>NC_056473.1:10494091-10806536 GCF_008729295.1 Plectropomus leopardus | reverse complement strand
TCTTGTCCCCTGTGTGCCTCTCAGTTTAATGCCCTTCCAGATAAAACAACGCCAGTAAACTTCCTCTTTGTTTCTCTCTCTCCTTTTCCAGCTGATAACCACGCTATCTAAAAGTAGGCCCTGGCAGCACTCCCTGTCTATTCACTCCCCCCTCCCCCCTCCCCCGGTATGTTAGGGTGCATTGTATGTAATCTGTAGATGGGGGGGAAAGGGTGTGTGTTTTTTTTATTTTCCTTTTCTTTCCCGCCAGAGGAGGAGGCAGCGGGAGCAATTGCGAGTGGAGGGGACTGGGCGCGTATCTGCTGACTGTCACTTCCATTAAGTGTGCTGTCCTCAACTGCCTCCCCTATATGCCCAGACCAAGCTCTCAGTAAGCCAAGGTCCCCTTTTGTTCAGTGTCCAACCTTTCTAATCCACAAACCCTTCAGTCCACAGATATGCTGTGGTAATTACAGGGTACTTTTTTTCTGTAAACTTTTCCTACACAAGGATTTAGGTCGTTTTTGAGGTTTATTTTTGTTGCTATACAGAGTTTGTCAGAGTCGAGGTTTTTTTATATATATGTTGGTGTAAGGTTTTGGCATCAACTTCCCACGAGAGCAGAGAGGGATGAAATCACAATAGTCCACACACTGCTTCACAGCTTCCGCTGCTTCGCTCCGTTCCCAGTCTCTGTCCCTCTCAGGCTCAATCAATTAATAAAGCTTGACATTTATTGGAGAAAACAAATAAAAACGCTCGGTTTGGGGATTGTCTCGTGTGCAAACCACTCTCCCATTTTTCTGTTTGTTTACATATCATTGAACGTCCTGATCCCCCGACAACAGCACTGCCAAAAACATAGGCCTCAAAGGAATTCAGTTTAACGCTGTGCAAGTGCCTTTTCTAAAGGGCAGTGCTGCGCCTCTGGTTGTCGAAGTCTGTTTAGCAGAATAATCAGTGCTTTAATTAACAAAAGTCAGTTCAGAATATCAATTATAGTTTTCCTTTATCTGCAGTCATGTCACACCGAGAAACAATTATGAGTGATTGTGAGTTTCTATTCTCTCTCACTGGTGATAATTAGTTACTTTGCTTATAAATTACACTTTTCCCCCCCGTAAATAACTTCCCGTCCTGCCCTCCGCTCTCATTTCTTGTCTGTTTTTATATTAATGAGTGGCCTTAAGGTCCCCCTGTTCTCAAATCATGAGTTTGCGAGTCTTTGAGTGTGTTTTGTTGAAGAGAGAGGGCAGTGTGTTTTCATTCAGAGAGCCTTAGGGCCCCACTAACATTTTCTCTCAGTCTCATCCCAGTCCAGACACGCTTCTCGCTCTGGTATGACAAACATCTCTGAGGCGCTCGCTCAAACTGAGCATGGATGGCGCACAATCACCTCTACGCACACACACTTCATTCAGTCACACTTTCAGTCTGACTCCTTTTCTCCCTACTTTCTGTTTATCTTTCTCCCATTGTCAAACACCCTCACACAAACACTCTCTTGGCGAGTCGAAGAAAACCAGGCTCTGGGGTTCCTCTTCTTCGCTGGCTGAGGTAATGACATGGTTGTGGCCCTCACCGCGGTGGCTGTGAAACAACAGCACCGCTTCACAACCGCACCTTTTCTGTCTGTTTATGCGGGTTGATGGAGTGTGTGTTGTCATTTGGAGGTGTGCCATCACCCGTAGCCTCCCAAAGCAGGCAATGAACAATGTTTTTGTTTCACCTCATCTCTTTTTCATTTCATCCTTATTTCTTTTCCGTCTGATTGAAACAATCCTTGTGTTTTCACTTCTTCCCTATGTTTGGAAATAATTTGTCATGCTTGATTGTCACTGAGACATGACCGGAGTTTGGATCTCTTCCAGTTACTGCAGAGTTTTTTTGTTGCATTTGCCGGTTGGCCCGTCCAAAGTGGGAAAAAGGTGCAGTGCAGCCAATTATAGCAATGGGTTTTGTGCGCAGTAAGCGTAGCGTGGTGGTAGTGGGTGTGATGGGTTTTTAATGGGACTGAGCCACAGTCACAGATGTAAAGGCTTGTTGTTGTTGGTGATTGTAATGGTCAGTATGAGAGGTGGGCTTGCAGAGAACCGTCCACTTCAGTCTGTATCTGATTGTTAAGATCAAGTACCACTCAAAGCCAGATTGTTTCCCACCACTATTTTAAATTACTTTTGCTGTTCCACAGATTTTTAATTTAAATGAGAGTGAGATTGCAGATATTTTTTTCCCAAAGCCCAAATCAAGATAAACGCTAGGGATTCATGATGTGGATGTTTTTTTTAACAAGTACAGATAATTAACTGCTTATCACAGCTGAAACCAATAACATGACAGATTATTTCACATTTTTGTATTTTAAAAAGAACTGTATAACCTGTAGTTTATACACACCTGAGGGTAAAAAAGGCTAAAAAGTAGTTAGAAAATATGGGTGATTTAATTTTCCATAGCCCTGATCTAACCAAATCCGAAATCACTTTTTTTTTTAACAAAACCAAAACAAAGAACAATTCTGACTCTTCAAGTGGTCATTTATGTTTTTCTCTTAAGGTATATCAAAAAAAGTTCCCAAACATACTTTGTTTTTTATAGTGCATTATGCCAAAGAAATGAAGTTAAATGCTTCGACATAATCTGTCAAAACAGACGTGTCAACGAGTTATACACAAGTAATTAAAGCAGAAGAACTCTCTCCTCTTCCGTGCAGAGACACTAGGAGACTAACCTTACTGCTGCTGGTGGCTGAGCTTTACACTGGGGACATTTAGTTAAAGTCTGCCCACACACAGTTAGTGACAGGGTTTACTGTAGCATGACATGGCTAGCGTTACCTAACCATTATGTATGGGTTTTTACGAACGAGTTGAGCCTTTTTGGTGTGAGTTTGTTGGCATCCTTTAAAGGCTGTTGGATGTGAGCTGCTGCAACTCTGTTAGCTTGAGCTACAGCTCTAGACACGATCCTTCAGTGCTGTGTCGAGAACTAGCAGTGACAGAGGTCGCAGTGTCGCCTCAAATCGCCCGTGTCTTGGCCAAAAAATTGTACAACCACAGACTACAACCCATGGCCAACAAGCATGTACGTTTTGTGCCTCTGTGAGAGGAAATACCTGACCACACCAGCAGATGGCAGTATTCTGTAAATGTCTTTCAAAAGGCTAACCCGAAGACGCTAGTTTGCCATCCAGCACATTAACAACACAATCCAGTGTTGAAAAAATAAAGCATATTTACCGTGCACCAGAGAACAACACAAACATCAGGAAACATTTCTGCTTTAGAGCTTCTTTCGATTTCACACCCTCTTGTTTTTAGTTGTTTGTTTACATTCGTAATTTTCATTTCTCTTCTCATGCCCTGAGCCGCCAATCAGAGTGATTCCATTCACTGACGGGCTTTGCTGTCACCAATGCCAATTCAACATGAATGCAGAAATGCAGAAAAAAAGCTGGCTAGTGCGGACGAGGACCAGTGGTGTGGGACTCACCGCAGCGACTAGGGTGACAGACTCTGACATACGGCCCACCATTGACCAACCTCTGAGCAATGGCTTGTTGTGTGAGGGTCTTAACAGCAACTGGAAGTTTACTGACCTGGTGGGGAGTCAGGGATCAGACCCTCAGAGCAATTATGTTGTTTTCTTCTGAAACTTTTCAAAATACTTCAACACAGCTGATGACACATAAGAGGTGTACTGCCACCTAGTATATCGGGTTTGTAGATGCTGCCCTTTGTTAAGTCATTTAAAGCAGTCTGGTTTTGTATATCACTATTTATTGGCTACAATTATCTGAATAATACATAATATAACTTTCCCATTATTGGCTGATTATTTATCCACCTGAAAAAAAACCCTTGTTGTTGGGGTTAACTGCATGTGCCTCAGGTTGTTTTGCTGACAAACTGTCTTAGTTTTATCTAAGCACTAAGTAGAAAAAGAGAATTAAACCAGCCTGAGTTTTCATTTCCCAAACTCATAATTGATGCACTTCTTGTTTGCTTATTCACAGTGGGGGTTGAAAGCAAAACTCATCCCCTAAAAAGTCTTCTTAGGATGCTATCTCTTGAGTAATGAAACTGTCCCTGCCTTTGGACCCGGTATGTGATTCTGCTTTTGGTTACAGGCTGTACCGTAAATGATATGGCTGGGGCCATTAGCTAGATCTTTGTCTGCTCCTACTGCTGGCCCATCCTGATAGCTTAAGTGTTTTCTGCTTATTAACCATCCTGTCATATGCTCTTTTGTAAGGACGCACATTAATCTGAATGCATGCAAGTACACATTCTTTACAGCAGCACACATTGAATCACAAGAGGCTTGATCAGCTAAGAAATGAATGAGAGAATGCCACTAGTTTTTGCTTAGCTCAGTGTAGACTATCGAAGGAGTGATTTGTATTCGTGCTGCTTTACGGTCCCCCTGCCCTGTTTGCAGTAGCCAATCTGGACAGGGAGGTTGTTATCAGAGGGCCTGAATGAAACAGCTGCCTAGCACTCTTCACCACAGCTTCGTTCAAGTCCTTCCATGCCTTTTTCAAAATGTCGTGTTCTGCCTGTTGTGTCAGACACACTGCTCGCTAATGGCTCCTGGCTCTGATCCAACCTTATCCCGCATTCTGAACCTGGCACTGGTTGCATCAGGGCCCCTCTCACAACTAGGAGACTTACCTGGATCATGCCAGCCTGCAGCCAGCCTCTGCTGGGGAAACTGTTTTCCACAGTGGCTGAGGTATTTGGAGGATAAGCCCTACCCCGCAGACAGCTCCAAGAGGGCATGGCTAGCACCTGCCACTGCTAACACGCTAATATTTAGCGACGAGAGGGTTTCAGCAAAGCCCTGTGGGTAAGCCACACCAGATTTTTCACTTCACAAACGAGCCTAGTCACATTGAAATGGCTTTTCCTCTTGTTTTGGCTCTGCCCTCTCCCTGCCCTTGACTCGGGGAGCTGCTATTGAAATCAAGTGCACGTACAGACTTGTCAGCTCCATGTAGCCACTAGCAGCTAGCCTAAGTACATCACCCTTATCTGTGATGTCACTTGCTTCCTCCCCTGTCCATGCTTGTCTGAGCTGGGTCATAAGCCACCCGCCCCTCTCTCTTTAGACCTGTCTGTTTGGCTGTAATGCAGCCTAAGCCTTTTGTTGAGAAGGGCATTAGCCTATATTTGTGGGCATGGGCGCTTTGTCATCCCGACCTGGGAATGGCTGCTCCAGATGGGTGATTAGTCACTACTGTGTGTATGTGTCTTTAGGAAACTGTGAGAGAGCTGCCGGTGACCTAAGATCGGTGTGATTACAAGAAGATGAGAGCGGGAGCATAAATGAAGATAAAACATGGGCACTTGTATTTCTTTTTGTCATGTGCTTCTGTACGTGTATTCATGCATGGGCGTGTGGCTCTGTGTTTATCATCTAATAGCCCTCATCCCCTCCTCTCCCCTGTACTCACATCCCCAATGCAATCTCATCTCTAGCTCTGACTCGGCTAGCTGGGCTTCCATCAGCGATTTTGAGTGCAGCTCTCATGCCTGTAGGCAACCGTAATGATAGCTTTTGCAAAAAAAAAAAAAAAAAAAAAGCACAGCTGTTTGCTCACAAAGTATGAGAATGAAAAGTGGAGAGGAGGAGGATGAGGAGGAAGAAGAAGAGGCTGAAAGTGTCACCAGCCCTCTTTTGTACAGCTGCAGTCTCATACAATTTCACAGAGCAGACCTAACAAAAGCAAGAACACGTGCACTATGAAAGATTAATTGGTTGCTGTTAGCTCTAACTCTCATCATCACCTGCAGAAGCGAAGGTAGGGAATACAGAAAAGGAGTGTGTTGCCTGGTGTTGGCGAGGATAACAAGGCACCAGGGGGAAAGGCGTTTTTCTCTTTCTGGCCGCTGGCTGACAAAAAGTTTCCGAAGTCGAGCACAACCAAAGTTAGAAATTGAAGCTGAGATGCTGTTGTTTCGTGCTCACCTGGTCTAGTTAGCACGCTGACGGCTCATCAGCTGGCACTGATTGCACTCTGGACATGGTTAACAGCCCATTTAGAGGTTGTGTGTGTGCATGGATGTGTGCATACAAGCGAGCAAGCGTGTAACGTGTGTGTGTGTGTGTGTGTATGTGTGTGGTACACCACTGTCCAGACACATCTGCCTGGCTTTAATTAGTTTTGCCTGGCACAGGGACCCAACAGTCTCTCTGGTGTTTAATAACAGCCTCGACAGTGGGCATTTATCAAGGTCTGAATACAGCTGAAGGATTGCGCATTCATTTGGCCAAAATCTCTTTAAAGTTATTATGTTCGTTTTATTTTCTGAAGGTGGTTGCAAATAAGCTCCCCCTTCACGCTGGGGCATATTGAAACACAGATCCTCTCTGCTGCTCATATTTTGGCTCCCTCTACTTTCATTTCCTCCCCCCGTACTCTCTCTTCTCACTTTTCCTTTTCTTGTCAGTCATTGTATTAATATGCCATGTGTCTGACCCAAATTTCCAGGCCCTTGAATGCTACCAGGGCTCTTGTCCCCCTCTGCTCCATTTGATCAGATCCATCGTAGTGAGAAGCATCCCAGGCAGAGAGACCGAGGCCATGTTTCGTCAATCAGAATCAGTAAGCGATCCTCGGGTGCAAACGGACCCACTCCTAAATGCCTCCTCCTTCAAAGTGTCTCTGTCCTCGTGTCTCCTGACTGCAGTTCTAATCAGTGCAGGATTTTCGCTGGTGAACCAATATGAGCTGACAGACACCCTCCCTTCCCTTAACCTATCTTCTCCCTCTTCTTCTCTTCCTTCCCCTCACATCTGTGAATGTTACCTGACGAGTCTCATTTGTCAACCCCCCTCCCCGACCCATCTCTTTCCGTCTGCTTGCCCCAGCCACCTGATCCCTCCCTCCTGTTGTGTCCGCCAGTGCCAGCAGAGCTGAAGAGTCTGCTGTATGTGTGTGTTTGAGTGGGCAGGGGGGTCTAAAGAAACTAAACTGAGCAGAGCCAAGGTGCATACAGGTGCAGCTCCTCTTGCCGCCCGAGGGATAGCTGTCAAAGTCTCTTCATTTCGACCGTCTCCCTTCATTTCATCCCCACTGTGGCCTTTATATGTCTTAACTCAGGTCTAGCTAAGCAGTCTTTTAGGGCAGGGTTGCCCCAAGAGGCGCAGTAACTACAGGGAGCATCCCTCCGGCTGTTGCTCCAGCTGTTGCTCCATGCTTTTTGTATTGTATGGATATTGTTTTTGTTATTATCTCTGACTTACTACAAGGACAATTTCCCCATAAGGGATAATAAAGATTTCTACAACTACTGTGATATATTGCATGCCAGAAGGGCCTAAAAAAGATAGTGAGGAATTCAAAAGCAGCAGGAGCAGCAGCTAACGTTGCCCCCAAGCTCCTCTTGCAAACTGAGTGAATGCAAATGGACTTTTTTAAATAAAGCAGAGTTCCCTAGCCATAATAGTCTGCATGCCTTGCACAATGCAGCACAGCCCCATATCCCCTCATTCAATTCTACAGCAACGTCCTTTTTGGGTGGGAATGGCTGTCTGACTCCTTCCTCTGTCAGCCCACTAGAGGAGATTGCTTTGATTTTGGGGGCCGACTTGACCAGATTAAATAGAGTCGGTCCGGGCCGCGTGGACGGGTGGCTCCCAGCCATCGTCTCATTTGTGTTTCTCATTGTCGCCTGCAGCTCCCCTCCATTTTTGTTCTCTCCCCTTCCCTTTGTTTGCCTCACGCTTCCGCTCAGTATCTGGCCAACGATTGATAAGACCCAATCCCTGACAATGCTTGGCGCGCTGCACAGGATCGGTGGTGATGGTGCTCATGCATTGTGGCAAGTGTGTGTGTGTGTGTGTGTGTGTGTGTGTGTGTGTGTGTGTGTGTCTGTTCAGGCTTTAGGAGGGAGATGGGATGCGGCTCACGTCATTGTTTATCTACCTTTCCACTTCCAGATGGCGCTCAGCAGAAAGAATGTGCTTCTTGACACTCTCTCGTTCTCCCTTCCCTCACTTCTTCCCTTCCTCCATCTCTCCTGTGGCTCACTCCGGTATATGGACTTGGTTTCAGGTCCAGAACACGCAGCATGAGTTGAGGGGGAAGGTGGTGAGAGAGCCAGGAAGGCAGACTGGGACTTGAGAGGGAGCCCTGGAAAAGTCAGGTGGTAGACTCTGAGCCATGTGTGTGTTGAGACATAGTGTGTGAACATATGTGCTAGTGATTGTACCTCCGAGACTACTGCGCTTTTTCTCTTCATGAGTATTTGTGAATCTGAATCACAATGCACGAGTGCGCCAGTGCGACAACACATTTGAAACACTTGACACATTTTTTCTTCGAGGTCATTGAATCATAAAAATCTCGTCTCGGGCAACAATTGAATCGGCCGGCCCTGGTCTTCTCGGCCGTCTGGATTGATGGACGGTCAATTCCGGCAGCGGGAGATAATCACAGCGTGTCAGCCTCCACCAATCCAAACTCTTATCTGTGTCTGCCCACTGCCAGCATGCCACAAATGACCACGGGGACATGCATTTCTCTTTATTGTTCCAAAGCCCCGAGGGAAGCAAGGTGTTTTCGTGCGTGCTGAACTTAGCTTTTGCAGGCTGCATCCTCCGCTGGATGAACACATTCACCTGAAGTGCACCTTCACCACAGGGGTACTTCAATAAAACTCGCCTCCCTGTTTTTGAAAGTGCATACACTTATGATAAGGCAGTGGATGTTTTTTTTTTTTCATTTTCCTGGCTGCCTTTTTAGATGAATTATGCTCTGTCTGAAGTGTCTGGCGATAAGCCTTTTTCCGTTACTCGAGAATCTTCCACCGTAACATGTCAATGGTATCAGGTTGTCCCATGGCACTGAGGTTTTTTTGTTATCTTTTACTTTAAAATGCCTTCACCATCAAATGTGATCAAATAAGATAACTCTCCTGAGTGTTAAGCACAACATCGGACTTTGGCAAAAGTTGCATTGTTTTCTTGCATCCGCTCCGCTGGCTAAAGGTCTTTGCGAGGCTATTTTTCCCAGCTGTGCTAATTGTGGCCTAATGGCGTGCTGTTATAGCAAAGTGTGGTAAAAAGCAGCCGGTTTGCGAGGCGGCTTGCTGCCTTTCCTGTGCGGGCTGATTACGCTGTCTAGTTAATGCACCCTCCTCGGATACAAATGGAGGGTGGTTATTGCATCAGGAGAGACAGTCAGCCTGTCAAAATCGCCCTCTCTAACAGACAAGAGAGGCAGATAAAGAGAGATGGAGTAGAGTGAGAGAGAATATATTCTGGAGAGCCAATTTCACTGAGGGGATAGAAGCGTGGTAGTGCAATTATGAAATATAGCTTTCTGTTTCAATAATGACCTTTTCTCCACAGGCTATATATAGGCCAGCGTAAATGATTCAGAGGACAGTCCATAGTGTCGTGTAGATGATGGCCTATGGATTCCTTCGGAGAGCAACAACAGTTCTCCGTGAAAAACTGTTTCTCAGTGTTGAGCGAAAATGGTGGAAATGACAGCTAGATACCGGAGTGAAGCAGTGAAGGGCATTCCACTAGTACGCTTTCCTCAAGTTGTCGTCCTTATGTTAGTCACTTCCAGTTCCTATACTTGGTGTGTTAGTGTATGAGTGCAAGCCTGTGTGTTTGTGTGTGTGTGTGTGTGTGTGTGTGTGTGTGTGTGTGCTGCTCTACAGAAGGAAAAAGGGCACTCTGGTGTGGTCTGTTTTTCTTTCACTGCAATTAATCACCCAGAGCATCACATGATTGTTTCAGCCCCAAGATTAATTTTCATATTAAAAAACTCCTTCAGCACAAGTTTTTTGCTGCAAGTCACACACGAAAGCCCAGCGAAACATGGCCTCAGCACTGCCTGCCAGTTGTGCCAAACACCCACTACAGCTCTGCTTACTATGCATCTGTCTGGATAGATACTCAAGAGGTGGTGCAAGCCAGCCAGCCGCTCTCCCTGCAGATCAGCCAAAGCTGGGGAAAAAAACTGGGGTCAGGAACTGAGGAACTCCTTTCTGACCTGCTAATATAAAAAACAGACACTGGTGGAATTTCAAAGCTGCTGTAAACCAGAAAACATGTCTGACTGAGTTAAAAGCACACAGGAACCTGAAATATTTATGCTTAACCACTTAGCAGCAGCAATTACACATGCTCATATGTATTAGCATGTTTACATGCATATTAACCAGTCTACACTCAGAGTCATTAAGAGCTGGGTATCATGTTTAAGAGTGTGCTTTGTACCCAGCAGTAGTACATCAATTTACAGTCATTCTAAATAAGCATAGTGAATCTCTTTTGCATTTATGCAGACATTGCGTCCATGCAACCCTTAACTGTGGTGCCACATTATCCCCTAAAGTCTATATTTGGGCTGCAACAAATAATTTATTGAATAATCAGTTTAATGCTTCAGCAGTGTTGACAAATACACTTTGCAAGTGCCCAAAGAGCAGAAGAACATCTTCAGTTTCACTATTTAAAAAAAATTGCAAAATTAATCAAATTTTTTTTCAAGCTGCAAATATTCTGTCATGAAATATATCAATAATGTATGTAAATAAATGTAATTAAATGACTTGCCTAACAATTTTTATTGTCTGTATTTGGACACTGATCTATAAAATGAAAAATTTACCCGTAATATTTATGTATGTAGTTTATTGGATAGGGACAATGTAAATTAACAAAGTACAACTTCAGCCTGTTACAAACAAGCCATGGTAACTGATGTTTCACATAAAGAGAATAATATATATAACTATAGCAGTTTTCTCATATGAACTCTGGACAATGTTCGACAAATCAGGTCCCTATATTGTTTGAAGTTTTTCTGGCACATATGGAGCACACAATCGGGTTGTCCTGAATAGTATTTTTGGAGGCTTTGAAGCTTCAGTGGTAGATACCTGCGGATATTTGAAGCATCAAACTGACACGACACGTAGAAACAATCATATTTCTATATGCTAATCAACCCACTGAACCTGATCCCTTTTTGGTACTTAACGCTGCTGAGGGTGTGTGTGAGACAGAGAGTGATGGAGAGGTGGCAAAAAAGGTGGAAAGTGGACTATTGCATGCAGTGTTTTTGTAAGTTAATAACAACTCTATGTGTCAGGCTGTATCACTAGATGCAAAGCGAGTGCTTTACTGCAGTTGCCAAATTGATAACCATCAGCAATCTATCTTACCTGTTCCTTTTTCTCATTGAAAAACCAATTTAATTTCTTGAAGCAGGGGTTAGTGACTACACTGAGAACAATGGCCTCTCATGTGTCCAGCACTGGCCAACTCCTTTTAATTTCTTCCACCAGTTTACTGGTAAAAAAACAAATAAAAAAATGCAGCTTTCGAATACTGATTTTGACATCTATTATCATGGCATAGATTTAGGTTTCGAAGTTTGTTAAATCCATTCTCACCTATGGGAAATACCCTGTTTGGTTTAGGCAAGGGGAGCTCCTGGCTAGAGCATGTAGGAGGCAGGACATGATGTGGATTACATTGTTGTCACAAAGATGCTAAGTAATTTGGTCATAAACAATCATATGTCTTGCAGTTTCTTAAATTTGTCTGATGAATTTGGCATTGGCCCTTATCGAGCGTTCACAAATCTCTCTTGTTTGATATTTTCATCGTCGTCTTCATGTAAACAGCACCCTGGGATGTCTTTTTTCTCACAGTTTTGCACAAATTGTCCGTTAGAAATGTCAACAATACTCCGTTTAGTTTAGGCATGGGGTGGTGCCTGAGCAGAGCGTGCAGGAGGCAGGACATGTTGCAGATTACACTGTGGTCTTGTAGCTGGTTTGTAATGTGGCCGTAAACAAAAGTATCTCTTGTCGTTCCTTAAATTTTTGTGACCATTTTGGTGTCTGCCTTTATTGGCTGAAGTCCCCGAAACTTGTCGTCTCTCCAGTTCGTCATTGTCTTTGCTGACTTTGCGTAAATGACTCCTCTTCTTTACCCTCAGATTTTTCTTTTGTAATGTTTTTGTGCAAGCTGCATGATTGAAACGTCATCAACACGCCTCCTAGCTTGCTGTCAGTTCTCTGGACAATGACCTGCTTTATTCACACATGGGTTCAGTAAGATATTACACGGACTTTGTACTAGGGAGCTTGCAGGATAAAGTTTGTTTAATGTCTAATTCAACTGATAAGGACATTTGCGTTCTCAGATACAGCTTCTCCGGGTAATGGCTATATAATTTCAACTTTGCAGTGCATGTGTGAAAGCGGTTCATATTTCTTAATATAGCAGTTTATGTTTCTTTTACTCCTAATATGCTTGTCCTGATTATTTACGGTGTGACTCTGGACTGTGACTCTGAAGCTCTCTCTTGTAGCAATTCACAGTCTAATTAGTTTGGATTGAGAGAATTGTTAAAAAAAAAATTCAGTAAATGAAATGAAACCTGTTTATTTTCCAGCCCTAAAAACACTCACATATGCACGTAGCCACACACACACACACACACAAACTGCACTGCACCCAGGAGTAGGAGAGGGGAGGCCCCCCTGCGGTGCCAGTGTACAGCCATGCCCCACTTCACACTTATTATCATGATTGCCTGCAAAAGGTGGCAGGACGCTGAGTCCATTCACTCTGTCAGACGGCTTCATAAAGCAGCTGCCGATGGTTCCCAGTGGGCCCTCATCAGTGGCAGGGAGCAGCAAAGCGCCTTAGGACTTAGCTCTCTGAAGTGACAATAGTTTTCCTGCCGACAGAGGGAGAAAGGAGAGCGAAGGGAGGGCAGAAAAACAAGATGGCCGCCCAGCAATAGGCATCTGTTGAATGCCTCATAGGGAGGTCATCGAAGAAGTAATGAGGTGAAACGCGGCAGTGGAGCAGTAGCTGTCAGTCAGTTTGGACATTGTTGGGTTATAATGAGTGCCTGTTGTGAGTGGTAGGCACCTACACGACTAGACAGCCTGGTTGAGTGTATACCACCTTTAGCCTCCTCCTCTGTCTGCCTCTCCTCCAGTAATCTCCTTCATCCTTCACTCTTTTTTCCCCTCCTCATTGAGAACTAGGCAAGTAATGCTACCCATGGACCATTTCCCGAGCATAATCCAACATCTGTCTTGCACACGTCTCTTGCTTTGGCACTAAAACCTTCACCCCCCCCCCCCCCCCCCCCCCCCCCTTTCCATCTTCCACCCCCCTCTGGTAGCCGTCACAGCCGCTGAACGATTTCCTCTCACTGGGAGGCTCCTCCGAGTCACTGTGGCAGTGTCAAACGAGGCTCCTATTTAAGCTCATTAAATGTTTCCAAGAGAATAGGAAATCAATGGTGCATACCGGTGCGCGAGAACTTTTCTCTTAATTTAATTTCCCCTCCTCCTTATCTGTTTGCACATCTCTCTCTTTCTTTTTCTCCTATCGTTCTTGCTTCTCCCCAGCCTGTCGTTCTCCTTTAAGTGGTGGTGGTGGTGGGTGTTGGGGGGGGGGCAGAAACGGTTGCCTTCAGAAACCATTTCGGACTCGTATTCGTGACAGGCACCATGGTGCGAGGTTGTCCAGACTTTTCAGTGTTGTTTAGCCCCTCACCGCATGGAGGACAATCGACTTCAAAGTTTTGCTCACACTGACCTCAGCCCCGGAGTTCCCGCTTTTGTTTCGGGCCATGCTGTTAAGGGAACAGGTTTCAACCAGAACAGAATGTTGCTTTGAAAACATGTAGGAAAGTAAAGCGTGGGGATGTTTTGGGTTGAGATGACCCCGGTTTTAAAAAACACTCCCACCTCAAGCTTCTTTGACTTTCAACCAACTTCCCCCTGTTTTGTCCATTTCTGTCTTTTTCTCATCAGAGGTTGTTGTTAGATCACGATGTCTGCATGTGTAAGCTTGGGACCACATGTCTGGCAGGGCTTTGTGCTGTGTGAAACTATGCCTGGGGGCTGGGCCCACACCTTCTCTGGAGCTCCTGTAATTGCTCTTTTGGGGCCACGTCTCTGGCTCTGAGCCCGTCTCCATCACTCTCACTCTGTCTTTTTCCCTCGCTCTTTGGCCTCCTCCCTTCTTTTTTTGCCCTCACTCTGACCCTCCTCTTTCTCTTCTCTCCCTGCATGGCTCATTATGGCTGATCCCCACCTGCCCAATCTGGGAATTCTCCCTCCACACACACACACATATAGAGCCACTCAGCAGTTTTCCGAGCTGCCTGTCGCTTGGATGGTTTGTGGTGCTATCTGCTATAAAACAGCTTTGCTAATACGGTTTGGCCGAGAAATGGAAACAATAGTGCCGTCACATTTTTTCCCCTCCAACTGGTGCATACAGACAGTTTCTCATCTCTGTTCTGGCTGTCAGAGCACCATTTTTCATAAAAACCCTGCCCCTTCAACCCCGACTCCTGCCTTTGTGTACACTATCCTCAGCCTCAGGCTCGTAACCACAGGCTTGGTCTTTTCCATTTCCATTCCAGCCCTCCTTCCAAGCTGTCACCCAGCAGCTCCACCATGCCTGTTCCCAGGCTAGGGGGCTTACTTTGAAGGATAATGGATCTGGCCAGTTGCAGCTGCTCAGTAGCAGGGCACTATCATAGGAGTTATCTAAGGGCCTGAGTGGCCTGTGATGAATGGCTGGGAGCTGTGTGTCTCCACCGATCAATAAGCCACTAGCACACAGATGAGCTAGATGCCCCCTCGCTCTCTGTTCCCCCCTCATCCACACATATATCTCCCTCTCATAATCTCTCACTATGTTTGTGAACTTTTCCCTCCAATTCATGGCCCTGGATTGGACCATTGATCTTTTATCCTTGGCTTGTTTTAAAGAAAGGGCCAGTATCTCCTCTCCACCCAAGCATGCAAGGTTTCTGACAGCACTTATTGCTACACTGGTGGCACGGCGCACAAACATTACTTTAGCCTGATCGAAGCCCCGTAATCGGAGAGGGAGAGTACGAAGCTGCTGCTGCTACTGCTGCTACCCCCACCCTGGAGCACCGTCCATCACAAGGCTGATGCAAGCGGAGGTCCCATGTGGATATACACACTTGCAATGCAGACAAACACGCGCATACACCAAACAGTCTTTCTGTCAGGGCTCATTGAGCGCAACCTGTCCCAAAGCACCCAAACAGCCCCACCCAATCTGAATAGAAATAGGATGCTGTCAGTTTACTCTCTCCTTTGTCTCATTGTTGTGCACACATGTATGTGAGGTCTCTTCACACCACCAAAGCGTGTAAATCTGTATTTCTACTGCAGAACAACAGGTGTGTCATTGCTACTGTATGTGTTGGTTTTTGATCTGTTTTTTTTTTCACTCTGCCGGCGAGGGATTTGCGATGAGAAGAGCGGACTGGAAATTTCACTCCCTCTCTCTCTCTCTCTCTCGCTCTGTCTCCCCTCCAGGGACTTTCAGTAGTCTGTATCTTCCTCTCTTCCTCCTCGTCTCTCGCCTCTCCTCCCACTTCGCTCCTCTCCTCTCTCCCTCTAGCTCTGATCTTCTCTCTGATCCACCGTTGTCTCTGTCACAAAGAGCAGATTCTCAGCCTGGTAATTGCATGTCTGCTGGCCACCACACCTGTTGCTGTCAGCGCAGCGGTGTGGGAGAGAGGGGAGAGCTGCGCCCTCTGGCCTTTATGGCTCTCACCCCCTCACCGCCACCTTTGCTGCTGGGTGTAAACCCACAGGGAGGCGGGAGTGTAATACGGCAAGTGTGTGCATGTGTGGCATCGGGTGCTCCCACAGTTGATTGTATTTATCTTTAACCTTGAGCTTCATCTCAAGCACGTGTCTGTGCAAATGCATGTGTGTGTCTTTTGAAACCTGGCCAGTGCTGACTCCCTCTCTCTCTCTCTCTCTCTCTCTCTCTTTCTCTCTCCCTAATCCTCTCCTCCCCCTCTCCTCTCTCCCCTTATCCAGAGCCCGGGCCCTTAATGAAGCTGGGGGTCAGCAGCAGTGTGCGGCTAATTGGCCAAGTTTGCCCGGGGCTCTGGCTGCCTGTGATTGAAGTGTCCAGTGAGGGCCCACTGTGCAGCCGCCGCTGCACCCTGCTCTGTTCCACTCCAACAGCCAAGACGCTCGCTGCACCCCTGTCTGCCTCTCCCTAGTGAGTAGCACCCGAGGTCATTCTATTTTCACTTACACTCCCAATACTTTGTCCACTTTTCTTTCTCCTTGTATTATTTTCACGCAACAAAGAGTCCTCAGGCTCTTACTTTTTTTAGGAATCGCTTGTCCCGCGTGTCATCCCATGTTTCTTCTTATAAACATTATCTCTTGTGCCTCATTTTTCAAAGCTTCTTTCTGTCTCCTCTTTGCAGATCTGTATTTTTCTTTTTTTTTTTTTTAGTGCTAGACTTTCATTCCTACACTTGGTCCCAGCATTTTCTCACTTTCCTTGGCTTGTACCACCCTCGCACTCTTTCTCCTCACTTGCCACAGTGGGATTCGGGCAATTACTACGGTCCCCCATTGGCCAGCAGCCCAAAAAAAAAAGCAACTTCCAGCCCCGATTTCTCTCACGATGGGCCCAACAGTCCCAGCCTTGGCCAAGCTGTATCACACTGTTCTGAGTTAACAGGAGAGGTTGCAGGCGATGGCGTAGGAGGGGTGGGGGGGCCTCTAATTAGTTGAGCCTCCACTTTCTACTCGTTAAGGCAGTCCTGGCTCCCATTGTTTGGCTGTCAGTGCAAGAGTAGAGGTAGCAGGGCGATAGTGAGCTCTGGGGAGAGGGCCGAGCAGATAGGGTGCACAGAGCACAGGGAAGGGGGTGAGGTAATAACTTTGCTACCCAGCAGATAGCTGACCGTCTCACCTGGGGGGATACAAGGGTCAACCCCCAAGTGCCACCAGTGAAAACACTTTTGTTATTGTGCTCATAGAAGTGTAACATTACTGGCTAGTAAATGGTCAACACTGTGTGTTTGTGTGTCAGGAAACAATGGTCCAATTATAAGTCAAGTCTTGGCCAACTAGTTAGGATAAGTTATATTCTGTCAAAACTTTTATTTGCACACCATTAGGTTTCTATACTTGTTTATCAAGGGCTGCAAGTAATTAAATTTGCTCTGATGCTCATTAAATGAAGATCCCCTGCAATTAACTGCTGCTATAATAGTTTTATACAGACAGCTGTAATAGCTTGTTCTGTTCATACTTGACTCAAGAGGGGAAAACCGACTATGTTTCACCATGATTCACTCTGTCGATGAGATCAATTTAAAGGTGAGGAGTAGGGATGTCAATTCATTTTGCTTTCAAAAGAGTGCCCCGGGAATGAGTTCGAAAACCCAGAAATGAGTTAACATTTTAGCACTCCCAGTTCCCTCTTCTTAAAGTCTTTGGTTAGATGCCTGAAATTAGGTCTGTGGTCAAAATAAGCTAAAGAGACTTCCAGGTTTTGTTCTATGACATAAAATATGTCAGTTATATCCCACTTGTGAATGTTGTAGCGGTTGATAACATGAGACTAAATGAGAATACAGAAAGTCATCAAGCCAAACATGACTTCACAGCCTCGTTGTGCTAGGGATGTTAAGTCATGCGATTGTGGTATAATTCATCTATAGCCTAACATTAGCATTTATTTCCTCCTGATTGCATTTACGCTTCTAAAATCATAAGTGGTGTTCATTTGTGAGGACTATCATGCTGGACAAAATGTGTAAGTATAATAAATGTGTGTTTGCCACACAGCTTATTTTCTGCAATAATCCAAAATCAAAAGAAAAAATCCCATGGAATAAGTAATAACTAGATACCAGATGTCAAGATGATGCCTTTTCATTCCAGTGAAGTTTATTTCCTGGTGCATGTGGCAAAACGTTTTTAACTCCCATGTTTACTTCCGTGGTATGCAGCCCTCTGAATATGTGCAGTAGTGTTTCTCCCACTGGTCCCTCCTGCACGTTCCTGCTCAGCTCATAGGCTACATTTTAATGACGTCACAGATTAACAAATGTAGAACCTCAATGGCTGCTTCCAGCAGATCCAGGTGGTGCACAGTGCATTAAACAGAAGAGTTGAAAAATTAACCTATAGACCCACATGCATAACTGGTCAAAAGTATTCTCTGTAGTTAATTGATTAACAGTTGATTGTTGACTTCCCTAGTAGGGAATGTGTAACTGCACGAAATTTACTTTATTTAGGTTCACCCACTTCCTCCGAAACTGTTTCTGTGGTGTCCTTTAAAACCCAAAGCACCCGCAGAGCCTCCGGACTTGCTGGTTTCTTAGTGTGCCACACTCATCCATCTGTAAAGGGCTTAGCATGACAGACAACTCCTTTTCTCACTCATCTTCTCCATAATCAGCCGCTTGCTTAGGTCATAACTCTTGTGTTCCACTTTCCATCATATTTCCTCCAGTGCTACATGCCTGCCAGCCTGCCCGCTGGTGTTAAAGATATACAAAATATAGCTCATTTGAAATGGAGGCTTCCCCAGGTGGTTGTTCTAGCTGTGCTAAATTAATAGAAGCTGGGTGGGGAGATGCTTTCTTTTCTCAAAGTACTTAAGCTACACTTGTGACCCAAAACACAGCACATTAAAAATTCACACGTCTTATTTTTAGAGTTTTCCTGACTGTTTTTATCCGTTTGTTGTTCCCACGCTTCATCCCACCTCCCAGAAGATGGTGTAAATGTCATGGTAATGACATGCTTTTTGGTATCCACGAGGATTAGGAGGTGTCAATCATTTCTCCCTTGAGGCTTTGCCTTGGCACAACCCCGGAGCAGGAAGGTACTTGGGGATGAATGAATTTGGATGCACAAGAGCAAACAAATCTCTTGTTTTTGTTGTCATATTTTACAGCTTTTTTTGCACGACACTGACCTTTTTATCTGGTGCGTTACTCTCCATACTTTGAACGTTAATCAATGCAGTCACCTATACAAATTTGCGCTCCACAGACTTGTTTAGTTTACCTTTTTAAACATGTTTCTTTGAAGCATATTGTGAAAAGAGGTAAACAAAACCAGTTAATGGATAGCGATACCTTTGACACATCATTTTTCAAAGATTAAGCCCAGACAAAATATTGTTTTTGAAAAGGCTCATTTGTTTAGAATATTACTGATGGAGACACCCTCACTGTGGCACTTTTAAAAGTTGAGTCAGGTTAATCTAATGAGGAGAAAAAGGTTCAACATCAAAAGCCTCTTATATTATATTTAAAATTAGCCAGAATTTAACTATGACTCCCCAGATATGAGAGTGAATAATTCATTTTTCATACTAAATCAAAGAGCAGATCCTAACATCTGTGATCAATGGAAACTCTGAAACTGTCAATGTGTCATGTAATCTAAAGCTCATAACTATGATAAGGTCATTGCAGGAGAAAATGCACATGTTAAAAAAAACCTCATGCTCATGCTGGGTTTGTTATTTTTCTCATGAGTGTAGTTTTCTCTGCGGTGATAGATGCATAATTCAATCCCAGATTTTAAAAATTCATCATCACCAAAGCAAGGTTTTGCTGTGCCGGCATTAAAACTAACACCTTCAGAATGTGTAAAGGCAGTTAAAAATGCCGCTCGCCCCCTCCAGACACACCTGCCAGATGATAAACTTAAATTACCGCAGGCCAACACAGAAACAAGGCCCTCATTGCCGCCCCATGTTTGGTTTGTGCTCATCGAACATGGCAAATGCCACGTCCTTGCGGTACCAAAATAATATGAAACACCTTGTTCCTGACTCATCACCCCTTCCTCCCCCGAGCTCCCCCAACTCCAACATGGTACTGCAGCCCTCCAGTTTTCCATCGCCCCCTGTGAATATCCAAGCTGTCGAGGCTGACTGGGCCGAACATTTTCTTGCCAGGGCACAGTTGGAACAGATCCGGCCTCCGGGCCACATATACCGCTCCACTCCAGCCCCTGCAAACAAAGCCTTCCCTGCGCAACTGTCATCTAAATGCTAAGCGCTTTGGATCGCTACGGTAGATTCCTTTTGTACATACTTAATCGTTTTTTTGAGACTGCTTGTCCTTTTGGAACGTGATAGCTTTACATGCTTTGCAGCTTGCTGAGCATGAGCTGCTGTTTGAGCAGAGTCATTGAATTTACTCTGAATTACCAATAGAGAAAGAGTCTTTTGTTAATCAACAAGGTGTATGATTGCAGAAATGTGTATAGACGATGCAGGTGCTTTTTGTGTGGTTCCCCTATTTTAGGATTATGGGCTTTTCTTTACTCAGAGGCATACTTTTTTTTAAGCAACCAAGTGTTGTAATGGTTATCTTTTAAATGATGGTATAAGACCTGTCTGCCAAGTTAATCGCCCATCTGCACCCTTGGGGGGGGGGGGAGAGAAATGTGGTTGTCGGGCTTTACGGGAACATAAGCTAAACAGCCAGGCCCACTTTAAGGGGAGGTGCGTTGAGAGACAGACTCCAGACGAGCCTCTCAAACAGTTTCATATCAAATCCACAGACATACAAATCTCCACAATGATCTGCCAAGTTCCTGCAGAATTCACTGAAGCAGGGCTAGCAGAATTTCACACCCCCGCCTGAGCCCCCTCTCCCCCTCTCCCCTTCTCTCAGCCATCACTGGATGATGCTTGGCAGCAGAGGGTGATGGGAAACATCTGCGAAAGTCTGTGTGTGTGTGTGTGTGTGTGTGTGTGTGTGTGTGTGTGTGTGTGTGTGTTGATGGTTGAATACACTCACCAGATAAAGAATTGTGTTTTTAATTCTATTTTGGAAGCATCTTTTATATGGAGGCATACGTGTCAATTATTCCTAACATGAATCTCACAGAGGAATGAATGAAATATGAATGTAGATACAACATGCAAACTGTTTTAGTAGTTAAAGGCTCCAGGGCTGATGTTTTTCAAATCGATTCTGCAGCCCTGTTGGCAGATAAACGAGCAGGAGCAAGTGAAAAAAAATAGATGATAATGCACTTCCTTTGCTGCTAAATTACTTCCTGTGGCTGGCAAAAGGGAAGTAAAGGCAGCCTCCTATTGGCTTCCTATTTTTACCCAGTTTTCCTTGCACTAACAATGTTGTGTTTGCATGCTGACTATTATATTGTCAGGAAAAAACGAGGAGACAATGATTCAGCAGGTCCTCCGGATGCTTCTCTGCAGCTGCCAGAGATGTGACTGCTCAGAGTCACTGAAGTCTCTTTTATTTGGGTGTGCTCAGCAATATAAATAATGAAATGGAGCCAGTAATTGGTGGTTCTTGGTAATTAGGACCAAGCTGTCAGCAAGCAAAGTTGCAGTCTGATGGCGTTGCAGCAAGGGCAGTAATTACTATTATCTAGGGGTGGTTGTTGACACAACAATAATCCCATTCTTAACCAGGATAGGGGGGCTTATGTTTACTGTCCCCATTTTTGAGAGATCCATCCACAATAATGCAGCTGACATAAATCGCTAAGTATTTGTATTTATGTCCGTCAAGTAGCTAACACCAAACCATTACTGTAAACAGAGAGGCAGACCCCCTGGCCCTGAATTTTCTGCTTGGTGACTGTGTGAAGAGCTTGTCCATATTTTTCATTAGTCAAACAGTTAGACTTTTTCCCTGCAAGCGGTGTGACGCCCAACCATAAACAGCATTATCAACCATCTCAGCAGGTTTTCTAATACCCCTGTAATCCTGTCATTTCATTCATGGATACCGCCTGGGTTATTCTGGGCCTGGAGCATATCTGCCCGCCTGTCTCTGCTCCTCTGTGTGAGAGATTGGATTCCCCAACTCCCCTCCTGCTCCGTCTTGCCACACGCACTCGCACAGGCACACATGTTTTTGCCCGAGTGTTCGCTCATCTCTTGTCAGATCCCCAAAGTGTAAATGGGATGGTCAGACCTGATGATATATAGGGTATAGAGGACAATGGCACCGTATGCCGTGTAGGGGATGATTCCTAGTTGTGGATAATAACTTGCCCCTTGCCGAAGTGAAATTCTGCTCATCTGGCTCAAGACTTACAAGCACAGCGTTTGCCCCGTGAGATGAAGAAAGTGAATTGCCTCAAAAGCAGAGCACCAGGTGACACTTCCCCTCCTGCTATCATGCAGAGTAATGAACCTGCCGGCGCCTCGCATGACTTTATGCAAGAAAGTGTGGAGCGTGATTATTGGGTGAGTGGAAGGGAGCAGCTCTGGGACGTGAGGGGTGAGTAAAGGGTAGACGAGTTGCTTGTTTTCACCCATACAGTAGCACACAAAACGCAAATTGCATCTGCTTTGAATTAAACATGTGGCACCTCGTTGCGTGAGGCGTGATGGACATTTAAACATATTGCAAGGCTGAGAAAATGGCTCTTTCAGTAGGTTATTTATGGTGAAGACATTGTATTCATTTGATTATAATAAAACATCCATTACACTCTGAGTGAACGGTGTGGGGAGGTGAGGTAGGGAGAGTGCCGCTCAATGTAATAACAATTGTGCGTGTGCCCTAAATGAGCCAATGAAAGAGCAGGTTCCTGTAGATATTAGTTCCCTTTGTTGGGGTGCTCAGATCTGGTGATATGCTTTGTGAGGAGTAATAAAGAAATATATCTGTTTTTATTGTGCCTTGGCGACAGAGTTATGTTTAGAGCTAGTATAAAGAGCTGGAACATGGCGTAAAATGATATTATGGCCCATTAGGTGGGGGCCCGAGCTAAGCGTCGCTAGCAGTAACCGAGGACTGGGGGTAATGGGGCCGCGGCGTATTGTCTGTGATCTGCTCTTTCACTTCTCGCTGATTGAATCGTCTACATCACTGGCACTCCATCTCCTGGGGAACTGGAGTAGACGAGGTGATTTTGGCTGAAGACATCACTCAGTCAAACTTGGGAGATAAGAGAATTGGGTGGGGGAATTGGAAGGAGGGCAAAATGTAAAGCAAAGGTGACGTTCAGGAATTATTGTGAGATTGTTGTGCAGAGCGAGCTGATCCCAAGGTGTATAGATGTTTCATTTTGGAACAGAAATAATCTTGTTCTTTATTGCTGCGCATAGGGTCTCTTGCAGCAAAACAACAATAAACATGGTTTACTTTAGTTGGATTTCTGACTGAAAACAAAGGAAAATATATCTATTCTCCAGCTCGCCTCTCAGTCTTTTCAGCTTGCTTATACTGCAGCACAGCTTTAACCAATGCTCACAAGGTTCTTAGTCTCCTGA
Source organism: Plectropomus leopardus (assembly GCF_008729295.1). Classification (NCBI taxonomy): domain Eukaryota; kingdom Metazoa; phylum Chordata; class Actinopteri; order Perciformes; family Serranidae; genus Plectropomus; species Plectropomus leopardus. Next base: position 10,783,463 of record NC_056473.1, on the reverse strand, counting down.
CCTGGCATCTCTGTCTCTCTGGTCTGAATCTCTACAGAGCTGGCCCTCTATTGCTCTGGATTTTCCCCGTGGATATCAGTGGAAGGGGTTAGAATCATATGAAGGTGCTGTTCAGTCTGGCAGAACCTTTAACGTGCCCTTCCCTTAGGACCCACTCCACATACTGTAAGCGGTCTGCAATGGTTGAGAAGCAATAAATTAGCATACCTAGCTTGAGGCCTGTCTACACCCAGGACCCTGCCTGTAAACTCAGCTTCACCTCTACTCCTTGACAACCTACACCCTTCTAGTGTTGAATAGGCGAGACATTGTGTTGAGCGGCATAGTTTATCTGCTCTCCTGCGCGGCCGCATGGGAGCTTCGGGAAGTAATCTGAACCAAGCAGGCAAAAAAATTCCAGGCATCCTGAATGGAACCAGATGTGTGTTTTTGTTCACTCTGTCTTATTCGTGCTCTTGGTTACTTGCACATAAGAAACATAGGTGAATGTGCCTCTGGGTTTATACTCACACACACATGCGTACAATAACAAAAACCCTGCAGGGCAGTCTGGCTTTCATAACAGAAGCAGATGATATGATAAGGAACAGGATCGGCCAGAAATGGCCACTGCAGGCTTGTTTATGTTAGTGTGGCCCTTCCTCCCTCACATAGATTACCAGTCTGATTGTGCTGCTGCTACATGCTTGTACATCGCGGGTTGTGTTGACCTTGATGTGAGTAAAACACACATCCTCATGAGCATTTTTGAGACAGTTTGACTCATTTGAACTGTCTAATTCTTTCTTGCATTTTTTATTTGCTTGTGATAATCATCTAAAGTGAAAGATAGTTAACCTTAGAGAATGTATGGTGCAGAAATAATAATAATAGGCTATATTCATGCTATTTATTTAAAAATTTGAAATTGATATAGAGAATACTGGACATGCCATTGCCAGCAACTGTTGTGTAATGTTTCATGGAAACACTCAGGATGTTATACAAGGGAGGAATAGATACCAGACTAATACATTGTTTAAAGCCAGAGAAAAAGTTATTATCAGAAGTTGGTGCAAAGTTCAAAAATAATTTTCTGGAAAGGAAATTTCCTGAATGGAAACCTTTGCCTATATTTTTAAGAGGTCCAACAAATGGTCCTTTTTCATGATAGATGTTTTAGACAGGTCTTAGAAGAAAAAAGCACCATTGTAACCAAAATATTAGTGACTACATCTACATGCACACTGATATTCCACCTTCCTTATTATGACTATGACATAGTTTGGAATTTGACTTTGGTCATGTAGACAGCAAATTCTGAATTTGGCCTTTTTTGAAGTGAGCGTTTTCCTGATTAAGAAATGTTGGATATGCCGATATTATTCACATTTAAAATAGCAGTTTTTGACATGTATCGAGTACATTAAAAATCTTTATCTCGATTGGGGTTTGTAATCCAGTTTGTGACACACAGCCTCTTGCCTGTTGGAATAGAATAGATAAACTTGTTTGTTACTTTACTTTGTTCACTTTTCCATATTTTGACATGATAAACAACATGTTAGTTGGAGTATGCACGGCTGAATGTAAGTGTGGATATTTGTGAAATATTCATTTTTATTAGTCATGTTAACAGCTTTGTAGGATTTCTTTTTTCATAATAAGGGCAAAAACAGGAATATCTTGTTCATGTAACTGGAGTCAGTGATGGCTCTGCTCTGTTACCCAGCAAGCTATGCCAGTGAGCCATCATGCACAAAACCAGGTTACTGGAACTGGAACACCTTAATTATTAATGTTATTAAGTTATTAATTACCCCCGCCCTAATATGCCAATATGTCTGCCAAGAAAAGCAGGTATTTACATGTCTGATTGGCCTTTGACAAGAAATTGTTGTATGTTGTCTTGGATCAAGTGTTGGTTGTGTCAATTTGAAGACCATAAAAATTAAAGTGTGAAGAAATAGTTAAAATCACCAGCTGCTTTCTGGCAGCACACCCACATTGCCTAAGTGTTAACCCTGAAGCCATGGCTAAAGCACTTAGATGGTTCCGGCAGCAACACACAAAGGCTTTTCAAATCTATTCCACGTCCAAAGACTTGTTCCTCCTTCTTCTTGGCTCAGCTATACCATCAAAGGAAGTGGTGTTCGTCGGCCGGGGTTATTGCTGGCAGGAATGTGTGACTAAGTGTTTGCGTGCTTGTTGCCCGAACATGTAGGCCCATATCAGCCATCACCACAGGAAATGACCAGCCGTTTGCTTTGAAGTCCCGGCAGAGTTTTTCATTATTCCTCCTATCTCCAGAGACACGAGGCAACAGACCCACCGCCCCCCTCTTTACAATGCTGATGTTCTGCACTCACCCTCCTCTGCTCCCCACACAGAGCCTTGCCACCAAACGCTTGTTAGAATGCAGAACAAGCATTTATTAGCATAGAGTATGGGAGTGCTGGCCGCCACAGGGCACAATCCCCACCACTACCCCCTTCACTTCTACACACCACACTTGCCTGAAAAGGCTGAGAGGGCACGTGTAATTGCATTTTCTTCCCCCTGTGCAGAAACTCAAAACCAAGATACGGGGAAATTCTAAGATTCCCCAACCCCTAGCCCCATCCTTCCACTTCCTCTTTTCTCGGTTATTCCCACTTGCCTCACCGCTCACCTCCACCCCCCTTCAAACCTCCTCTTCCTCTCCTTACGCTCCTAGCATGTCGAAATGTGTGGCGTGCGGAGATGAAATTAATTGGATCACAGTGTAGAAGTGTTCAGCCCCCCATGGCGTAACGCTGTGTGAGGCAGGATTGGCATGCGCTCGCCAGAGCTTGCTGCTAGACCAGAAGTTGCTCCGCAGCCAGTATGTGCCAATCTGGAGCCTCGCTCTCTACACACATGGAATCGAACACACTATGCTATACATTACTCTCTCTCTCTCTCTCACTCACACACACACACACACACACACACACTCATACAAAAAACAGTTGTCTTTTCTCCCGTGGTTCATACAATATATATGCACAACTTTCTGAGCAGGGCGGCAGATGTGTTGTTTATCTGCCAATAGGGCGCATGCCAAAGCAGCATGCCTGGGCTGGGTGTGGTTGAAATCTGGGTTAGGAAATCCCTTGTCGAGGTTATTACATGCAGTAATGCTAATGAGGCTTTTGCTCCAGTAATGGCATTACCAAATGGAAATGCTAACCCACATGTTCCAATCGAGCATCACAATTTACAATGACAAAATCCTACTGACTGAATATCTAGTCTACGAGCACAAGGACAATCTGGATCATGTGGATGTTAATGCAGGATTTTATGAGATACAAAACTCAACTCTAGGCTACAATTAGAAACACTTCAATGTTTTTTACCACTTCCTAAAGGTGGTATATTTATTGGGACCTTCACTAATATGATACTTGAGTGTCTGTGCTGATACCATACCTTATTGAAAATAAACCTTTTTTTTTTTTTTTTTACCCTTTTTTCATTTAACAACTGTCTAAGCAGCCCCTAAGTTGCTTTAAGTTTACGCTATATGACTGTTGTTGCATGTTGTTCCCCGTCTCTCTAAACTAGCCTTAATTTTCATCTTTCTGCCGTCAAATAACCAATAAAGGCATGAAGGTTTCCTGGTTAACATAAACAAATATTAGATTACCGAATAAATAAACAAGGAGACTTAACATCTGACCAACTGTAAGGACTAACGTATGGACACATTGTGGTCAGAGCTCAAAAGAATGGAGGTTGAATACTCATCCCTACTCAATCCCGCTCTTCTTTTATGTGTGCGGAGTCTGTCTTGTGTTGTTATAAATGCTTCCTCTGTTCAAAGGTTGCTATTTGCCCCCTTGCTGTGTGATCAGTGCTGTGTGTCTGTGGCTTTTTGACTTCTCTGTTTGGCCTTCTCCCTCTGTCCTACTGGCTGGCTTTGTCTGATTTATGACAGTCTGGAGCTAATGGTACAGAACCAGGATTTGTGTCTGTGGTGTTGTGACTGGACCGGTGCCGGCTCATTGGCCTCCTCACTTTTCTCCCTCTGTCTCTCCTGCTCTCTCTCACCTGCTCCCTGTGGATGAGGTGAGCGACAAGAGTGAGATGGCCGGTGAGTGACTCGGCTGTTGATCAGCATCCCCGCGCTCCGACTCATTCGTCTTCGCCCTCCCTCCCTTCTTTTCTTTCCGCCAGAGAAACCAGGCTGCTGGCTGGCGGGGGAGCCGACTCACCTTCAGACAAGGCCAGCAAACCTTGCCTCACCTTTCATCCCTTTTTCATCTCTCACACTCCCCCGGCCCTTCCTCGTGCACACTTGCATATACTCATTTTCCGCTCGCTCTCTGCCCCTGTGTGTCGGCACTGAAGACCAGGGCCAGGCTGCGAAGCAGGCAGGGGGCCTTGTATGTGGAACTGTGTTAATTAGCACGGGAATCTGGAGACGAAAACCACGTTATCTACCGCCGCAACCCTCCCCCTTCCTCTAGACCCCCCTCTTTTGCCTCCTCTCTCCCTCTCTACATGTCTCTGGAGGTTGCTTCCATCATGCCGCTTGCGTCGCCAGGTTTGTGAAGGATGTCGCTGCCAGCTGTCTTTTTCATGGACGGCTGCCAACCTCTCCCCGTATCTTCCGTCCGTCGTCATATCCTCGTTTATTCCCATCTCTCTCTCCTTCCTCTCCACCTCCCGTCGTTTATCTGTTAATGAACTCTGTGTCTTGAGCCTGTTTCTGTTTTCCAGCCTTGTCTCAGGGAGAGTATGTTTTTTTATTCTTTTTAGGCGAGGACAGGGTCTTATGGAGCCCTCATTGGCACATTGGCGCAGCGGTGCCAAGGTCGGGCAGGGCGGAGAGCGCCCAGGTCGTCAGACAGTCTGTGGCCACTGCTCCATGCCAGCTCTGCAATCTGTGTGTTAAGTGCAAAACAGACACTCCATTTCCCTCTCGGCCTGGCGACGTTTGCCTTCTTCAGCTGGCCCGATAAAGGTCAGAAGAGCATGGGCAGACAAAGAGAGCTTTATATCCCATCTGAACAATGAGAATCCCAATCGATCGGCAGATTCTGCGCCACCTTCCTCTCTTTCTGCCAAGCCCAGCAACATATTTTCAGCGTGGAGGCAGTCTTGCTATGGTGCCTTTGCCCCTGATTGAGTTCTTTGCACTGTGGGTGAATTGTTGCACATTCCAATTGTGAGTTTTGATAGAAAGAGATAGCAAAAGACAGAAGCAGAGCACCAGGCAGAGTCAATTATAGCACATGTGTCTGAGCCGTTTAATGTAGACTGTTGAAAGCATGGCTGACATAGCATGGCTGCATTTTTCTAGAAAGTTTTGTCTGTCTGTGTGGTTTCTTGTCCATCTGTGTGTGTGAATCCATTTGTGTGCCTGTCTTGTGTTTTAGTTGCTCAGTAGCTCTGCCTCCCCTGGTGTGCGAGTGCTGTTAAGCTCTCCTGCACTTTATTTGACCCTGGCCTCCAATGAGGTGTCATAGCAAACCAAGTGTAAAACAGATGTACGCCAAATAAAGACATGAAATCCCTCCTACACACAGTGCATGTACAGCGAGTCAGTCATTCCTTTTGTTCGCATAGTATAACTTTTGCTCCAGAGAATTTTGGCTTCATAAATTAAGCTCACTTGGCCTTTGATTATATCAATTAATCTGCACTGGCGGTGCTTGAGGAAGGACACACGGGGCAAGGCTAATTGTGCCTTTAAACCAGTTGCATACAAAGAATTTCCATGTCATTAGTCACTCTGTTACAAAACTGAGAAGGGCTTTCCTGCTCTGTTTCTCCAGAACTATTTCTTTGTTGTTTTGTTTATCTAGTTTTTTTTCTATTATATGCTTTTATTTTTCCTTCATTACCCAAATAAGCATCCCGATAGTATTCCACCCATGGTTATATAGGCTTTAGAGAAATACCCTCTCATCGATGAACCACTTTGATACCCTTGTAAGAGTGAGCTGATTCCACCATCAGGGGAATTAAAGCTGCTTTTGTACACTGAAGCTCCTCGGTGCCATGCAGAGCTGTGATAGTGCCTTCTCTCAGGAATGGGGACAGAGAGGTGGGAGGCAGCTTCTCTCTGATCTTCTGCCTCTCTCAGAACCATCTGTCTGGTTGCTGGCCCGACATTCGGCGCTGCTTCATATTAGCACTTACAAATATATACATTTCTCACATCGAGCTTTTGAGAGAAAGTCGTACCCCTTACTGAGTGATGCTCGCCAGGAGATGGGAAGCGAGAGCAGATTGGGAAGACAGGCAGAGTTTGTGGGAGCAATGCCTGCCCTTGCTTCATTGACGGGAGGGGTGGAAAGTGAGGGAGGGAGAGGTTGCACACGATTGGATGGATGATGGGAGGAGAGCTGCGGATTGGCTGTGTGATCAGGGTTTGTAATATATCCCAGACTGGCTAATGGAATATGTTTGTTTCCAGCAGCTTGATATCACAGCAAGCAACATTAACTCTGAGAACAGCCTGGTATATGTGCACATTTGTCATTTCTACTCTTGCACTGATGGAATATTTCCCTTAAGCATGCATTAGCAACAGGTTTTAACACAGCAACAATGTGAAAAAAAAGCCCTTGATACCCTCACTGAACATGCAAAGGCACGCATTTAATTTTTATTTATACCCAGTTTGCCAAATCATTTATGCTGTAGGAGATGGTGTTGCTCTGTTAGTCACAGATAGATGTTTAAGAAGTTTGTGTGTGTGTGTGTGTGTGTGTGTGTGTGTGTGTGTGTGTGGGTGGGTAGGTGGGGGGCAAACGCAAAGTGATATTCACAGATGCTAATAAGCTACATACAGTGTGGCACTCTTCCTGTCAGTTGTCAGTGCTAGGTAAGCTTCTGAGTCGTACAGCAGGATGATTTGGTGTTAAGTCTGTCTGCTCCTCTTTTTTTGGGGGAGATATCTTGGGGTGAGCAGCTTTTATCCAAGGCTTCCATTTCTCTTTAGAAGCTGGTGACTGACTCTCCCGCCCCTCCTCCTCGGTTCCTCGCTGCTGTGAAATGGAATTGCTTTCTCGTTCGTTAAAGATTTTCTTGTCGCTGCCTTGTACTACTCCAGGAGTGAGATCACTTGAAATGGCTGAAAGTTCTCAAAAACCACTGGAGAATTATGGTGTGGCAGCAGCGGCGGCATGGGGGCGGATTGGGGGAAGCCAACATAAATAAAGAAAATTGCTTTTTTTTCCCTATTTTTCTGAATTAAATCTGTTTTGGGGACTTTTTTTTGACAACACACAAATTAATTCCGGCAAGTTGTCGCTTTACATTAAAGCATGAAGTGGCCTGCTGGTGTAAGGGAACGCAATCCCTCTTGTGGTTGCCATGGAAGCAGGTGCGTTGTATCATTGGGTACCAGCCGTGATGGTTCTGCCAAAACCGCTGCCCACCTATATCCTATAGGCTTTTCCGGGGGTGAGTGGTTTCCCTTTCAGACCATCCAGTCTTCTACATAAGAACATTTTGCCCATTTTGAAATTGTCCTGGTATTTATAAAACACTGTTCCCATGTGTGGCTTACCCCAATCCTTTCATGTGATCTCTCCCTCACACTTTAAGAATCAAACAGCAGAGGATAATCTGCATGTGCTCCGAATAATCCTGCTCTGTTTAAATTATGTTTCTCTAAACAGTTGTTTGCAGCAAATAAGCCTTGTGAACTTTTTTCACACACACACACCCTCTCTCCATTCCTTCCTTTGCTCATCCACTCACTCCTTTCTCCCTCACTCAAACTCTCATCATCAGTTCCATCTGCCCCCAAAACAACACGTCTCACACCCATGCCCCGGCACCCACAGTGCTGGCGTACCAGTGCAGCGTTGCTCGGGGTGTTGTGCAGCGCCAATCTTAATCACATTGGGTGAGCACACCTGTGAAAACAGATGTCCACCGGGGCTGGCATGCTGTTCCTCTTTAGGGTGGAGCGTCTGGCTTTCCGCCACTCCTCCCCCTCCTCCTCCCTCCCCCCACCTCCGCACAGAGTTCCTCAGGTCCCCAGCAGGCAGCTCTGGCCCCGACACCCAGACAGGAAGGGCACACGGCGGCATCAGGCAGGGGGCAGGAAGCACCGGTCCCCAGGCTTTACCCCCTGCACTGTTTATTTTAATATTAGTCCTGCTTACAAATGATAATGAGACAGTAGGATCAAAGACGCAGAGCTTTTCTTACTCCCAGTAGGCCGGCCGCGTTGATATATTGTGAAGCACAAAATCAATTCTAAAGGCATTTGAAGCAGCTATGATCCTAAATCAATTTTTAGCCCTTTTTATGAGAGAATTTGATAAAGACCAGGTGTTGACCTTTTAAAAAATGAACCTCCCAGATAACGAATGGTCTCAGTCATAAGAACGGGGCTTACACAGTTATTTGCCTTATAGAAATGTATTAGTGCGGCATGCTAATTCCTCTATACGATTAAGTGCTTTATTGCAGCATTAGCCAACACAATGTTGTGTTTTGTATAATTACATCCTTATCTGATAGAAGGCATCTTTTGAAGCCTTTTGTCTAGAGGCGTTTGGAATAATGTATGCCGTTAAAATCGGTTCGCCAGATAACTACTGGTGTTAATGAGTTAACCAGACAGAATGATCTGTATTAGTGAATTTTAAAAAGGCAATAAACGCATCACTAGCCTTAGCACAAAGGGGATTATGTGATTTCTATCCAGCTGTGCTTTCCCATTCGCCGGTCTACCACCTCATCCATTTCACACTGCCAAGTCCTCCCGGCTGCCCAGTTTTATAGAGGTACCCAAGTGCCCCTCCTATGGAGACAGAGAGGTGGCCAAAACTAGGCAGAATCTCACCTGCTACTGCCCACCCACATGAGCCAGTGCATTAAAGGGTCGGTTCACCCAAATTACAAAAAAAACCTTCTCACTTAAATTTCATGGTTTCCAGCCATGCAGAAAGTTTTTATTTTGTGTATCTGGGTTTCCACCGGAGCACAGTGGAGGTGAAGGGAAGTTTGTGTGTGGTGCTCACAGCAGTGAAAAATTACTTTTAAAAAAATCAGCAGCAGTATGTCTTTGCAAAAACAGTGTCTCCATTACTCTGGATAATCCACAAAACCTGACTGTGAGAAGCTTCCATCGGAATTACTTTCTACCAAAGAAGTAGTCCCGTTAGCCCGATCAGATGGGATTTATATCTATGGGCAGTGTGGTGATATCAGTGTTACTGGTGCCAGTGTTTTTAATGTGCTCTGGAGCACATGTCCATGATTTTTCACCTCTTGCCAAGTAATAATTAAAGCCCCAATTAACTACTGTCTTCTGGCAAACTCGCTGGTCCTCCCATAAGTCCTGTCTGGGAAAACACTGCATTTTGAAGGTGTATCTCTGAATTTCTAAACATAAAGCTGCGTTCAGTGCACAGATTGTATTATAAAGATTGAGAACGTCATTTTAGGTAGCTCATATCACCCTGATGTGTGTTGAAGTGTTTGTTATTCTGATAATTTTGGTTTTATGAGTTATTAGATGCTATTAAAAGGGGGTGTGGCTTCCAACAGCCAATCAGTGTGCTTGTGATTAATGGTGCTGCGCATGATTGGTCGAATGGGTGTATGGGAGGGACCACGATTCCCTGAAGATTGCTGCTGCGTGGATTCTGACTCAAAAAGATGTCACCAGCGCAAGATTGCAGCAGCCTTATGTGGAATATTTTAACTTCATTTTTGTAGAGTGGGAGGAAGTGGAAGTGTGTTGTAATCATTGGTTCAGGGTGACAACAGAAGTAGAAAAACATTATGCAAACCTGATAGATTACTCAATAACATCTGTTAACTCATACAATCAAAACTAAAAATAAACATTACAAGGCAGACTTTGTAGATGTAATGAAGGGCCCACAATGTGGTTTTATGTATAAATCTGTGAATCTGTGGTGGTGTACCAAATTTTACATGCAGCGAGCTTCGTACATGTACACTATTGCATGTGTCAGTTTCTTTCTTATAGTAAAAACATGACATTCAGATTGAGACATTTAAGGCCTGGGTTCACACAGCATTTTTTTTTGCTGTTGTTTGTTTTGTTTCTTTCAGAAAAGCAGTGACAGGGTGCTGTGGAGTGCTTCAAAAAAAAAAAGGACTCCCAGTTTTATTTTTGATAACATTTCATTGACACAGGGTTGACTACACAGCTAACAAGCTTGTAAAAGATATCACCATATCAGTACAGAGATAAAAGCACACCACTCACCAGCAATATTCATTGTCCAGCAGATCTGCTCCAACAAATGAGCTTTTCTCTCTCTGTTATTATAGTTTTTGCTCGACATATCATAGCTCGGGTAGACATGGCGAGAATATTTTTTTCTTCTATTTTCTTGGTTACCAGGGTGAAGAGTCGGGCCTCATCTTATATATAACTGGTGGCCTAATAAGGAGCGACACAAAAAAGGGCTAAAGGGTGTACTACTCTAAAAATTGATGCTAGGTGCAACGCCTTTTCGTTTTTTTCTTTTTTTGTGCCACAATAGTGTGCCACCATATGCGCTCTTCTCATCAACAACTGAAAAAAAAATGCTATAGGTTTGCAACTGTTGACTGCTGAAAAATTATTTTATTGCAAATAATACTTGATGAAGGTGATATGACTTTCCCTGCAGCTTGTTGTCTTTTACAAAACCAGCTCCTGGAGTTTGCCATTGGCTCAAACGCTGTCTGAAAAGAATTTTATGACCCTCCCAGTAATATTATTAGTGTGAACACCACAAATCAAATTCCCTTTCCCTCCCTTCTATTGTTATAGAGGCAGAAATTAGAAATAAAAACAGAGCTATTTGCATGGCTTGGCACCACTATGGCTAAGTGAGAAAATGTTTTTTTAATGATACGTGAGAACTGACCCTTTAATAATAATTTTTGCATTAAGACACGTGGCAGACCCAGACCCATCCATCCCTGTTCCAGCCTCTGCCTGCCACTCCATCCTCTCGTCCATCCAGCATCGATCCAGGCTCTTATCTCCACTCTGATCCCTGTGTTATTTCGGGAGCATAGGGATTGCTTAATGATCTATTGACCCGATCTACCGATCTGTACAGTCGACCACAATGGACCATCTACTAAAGAGGAGCCTGCGGGGCACGCGCTCCTCTCTTGTGTACTCCCACTCAACTCTTGCCCTCCCACCTCCTCTGCAACCCGTCACCGTGCTCTCTGGTTCCTCGTGTAACCCCGGAGAGAGATTAGGTCTTAATGTGCTTTAAGCATCTGACTGTAAAGTGGTCCATGTATTTTTGCTATCTAAAAGTGCTGTTTCTACGCTGACTGCTGATGACTCGGCTCTGCTAAATCCTCTCACTATGTTTTCATTTAACTTAATGTCTGTGTGCATATGAGTTGCTGACAATGATTTGTTTAGCTACTCATGTCTGGTGTGTTTGAAACGAGATTGCCTCATTTGAACTGTGACTTTTATGCGTTCTGCAGCAGGCTTAGTCTTTGATTGAATCAAAACAAGGCACTAGAATATGATAGAGTGTGATATGGGGTCTTATTCAGCTTAGTTTCCCCCGTGCTCAACATTAGCTTCTAGTACTGACAACAGTAAACAGAGAGAGCAGACCGAGGGAGGGTATATAGATAGCCTGATGTGTGTAGGTATATCCTTACAAATGTAAAGAAACCACTTAAACACTTGCGACACATCAGATTGGATCTTGCCCCGCGTCTGGTTTGCACTGTGACACCTTGTGAGGGGCGACTGCGGTTGTTGTGACACGTTAAGCTCGTCGTGGGTGAGATCATCTGGGATTTGCAAGACACTAATAAATGACTGTGCTGTGTTAGATGCATTTGTATGGTTTGGCTGTCGCTTTTGTTATTGTTTTTGTCATGCTCGCAGCACAGCTTAGAGATGGAAAGGGGCGGCTGGTCAGTCCGCCTGCCTGTCCGTGACAGCTTCTGGACAGTTCTCCATTAAATTTGGTATGGATTTCACGGCACCAAGAGAATGATTTATAATAATTTTTGCTAATCTTTCATCTTTCGCCACCATCTGGTAAAACTGCCTCCCTGAAACAGCATTTGAGGTAATGATTAGGTATTTTAAAAAGCTGTATTTGCTTACAAATGAATGCAGTGGATTGGCTTTTTAATTTATTTTTATGCTTACATGTGGGCAATAGCTGTGGCCAAAGGCATTATGTTTTCAGGTTGTTCATCTGTCCGTCAGCTCATATGCTACACATAGAAAAACACTTTTCTGGCCATTAATCAGCATCATATCTCTGAAGCAGAAGGAGAGACATTTGGTCTGATACTGAATTGGTGACAGTAACCACTTTGAAACTGTCCTGATTGTATAGATCTTTTATGATGCTGGGTTGAAGATGGATGTGAGGCATCAATGTTTTCACAGACATGGATGTAAACTTAAACTGCTCTAGTCTGCATCTTTTTACTGAAGGTGTTGCTAAGCGAAAGGTTGTCGGGTCACCTGTAGCATTCCGACTTATCTTCTGGTACATTTAACGTTGTTTAATCACTTCTTGTTTACTCTTTGTTCTCCAGCTTTGTTGCTAGGTGCACACGAGACACAGTGTGACAGCGTGCAAAATAAACAGTGAAAGTTGTTCGGTCAAGGGCGATCTAATTGCATGGGTTCAACACTCATACTGTTCTGCTAATTTGCGTGCATGAATTATTTATGTGCACACTTTATTAATTTCTGTGCTAAATCCTGAGCACAAACTGCCAAAAATCTTTCCCCTAAAACCTGACAATTTAAGCTGCTCTCTGAGGATGAGCCACCAGTGGAATAACAGTGCTTTTTAAAGTGAGGTCACTTGGACTCAGGTGGGGAATTTCTATTAAAGTGGACTACCAAATGTGTTAAAGAATGAGGTAATTCATTTATGAGAAGTGTGTTAATTCCCCAGTAAAAATAGTGAAAGTCAGTATTTTTTCAGTTAGATTCACTTCATTCCTATCCTGATTGCTGTCTTGTTTCATCATTTCGTTAAGCTCCCCGTGTTTTTAAACAATATTTTATTGCATTTTTAGAGCTAGCTCCTCATTTTTATTAATATGACCTGTGACTCATCAGGCGTGTTAACAATTAAGTGATGGTATACACACCTTTGCATGGGGCCATGTTAATTATAGCTGAAATTGACTGGTAACTGGAAACTTCAGGTCATTTCACTGCAATTTGTGAACAGCATTAATTGGTATAACAGGTATTCTGAGATGTTTCAATGATATGAAATATGCCAGCAACATCCTGCAATTAATAATAATAACCAGCTTTGTATCTAAACAATGTTGGTAGTTTTTGTAAATGAACAGTCTCACCAAAGCCCAGATCTTGCTACTCATCTCCCAGCAAACTTTCTGTTTTTTTTTTGTTTGTTTTTTTTTTAAATTTGCATGTGTGTCCATTGTCTGTGTCCCCTCTCTTCGTACAGATGTTTTGGCATGTCAATGACCACAATGCAGGCAAAACTTTTCATGGGATCTTTTTTTCCATAGCAGTTTGTGGAGTTTGAGTTGCAAGGGAGATAATTGATCAGTTCATCCGATCACATCTGATCAGATCAGATTGCTGGATGAGAGCAGCAGCTGCTGCAGAGGTGAGTGAATGCAAATGTTTGGACCTAGCACCAAGAACGGTTAAATTTCACTTTCACTGCACCTGGTGAACTACTGCGCCGTCTGCACCCAGAGTACGCTCTGCACTCACAGAGTGAGGTGCAGTGCACAACCCAATGGATGTTTTAATGTTGTTGTCACAAAGACATGTGTGAGGAACCCTGGGCTAAAAATACTGACATCAAATGGTAAATCTCAGCAGTAATGATAAAATATGAACCAAGATTATGTCACTGTGTTGCTTTTTTTCTTTTGCTTCAAACTTTATCAGAAACACATTTCAGGTTCCAGTTTAACTGTTATTCTGTTAAAGCTGTTATAGCTTGCATTATGTCATCCACTAGTGGGAGCATTTATTGATCAGGAGCAGTGCAGTGCATTCTGTAGTTGTAGTTTTTTTTTTTTTTTTTTCTCTGGTAATAGTAACAATTTCGAAAATCTTTGCATCTTTCTAATTCATAGATAGCACGGTTTTATGAAAAAAGTCATACTTCCAGTAGTAAAATACTTCTTTGAGTGTATGAACTCAAACTGAAACATATTTATACAGCATCAGTGGTGCTGCTCTGACATTCAAGGTGTGCCCTGTCCTGCAGAGCAGACACGTTCAATGCAGATCGCAAACAGAGGCATCTGTGGGTTTGACCGGTCGCACAGATTCCATGATGTGATTGCGAATGGTGACACACACACACTGTATGTGGCATTATGAAATTAATGTGGCTACGATCGATATCGGACAACTTTCAAGCAGCTCAATTTTACACTTGCTGCAGGGAACAGATGGTACTCGCTGATAGTGTAGCTGGAGGTGGATCCATGGCGGAGAAGATACAGAGAGGGGAGACCAGATCCTCCGGAGCACAGGAGGAAGGAGAAAAGAGGTTAAGGAGCTGTGTAATACTTATTCACATAACCTGCATGGATGAATAATTCCCTAATCAGATTTACGTAATGAATAGTTAATTGCACACCAGCTCCAACTGCCTACATACACAACACATGACCCCCTCGGAGCTCAAGATTCATTTATACACAAACAGCTGCAGCACAGTCGCCGCGTACAATGATCTCTCTACTCTTGCACTGTTATCATTAACATCAATGCGTTATGTAGCTGGAGGGCATAAATTTGTGTTCACACTGTGTTTTGAAGGGAAAACATTCCAGTGGCACTCAAATATTAAAATGCACCCACAGGCACACTAATGCCTCAGCAGCTGAGTGTGTTGCGTTGGATCTCTGCTTTCTAAGGCTGAGAGGAGACCTGTTGAAAAATATTCAGGGTGAAGAAACCTGTCAGGTCTATAATTGATAGGCCTTGGCATTGCATTGATAGGACCTGGGATCTATGTGAAATAGGCCTCTCTATCTACGCCTCGTAAATCTCTCAGTCATGTCAGGTTGAATCTCCTCAAACTACATGTCCTGAGGGAATGGGCGAATATGCGTCCCAGTGTTGAAAAGCTTGTTATTGGAGCCCGTTCCTGCTCTGGGAATCCTTTTGGGCCCCTGTGATTACAGTGCCTCAGCCAGGTTGTGTTTGTGTGCATGCCTGTCACCAAGTGTGTGTGTTTCTGTTTCAGAGTATGTGCTCCACCAAGTTTTTATGTGGGTGCTGTTAACTCGTATGACTCGCTTAGAGCTGAAAGTAAGGCTGAGCGAGGGATCAGAATTCTTAAAACAAGTCCGGGCACATCTGGTTGTGATTGGCAGGAGAAAAAAGGGTCCTTGTGTTCTGGGAACTGGCAGCAAAAGCCTGACCCAACCCAGTATAACCCAGCCCAGTACAGTACAGAATCAGCCAAGACTGGGGAGAAAAAAATACCAACAGCAGGACTGCTCCCCTTCACCCCTCCCTACTTATCCTGACTCTTGGCCAATTCTCATAATCCCACAGCAAAGCCCCTGGCAACGTTTTTTCTTTTCTATATAAACACTGTTCGCCCATTCTTTCCATTTCAATATAAGGAAGTCAGGGCTGCCATGAGCCAGGTAGACCCAGAGCTCCATTACGTTTGGCGGCAACTCTTGTGTCTGGGATAATGATGCCCCGGGGGGTGAGTGTGTGCCTGAATGTCTGTTTGCTCATCTTGCCACCTTAGTAGAAGTAGGAGGCGGGAAAATTGCTATGGGCAGGCGGTCTATTGAAAGGCATTTCATGGCGGGTGCTAAAATGGGTTATTCTTCCATCTGTTTGATTTTCAAGTTAAAGGCAGGGAGGGCTCAGCGCAGTTTTGTGCGTAAAGGATGGCACACCACAGATTGAGTGTGACAGAAAAGACCCCTCCTCCCGCTTTCAGCCAAGCGTAACCGAGAACAGTGGCAATTAAAAAGTGATGCCAGCGTTTACAGCGGCCCGCCTCGAGCCATTGTTTGCCCTGCCTACTCTCATCGCGCTCATTATTTGGACCGGCGTTTTTACCTGTGGCACGTCAATGTGGTGCTGGTTCAGGAGATAGCCTGGCCGGTGTCTCCCTGGTGGCTGCAGCTGAAAACGAGCCCTGTCACCTCACCTGAATCCAGCTCTAATTCAAATGGAGCGTGTGCGTTTAGCCTTCTGAACCTCCAGCCCTCTGCTTGGACACAGAGGCAGTTAAACTCCAGCTACAGAGAGAATATCATGGCTTCTGTTATTGTGCCTTTAGTGCCGCAGGGACTATTTGCCGTCCTTATTAAGCAGGCTGACTGGTGACTGGGCAACAAGCCTGGGTGTGTGGGTACTCTCCGTGTACGTGACACTGCTCAGTTTCGGGTGTGTGTGGAGGCAGGCAGGACGCCTGAGGCGGAGCACTGAAGCCAGAGCACTACTGGTGTTTCCACACATGCCACAGATTCAGTGACCCTCACCAGCATAATGACTTCGGGGTTAATTCCCCGGGAGTGGCCCGGCGCTCAGAGAGAAGAGATGAGAAGAAGCGTGGCGAGGAGGGCGATACAGCAGGCCACGGCTGTACAATGTGCTGCGGCTCTTATTCTTCCATGTAACACAGAGTGATCTGTTTCTACCCCATCCTTTCTGATGGGATTTTGCAAGCTGCCAATAATCCACTGGCATTGTGAGAGGCATCTCTCTCCCTCCCTCTTGCTGTCTCTCTGTTTCTCATTCTCATGGATTTCTAAAGCTAAAAATAATTTCACCACAAATGGGTAAAAAGCTAAGCAGGAGGGGGGTTTGTTTTTCTTTTTTTTCCTTTTTTATCCCTAAATCATGGTTGAAATGTTTGAGGGAGGGTTTTACTGGCGCAGAGCACGAAGTGGAATTACATAGTGACAATCTCTTACTCCATCTCTGAGGCGCTGTAAGACGAGGCAGAAATGCCCATTTCCCCGCCGCATTAAGTGATTTGCAGGGCAGCATTTGAGTAGGATTGTTCATGGGGAGCACATGAGGAATCATCCATTTGCATGACATTTTCTTTCTAAAGAAGGAGAGAGATGTTAAGTGCCGTTACCGTTTTCCTCTAGACACTGTCGGGGAAAATTGTTCTCATAAATAATGTTTTCAAATGAAACGGTGTACACAGGAATGTCCCTGAATAATACCTCCAAGGCCCGTTTGCCCCGCTCGTATCTTTAGTGTATTTACTTTCCGTTGCTGTAAATCATTAGTGCTGCATAGCTGTGCGAACCCTGTCCATTAGTATTCAAAGTGCACTGTAATGAGATGTTGAGGGGGGGAGAAAGTAGAAATGGAACACGGCGTGAAAACTCTCCGTTGGATTTGGACCTTTTGATTTTCGGAAAGTCTCTCCAAATCCCACTTCCTATCTGCGGCGGCTGCAGTTAGTCTTTTGTGTGTATTTGTGTTGTGAATTGATGAGAAGGCTGCCAGTTCGATCCGGAGGGAGCGAGTGTACGTGTAAGCATGTGTGCGATGGCCGCGCGCCCCGTTGTTACATAATGATGAGATATTGAGTGTGTGACCTGGTACCACTTTATCTCGCCCTGCACAGATTGCATTCCATAATCTAATGAGACAGATATTCTTTAATGGAAATCCCGGACAGGGTCATGATTGCCATGATAAAACTTAAGGTCACACTTCACATTGTACAAAGCAGACTCCCATACATAAGCAGGGTAGTTATTGCTATGGAGAACATACTGTAATCATATGCCTCATCATATTCTTTCTCTGCTTGTTAATAAACAAGCTGAAAATTGTTGGTGTGACAGCAAAAACGCTGTCACAAAGTAATTACTAGTAAATCAGTGCATTATGAATGCATGGGGGATGGAGAGTCAAGGATCAGCGCAGACAATATGCAGAAAGTGGCTGCTTTAATTCATTAAAACTGGTTGTACAAATGAGGTCAGCACAATTTCTGGTGCAGTCTGGTTCTTGAAATATGGGCTTCAAATAATTCAGACATCACATAGACATAAAATGCAAGCTGTGTTTGTGCAGTGTGCGTAACATGGACGTGCAGAGGCAACCTTATGGAAAGTCTCACCAGACTTGGAAGTTTGCTGCAGCTGCCTGAAGATTAAAAGCCTTAATGCTGTAAGGAAGTCTTGGACATTTGGCCGGGGCCTTTGCTAGCTTTGGCACCATGTGAGATTTTTCAGCCCAAACAAAACAAAACAAAAAAAAAAAAAAAAAAAAAAAAAAAAAACAAGAGACATGATAAGTAAATCATTTTTCCTACACAAAATCTTTGTCTGCCAGTAATTCCGACATGAAGATTCTGTCAACATCACAAGTGTGTGTGGGAAACCTTCTTTTCAATTTGACTTTTTTTTATTTCAGAATGAAAGTGTTACTTGCGAAGCAGAGATGGTTGAAGAGGGGAGGCAAACAACATCATAAGTAAAGCAAATGTCAGCACAAAATGCTGCATCAGTTCGGACTAAATCCCTCCTATGGATCAACAGAGAGACGGAGATGCTGCGACAACAATACTATCAAGAGAAAAAAGTCTCGCCACCAGACGGTGAATCATCTTAATTGACGATCAACTATATAAACTGTGGGCCCTAATTATGCCTGAGTGAAAATAGATCGAGACAAACCGTGAAAGCGATACAGCTGGAGAGAGACAAGAAGAATGATTGCAGAGGGAGAATTACCATGGAGATTTGCCCTGCATTTCTTTGGCGCCTCTGCCATTGGAGGGCTGCTTTTGGTTTCAGGGGAGAGAAAGTTTTGGTTTCTAGAGTTAGAAGCTTTACACACACACACACACTCCCACTTTCCTCTGTTTTTCCTCTGTATTTCTCTCTTTGTCCCCGCCTTGCATGCCTCTGCTTGCTGGAGGGTTTGCATGCTTCATGCCATAGAGGGAACCCAGCTGCACAGATGTGTTGCCTGGCTTGCAGTTTTTAGCATTTGCCTGGAGCAGCTACCCCTCCAGGACCACCGGCCCTGATGAAGAGCTGTGGAGGCTTCATTTGGCAGCTTCTCATTCGACATGGGGCTTCTGTCCCCAGACATCGTCTCCCCCCTCCCCTCCCACCACCTCTCTCATCCTGAGTGCTCCTTTGAAACAAGGGAAGCTGCCAGGAGGGGGAATCCATCATCACTTTGGCCCAGGGCGGTACGTTTAACGTTAGCGCCCAAATGGAAAAACGTGCACAGCACAACAAGAGCGCGGGTGATGTAGGGACCTTCCCCTCTGCCCGTCCATTGAAAAACTAGGAGAGGAGTACTCAGCCCACCCTTTCGTTCTGATTATCCATCACCCTGGAGCTTGTTGAAAAATCATTTACTGTACGCGAAGGTGATTGACGACACAAAAACGGAGTCTGCATGCCTGTCTCATCAGTCCACCCCCACAGACATAATACTCTCCCTCAGAGGACAAACTCACACACACACTAGCACACTCCCAACACAATCTGAAATTGTTTCTAGAGATGTGACACTTAAAGTTCAAAAGAGGCTGCAGGGCTGTTGTAGGCAGAAAACATCACAGTTCTCAATAGTTAACACGCCTGGAGAAATGTTTCTCTTGTCACTCTTTGTCTGATTCGCTCTTAGAAATCCTCACCTAACACACAGTGGAAAAGTTGACCTGCTTGGTTCAGTGCAACGGCATCCATCACAGGGGAAAGGAATCAGACCAACGCTAAAGATAAATGGTTTCTTTTTTCTATATTTTTGTGAAGTGAAAACTAACCCACTGCCTTGGACCTAATACTGAGAAGAAATTTAGTCCAAGGCAAAAAAAAAAAGCTTTTTTAGTGGGGGGCATGTCGTCTAATCTGACCTTGGGAGTAGGCTTGCCTACTCGTTTACTGGTGGGTTTATAAAATGTTATGCGAATTAAGTGGAAACTTGTGGAGAATCCTTTCTAATCCACCGTTCCTCCTGATCAAAGGGAGCTCTGAGTTGAACTTACTTTTCTTCCCTACTGTTTCTTTTTCCCATCACAGCCCACACTGTAGATTCTTTCAAATATGCACTTTGCCCTGGCCTTGTCTGATGGTTTGAAATGCATCGTTCTGAGAAATTGGAGAGAGGGGGGGAGTAAGATAGGGTGAGAGAAATTGGACTTGGACTATCTTTTGTGTAGTAGGCGCTTTCCCTGCAAGTGTAATTGGTTGGAATGGTGAATTGAAAGAACCCATAGTCGGTCATGTGTGGGGGTTAGAAATGTGCAGACTCAATTGACTTCCAAGACTTTCTATATTCGTATCCTTACGGTGATGATGTCTCCTAAATTGCCAAGAACTATTGTTTCCCTCTTCTCATTAAGCACAGACACCCAATTTGCTGTAATTTGCAAGAATTACCAATTATTCTAACCAATCTTGCTCTCACAACTGGTAATTTGCGGTTGTCATCTGTGTGTCAACCTCTGCTCGGCTTTCTTCAGCTGATCCAGGCTTCATCTAAATAAATAATAAGGTATACGACAAGTGTGGTGGACAGTAACTAAGTATAATATCACATCAATATCACAAAGTCTGCCAAGATACAATTTAGATTTGATTCACTTCAAGTTTGATTGATATGAGATGATATCATATGATCATTTAACACAATCTGTTACAGAAGAAGCTGCCCCCCTTTCTGTTTTGCTTTTGGCCACTAATACACATTAGACAGCACATGGGATCATTTCTCTAAAATGTCAGAGCTATCTGTATCAAAGCACTGAAGGCAAACTTCTCCCAACAGCCATAAAACATGGATTAACAACAAGAACATTTAACGAAAGTATAAAATTCTGCTATATAGTAACTGTCAAGGTGATCACACAGTATTAGCTTGAGCACTTTTACATTGCACAAATTAGCCCAGTGGCTTGAAGAGTTTAGCTCAACAATTTACACATATTATTTATACTTGTTCTTAAAGTCACTGCACCTCCCAACAGAAAAGCTCAGTTAAATTTCAGACTGCATGCACATTTATTCACTATCTATATCTTTATTCATTATCTTACATTGTTGAGAAAGAGCAGCTAGCACTGCTGTAGCAGGAATCACGCAATGATACCCCCGTCTATGCAGGTACATTGTCGTTAAACACATGACGTCATGTGTACATATAACATGTGCTTTATCTTTTGATCTTTATTTTCTCTGAAATCCAAAATATTTCCAAACTGCTGTTTTACTTCAGAGTAAATGGCATTATCCTGATCATCATTGTCTTGGCTGCTTGTCATCTTCGTGTTGCTATTTAACAGTGACACAGAATTTCAAAGTAAAGAAGTATCCTAAAGATGATGATATGGATCGATGTTTTCTCTTTGCGTCGATCAAATTGTATAGCTGGTCATTAAATCAATGTTGTGAGAGTTTCTGACCAACATATCATACAGCTCGGGATAGACAGTAACTAAAGGAGCCGCAGTGATGACACCAGCGTCTTTCTCAGAAGTTCAGAGATTTTCTACAAGCGCTCAGAGCTGGCACTCAAAAAAGCACTCTTAAAAAGATGCTGGGCATGGCACATTTTCTCTGCCTCATGCAGCCACACTCTTTCCTCATTGGAAACAGTTGAAGACAGATGCTGTTAGTCAATAGACAGAAAATTAATGTGCAACTAGTCTGATAATTTTTGTAATTTTACCAAAACCTTACACATTTGCTGGTTCCAGATTCTCAATTGTGAGAATTTTCTTTGAATTTAGAATTTTCTGTCGCCGATGCAAAAACATGAATGGCCCTATCCAGAGCCAGTGTTTGATTTGTCTGTTCTGGGCTACTGTAGAAGCAACATGGTGGACTCTGTGGGAGAGGACCTTCTCTGTATGTAGATATAAACAGCTCACTCTGAGGTAACGAAAACAAAACAGTTCTTTTTTTTCGGTGATTATACACTATTGAAAACATAGTTATGAATATTATATTCCATTTCTGACAATAAATCCTACCAAAATTCTATAACCTGGACCTTTAAATACAGAACTTGTAATGGAGTATATTTACATTGTGATATTGGAACTTTTCTTAAGTAAAGTATCTAAACACTTCTTCTCACCACTGACAACAAAGACTAATTAGGAGTCAATGCGATGACGTCCACATTTTTTTTTTAAAAGGCATTAACGAAGCCAAACAACAGTCCAAGAAAAATAAAACAAAACAAGCCTTTTGAAGTGTGATATGTTGCTAGCTGGCCTACCATCTGTTTGAGCTTATCAAAAAACTATTGACACGAGCATTTTTACTGTGATGTTTTAGTCAGAGGCCTGAGTCTCGGAGGATTGTGTAAGCAGAAGGCACTGCACTGCAATCAACATTCTCAATAAGCTCCGACTTGCTTGATGCAAACTTGGAATGCTCCACTCTGTCACTGCCAGCGAGGAGGAAAAACAACAACAGTAGTATCTGTTGTGGATGAGGGAGGCCCTGCAGCCCACTCATTGTGATATGCTATCTTAGATGTGATATGAGAGACGCACACTCGGCTTTATTGAGTCTATGTGTAAGCTCTCCAGAAAAGCAAGACACAAGTCGATGCAACATTTGGTTAGAGGGATTGGAAAGATGAGAAAAGGAAGAAAAAAGAGAGGGGGGAGTCTCTGAGAAATGAAGATGTTTGATCATTTTTATTTTAAATAACAGTGCCAGAAGGGATTTTGAAAGCATATGAGTGTGTGGTGAATCAAGTGTTGACACCTGCAAGGTAATACCAGTTTCTTTTGAAAGAAATGGTTGGATTTGTGCCTGTGTCTGGAGCTCTCCCTCTGTGTTGGATTTTGAAACTACAGTATATATGCATATATGTATATAGGTATATGTGTGTGTGTGTATGTGTTTGTGTGTGTAAGATTATATATATATATATATATATATAATCTTCCACCAAACTGCATTTACCCTAGAACAAATCTAATAGGGCTAATGACTGATATTTTACCTTAAAACGCTACTCCCTTTACGAGTCATAGGAGACAAGAAGTAATTGATATGGATTTTAATTTGCTAGACCCAGCCTCTTAACATGCATTAAAAGTGCTGAAGTGGAATAGTCTATGGAAGCTGTCATTGCCCTTTCCACAGCGATGACAGTGCGTTTAGGTCTGTTGGACAATTTATTTGCCCTATAAGAGAATTTCCTCCACGCTATCTGCTCTAGCAGGTCAGGTGGAGCCTCCATGCACCACATTAAACGATAGGGAAGTAAACCTCTGCAGAATAAACGTGAAGCTTCTTCTTCTAGGCATCGTCTGTCTGGAGTGATTAGTTTGAAAGAGAAATCAGGGTGATGAGTATCCGCTCAGCTGTAAAACCCTGTAGACTTTGAACAATTTCCTCCTCCTTGAGCTGCTTATACCAAAACAGAGGTGATTAATTCTACTTCAGTCTTGCCTGTAACCTTCCAATTTCTGACCTCAAATTTGTTTGCAAGGTTTTACTCCTCTGAGGACCATTTTCCAGTCTTTTACTCTTGGTCTTTGAATAACATGAGGAGGCCCTGTACTAAGCCCTGCAGAGCTCCCAAAAACACATGCACTCCACTCTGATTATTCTATCCACAAAGGTCCACCGACATTGATTATTCCACAGCTTTTTGCTCCCGTCTCTAAGTGGGAGTCAAGTAAACTTTTCCCCAGTTGTTTTCCAGCATGAATTAAAAAGGCAAGGAAGTCTTGTCTTTCTTGTGTTATCTCAGCATTTCTGTGGCAGTAGCTCTCCCAGGCAGCCATGACAGGATATTGATGGGCCCGGTCCCCTCCGTTTCCCCTTTTGCTAAACCATCATTCCCCCCAACCCGGCTCACACCTCCTCTGCCCCTATCCCAGGCTGCACACCCTTCCTCTCTGCAGGACAAAGAGTTGAAACCCCTGGCGGAGAGGAGCTGTCTGGCTCAATGTCAGCTGTCCTCCTCCTCCCTCTCGAGACTGCAGAGTTCAGATGTTAGAAGGGGTGATTGAAAATAAAACCAAACTCAAACAGAGGGATGCAGCTTTTCTGTGTGCGCGGGCTGTTAACATAAGTGAGTGGCTGTCATGCATTTTGTTAGCATCAACACTTTTCTTTGGGCAGCCCTGCGGAAAAGGATTGCTTGTCGCAGGGAGGAGATAGTTGTCAGGGCCGTGTTCTTGCCCCGAGGATGGAGACTAGCAGGAGTCCTTCTGCCTGCCTGCTTCATCTCTAAAAAGATTCAGGATGGAGGGAGGTGCAGGGGGGTGAGGATGATGGCAGCTTCTGGAGCAGACTGCTTCCTGCAGATCTGAGCGGCGAAGTGGAAAAAAGGCACTCTTTATCAAAGCTTCACTTCAGACAGCACTTGGCGACTAGTCATTTTTACAGAGGACCCCGTGGCCCGCACAGGGGAAAACGGCCACATCAATGTTCAAGGGGCAGCAGAGTTAACGGGCCAGGCGGGAAGAGAGGAGAGAGTGCACTCCATCAGCGCTTGAGGAGATGTCTTTGTTAGCAGGTGCTACTAAATTGGACTCCCATTCTTCTGTGACTGATGGAAAATCCGTCTACTAATCACCTAATGCAAAGAGGAAATCAACAACATTAGGACCTTGTAGACCAGAACATTGTTATATCGCCTCTTCTATCTTTCTCATGCTCCTAAAGAGTAACTAAACTCTAAATCCACTTTTTTTCTTTTGTAAATATGTGTCGGTAAGTTCCTGTCCACTGTGAAAACATGTTGTATACCATGCCTGCTACAAGAAAATAGCCATTTTTACACCGAAATCCTGCAACATTACCAGGGCAAAAACAATTCATGATGCTAGCTTTGCTTTTTTCGCAAAACCGAACAGAGCTGTCAAAATATTGCATGAGAGGCATTTGTGTGACGTCTAACACAACCATCCTCTATCCCCTATCATGATGCACCAAGGCAGTAGCCATTGCATAGGGCAACACACACACACACACACACACACATATATAAATATAATTACAATTTCTTTATTTTATAACCTGTTTTACCTCTGCTGCTGACTTAAATGTGAGACAGCACAACATTGTTGCCTTGAACAGGTGGTGTAAAAGTGTAAAATCACTCCCACCTCTGCTATATAAAAATATAGAAATCAACTGTAGTAGTAGTTCATACATTTAGTGTTTGGGGCAGTTGTATTGTTTAATTATCAATGGAGCATGCTCAAGCTAACATGAGGTGTTAAATTGCTCCCTAAAAAAACAATCTGTTTCTCACAATTACAATATCTTAAATGATAAGTTGACCGTGTATGTAATGTCATAAATCAAACAACTCTGGGTCCCGTATCACCCGCTGTGACTGCATCTCAAGCCCTAGTAAAGCCTGAAACAAGCCCTTCTGATCCACGCTATGCTCTGCTTCGCCACCAGAGAACCAGAGGGAAAGCGGGAGGTCGACGGGGTCTGTGCCAGCTGCTGCGGGCCCCATGTGGGCTTTTCTCTAGTGTCCACATACCCCTGTATGTGGAGCTGTGGGCTTTGTCTTGTTTGTTTTTTCGGTAATTTCGTGCACCTGCTCTCCGAATATTTGTTCACTATGACTGTACTATGTTTCATGCTTGAGCCAATCATAGCACAGTAGGGCGGGACCTCTAGACTTTTATACCATCCATTTTAGCATTAACCAGTAGACATCCCTTAACCCTAACTTTATATTTCATTGTTGCTTATTAAGTCATGAATAATATCAGAAATTAATATATTTTCGAACAAAGTTTTCAGGAGCTTTGTGTTCAGGTTATGCTCAACAGCCTAGTAGTTCATGTGACATTTCGTAAAATATATAGGCACATGAAAAACCTGCCATCACTGAAATGGATATGGTGCAATAATCTTTTAACAGCTCACACTTTCAGACAATATGTCCTTGAAGGCATTAATAGTGTTAAGTGATGTGAAGGGGTAAAAAGAGATCTTGAGAGAAATAGTTCAAATCCTGCCTTCCTTTCCCACCATCTCTCACCTGGCCAATCGCTGCTGAAGTGGGCGTTCATGTCGGATTTTCTGTTTTTGAAAAGCTACAAAAATAGTCTGACACAGATATCGTAATTCTAACACCAGAAAAGCAACAGGGGCAGGAGTTTCAGACACTATACGACAATCTGGCAAGCACTTCAGTTGAAGCGTGACACTTTTAATCTCCCTGAGCTTTTCTATGATTGTCTCCGTACCATCACTCATCTTCCCCCCTTTAATTTTACATATTTCTGTCTCGCCACCCGTTCCTGTCCTGTCTTCATCCCCCCTGCTTGCTTTGATGCTCTTCCCCCATTTTTATCTCTTTTCCCTGCCTCATTCCCTCGGGCCCCATCTGTCTGAACTCTGTCCATTTCCACTGCTGACCTCATAAAGACGAAAGTAAGAGGATTCCACTCTCTACGGTGTCAAACGAAATCATGCTGCAGCCCCTATATAGGATAAAGAGCTTAGATATTAAACATATTACAGCTTAAAAAAAACACATACTGTATGTGACGTCCACCCTTTGGTCACAAGCTTTTTCTTGATTTATTCTTTCCTCCCCTGTGTCAATGTGACTCTCATCTAGAAAATACAAAAGCTCATGTGTCTCTGTCACCACAGACTCTGTCAGATCATTTATTTATTCATGAGGAAGCACAGCATTTTAGATAGATTAAAAAAAAAAAAACCTTCCTACGAATAAATGTGTGTCCTGCAAATGTATGTGTGAGATAGTCTTTTCTGCAAAGAGGCTGATGGGAGTTTTTTTTTTTTCTTTTGGTTTTGTTTGTTTTCCGATACAGCAATTTAATGAAAAACTCAAAGACCAGACCGGTAATCCCTGACAACAGCCACGCGATCCCCGATTTGTGATGTTGAGCATGCTGCATTGTAAACAAATCCAGGCAGCATACCGAGGCAGCAAACATGGAAAAGATCTATTAAGCTGTGCAAGGTCATTGCCCTTGAGAACATCGCTGTGTCGCCCCCTCGCTGCTTGAACAACTGTCCACTTACAATCAAATGAAATAGACAGAGATAGAAAGAATTTTCTGTTCGCTGTGAAAAGATAATCATAGGTGATTTTTTTCTTTTTATGGACAGAGAAGTAAAATTCTTATTCGTACAGAACAAGAGCTAAATTCTGGTACTTTCTGCGGCTGTCAAGAACTTATTGTTGCAGCTCAGGATTGGATTTAGCTGAAAACAATTCGTCTCTGCCATCATGACCCTCGGGTGAACCGTGTTTGTGGAGAAAACGCTTCTTCGCCCAAAGTGTGTAGCACAGATTATTTTCAGCAGCGGCGATGTCATTACGGGGTTCGGTTTGATTTGTTTTGTTAATGTTTCCCTCGGCCAAGGGAACACGAGCCAGCGCCTGTTTCTCCCGGTATGTTAAAGACTCCTGAGTGCATGTGTCCCGCCAGAGAAGCCCAATGTGTCTGTTAGCGGTCTGACACTCTGACTCACTGAGAATCTGATACTCCTAAAGGAATGACTGTGGTTACCCTGTCTAGTTTCCTGCCGCACATTCACATCACACAAACACTCTGTACTCTCTCACACCCTCTCTTCCATTTAACCTACCAATCCCCCTTTATTCATTTCCAACGCTCCTGTCACACATCAGCCCCCATCCTTCTCTGCACTTTAATTTTAACATCCTTCCCCTAGCATTCAGAGTTTGTAATCAATGTTATTTATTGTGATAGAGTTTAACTTGGCCTAATCGACACAACCCACCCACCCAGAGAGAGACTCTAAACGTGCCTGTCTCTATTAAGTGCCTCCTAATGAAAATTCAGAGTGTAAGTTGATGATCAGAGCGACTCAATGGGCATACCGCAGCGAAATGTTGATGAGGTTTTTTAAAGCAGGCTGGCATTGATTTGATCTGAGATGCAGGGGCTGCATAACTGGTGTACATACCAGTTATCGATCGGGCCATGAGAAAACATGGGAGATATTTAGGTTCTTGTGCTGCAGCATACAGCAACCTGTTTTTTATTCTTGCAACACAGATGATCTCTTGTTAGAATCACACATCATGCTTTCTTACAAATGTTTTTCTTTTTTTCTTTCAAAAATAAGAAGCCACAAGGGACCAGGGAGAGAAGATTGTCACTCATGAGAAAGCTGGTAGGTAGGATTTTAGGATTTCACTGCCAGTTGGAAGCTTAGGCCAGATGAGTTTCCCAGGAAGATTGGAACACACACATTTGCACATACAAACACTCACACGTAAATTCACATGCGTGTGCACGGACCACTTGAGCTGCCGGCTGCCAGTGATTATAAACCTTGGGAATATCTCCCACGTGTGGCCTCACGCAGCTATCAAGAGCTGCACGCCATGCGATCTCACCTCCTGATCCTTGGTCTACTATTGCCATGGTAACAATCAGTAGTTACACACCACCACAACTATGTCATCCCTCTCTTCGCTCGCTCCCACCACTCAGATGTGACTTGTCAGGGACTATTTGGGATGTGGATTGCAAGGCCATAAGCCGGGCACTTCTTCCTGCAGAGGTAGAATAGAACCAATCAATGAAATGGATCAGCTCCAGCAGATGTCTCTTATTATTAGCATAACCCTCTGTCGCACTCCCATGTGTGCATCTGTGCAGCTACTTATTTATGTGCACCACTTGATAACAGGGCGTACTTCGCTTCGCCTCAACGAACAAGGCTGAAGTCGTCCCAGCATGTGGAAATGGAGCGTGCTAGCTAGGTGTGCTGTAATCATGCCTGGAGAAAAACACTAAAGGACTCCATTTTGCCACAGCTAATTCTGAGATGCACTCCAACTGCCTCCCATTGACTGATGGGAGTGATTGTAGTTGACCTATACGGTTGTTAACATCTAACAGGAACATGCAGAGATGAAACGCTACATGCTCTGAAAAGCCGTCTCCCTTCGACTCCGCTGTAGTGCTTCCCCAGGAGACCATTATGTGCTCTCTGAAATGCGGTAAATTCGCACAGGGGAGGAGGTAAAAAGCTTTTTGTGCCGAAGGTTTTTTTTTTCTTTTTTTTTTTGTGAGAACCTGCAATAGATGTTTCCAGGATCGTTTGCCTCGCTGTGCAGGGAAGGAGCTGTTCTTTTGGGGGGATGTGGAAATGGCTTTGATGTGGTTGTGTTTCAAAGTGGTGGATCTGCTGTTTCTGTTTTACCCATGTTGTTCATCACGTCATTAGGGAAATCATTTGTAGATGTTCTCGAATAATTCTGGCTCTAAGCTCCCATGTCAGATGTTCCATGCTAAACTATAGCACATCTCCCCAGAGGGCCTGTTTCACAATTAGTTACCATAGAGCAACAGCAGCACCCACAAGACGCTTGCATTTCAATATCTCTGAGCATCCTCCATTCTTTACAGGAAAAGCAGTATTTGTGCTATCATTGCTGCACTTCAGACACTCTGCCTCTTCTTTTTATTGTGCTTTATGGCAACCAGCTGGCAGATCTGACCCTGAAGACTGTGCTTTGCGAACGTTAATCCACGAACTTGTTGCATGAACGCCACAATAATGAGTCGTGTTGTTTTAGCCTTTATCACGGAACAAATGATTTTCTTCCACTTTAGCGATTATCATCAGCGGGTGAGACAAAGAGATGGAGACAGTGACAAGCGAAGGCAGCCACCCGCTCAAGCACTCACACAAGAAAAATGTATTTAATTAGTTTAAAGATAGCAGGGGTGATCATGACATCAGCAACTTGGGAAGTTAAGCGGCGTCTTTACTTTCCCCTGTTATTTCATGAATGCAAGAACAAAGAGTCACACATCCCCCCCTGTCTGACTGTACCATCCTTTTGATTTTGGTCTAATTGGGTGCACGTTAGCCTCTGGTACAACAGATACAACTAATTAGGCTCTTGTGCGTGTAATTAAAACGATGTACCATGGCCAAGCTTCCAGCAGGGTATGTGTTTAACAAAAGCAATTAAGAAATTTATCACCTGGAAAGATCCTTTATCCATTTTTATCCGAGCATCGGGCCAGTCTGTTTGTTTTTGGAAGACAAAGGCAAAGTCTGTCCTTTGCCACCGTTTTCCCACGTCTGAAAGGGACTCTGCGGTGGCATTGGAGCTGTGGAGAATTAGGTTTGATCCTGGGAGGCTGGCACTTATCAGGAGTGTTGTGATACGCAGGGCTCCGTAACCTCCTCGGAGATTCTTCTTCCTTTTTCTCTCACTCTCTTTATATTCTCCACTCCTCCCTTCTTCCCTCCCTCACCATTAAGCCCTGTATTAAAGATTCATATGGCACCTACAGTGTATTCAGAATACGCTACGCCCCTCCTGCTGCTCTCCTCTTCCTCCTTGCTCATTCTGCCCTCTACCTTCTCCCCTCACCCCCTCCCCATATCAGTGAATTCCCACTAATAAGGATACTTAGAGTAAATCCTCCCAACTCCTCTTTCCACACCGGATTAGCGTTCTCACCCTCGGCAAAGAGAACAATCGGTTGAGAGGGGCAAAACAAAAGGCCTCCTTGTTGGTGATGTGCTGTTTTGGATCCTGGAGCTTGTTTTCTGTCTTTCTCAATATCGCTCCTTTTTCCCCCCTCCTTCCTCTGGCTTAGACAGACGGTTACTCATCCTCTCTGTCTCCCTTACCTCTTACGCTGCTCTTTTCTCTCCGTCTTCCATGTTTTCTCTCCCCGCCTTGAGCCCTCATTTCTCATTACCAGATACGCCATCCAGGCACATGTGCCCCTCTGACCACTCATGGATTTGTTTTCCATTAATAAATTCCTAAGTCTGACTGAAGTTAATGCCGTCCTTCAGACCCAACTTCATCAAACAACTGATGCTAGTAATTTCTGCTGAAGTAGATACAAGTTCCCTGAGGGCGAAATATCTTTCCCCATCACTTTCCTGGTGCATTCCCCTCCATAAAAACCAATAGGAGAGACAACAAAGTTCATATAAATGATAAATAGAGTTGATGCAGGCGTTTATCCCTCTCTGTCTTAACTCACTCCATCACATGTAGAAATGAGGCAGCTCACACTAGCCCCACCGGAGTCTTCTAGCAATTAGGCAAGTGCCAGAAAAACACATTAATCTAGCTATTATATCTAGCCTTGTTAATTTATAGTTGGGTTGGAAAAGCTCACTCATTAATTGGCTGTGTTGGATGACACACAGCGAAATTACATTTGCATAGATCATTTTTAAATTGCCACGCAACATCCAGCTGGGAGCAATGCTGAGAATAAACCCTTTGGTTTTAAGTGTTTGCTTGTTTGACGGCAGTTTAGTGATGAGAGAGAGCGGGCACGGAGAAAAGGTGTCTGAGAGAAGTCGGCGGGAGCTGCAGGGCGTTTTTAAGCTGCGCTTTTGCGGTAGCCATCTCGCCCACGTCTCCATACAAGCGGAGAAATTGGCTGTACTCAGTGGACCAGGACGGAGATAGCAAGTGGCGGGGGGCAGAGGGGGTGGCAGAACGGGCACCCAAGCAGGAGGAGAGGGGAGGGCAGGAGGGGGAGAGTCAATTCCAAAAGGACTCTTGAGTTTCATTCCAAAAATTGAATCGTCAATTTCCATTCAGCCGACCACTCTGCAGGATTGGAAATGAATGAGTGTCAAGGTGCTGGTTGTCCTGGAAATAGAGGTTAGCCCTGGAGTGAAATTCAACAGCGACAGCGTGGGTGGGCCGGGAGGTAGGAGTGGATAAGTGGTAGAGGAGAAAGAAAGGTGGTCTGGAATCAAAAGTGAAATTGAACACAGGGCCTGACCTTGGCGTGCTCGGTTTTGCGATGGCCTGGGCGATAATTCCTCTGGCTGAAGCTGCGCAGACTGGCAGCTTTGGTGTGACCGAGTACGAGAGAAGGGACGTCTGTAATTATCAGCAGAAGGCTCAGGAGATAAAGAGACTGAAATGTTGGCTTCGCTGGCAGACATCAGCGCTATCTCCCACTCAAACTCAACGCCTGTCACCGGTCATGGCTCGCGCACGTGAGCGCGTGTATGGAGGGCATCAACGTCTTTTTACAGAAGCGTGCTGTCTGCGTCTGTGTTAGCCCCCTGCCAACATAAAGCCAGACTTTGATGTTTGGCCCCCTCCACCCCGCCACATCTGAAGTCTGGATGTGACAGAATGTCAGCTCACTCACCTGACATGAAAGACACAGTGCCACCTTTAGAGACGAGGTGCAGATGCTATCGCTGACACGCCTCAGCTACGCCACACGACCGGCCCGTAATGCCACCCTGCTGCTTATCAGGCCATCTGCAACCTGATTAAAGCAGCTTATTTTTAGGCGGCGGGGGGCTAATTCCCTCTGACCTTTGTTTGTCTGCATTTGATTAGAAGCGGTGATCACACGGGGACTGAGCAATTAATCAGAAATGTAATCAAACATATAATATAATCCTTGCCATTCATCATGTGAGGAATGTATGTGTGCGTCACAACTTAATTGGAGCTCATCAGTGGCAGAGTAGGTGCAGCTCCTTTACTTAAAGCTGAGATAGGCAGTTTTATTTTGGCATCATTTGGTAAAATAGTAACTTTGAGCATACAGTATTTCATCTGGACCAAGAGAAAACTAGACTTCTGCACCTCTGCTTGGCATTGTACCTGCAACGGGAGAGTTTGGCCAATCACAGAGATCAGGTGGAGATGGACCCCCATTGAGCAGCTACAGCCACCCGAATCGTGCCAGCCCAAACCCCAGGTCCGAGGGACCAGACAGCTCTGACTCCCTGCCAGATTAGCAAACTTTCTGTTGATGCCATTATACAGGTTAGAACTGCCCCTGCCTCTGGCCACCAGCCACTGACAGCGGGAGCTGGGGGTTTGCGTTGGCTGAATTTGAGTCACTACACCTGATGATTAACAGTACATCTTCTGGGCTGCTGTGCGCTTTCCTCTCAGCAAAGCAGTCCACAGCAGCATGATTGAGGTGGAGAGACCGTGGGGGTGCTAGCCAGCTAATTCGTGTTTCATTTGTGGTCTGACAAACAAAGAGAGAGCGGGGTGGGCAAAGCATGGGCTTAGTAAATCTTAAAGTTATGTTTATAGGGTAATGGTACGATAAAGTGGCCCATTTCATAGTGTTACATATTGGTTATATTGTTCGATTATTGTTATTACTGATGTGTTAATGCGTAAGTAACATGTTATTATTGCAACTGTTCAAAGTGCAGATCAATTTTTCTACTTTATGAACTGTTGGGCATTTTATTCTCTAATAGTGCAAAAACCAAATGTTGTAGTAGGGCAACTCTGGCTATAATTGGCTCCTAAATAACAAATTTTTTTTCTTGAAACGTGAGGAAAATCATTTAGCACTGTAAGAGTATTTCACCCTGTTTTTATAATTAATAAGACACTCTTTTAGGAACTGACTTCATGTTGGAAAGAGAAAGTAGAAGGCACATAACTGCTCTAATGTCAGGAAAAATTAAACTTGGCTTTAGAAAATATTAGAATTAAATTGCTCTGCACTGAAAACAGCCTGGAATATTCTGGCCATTTGTGGTTTTTTTCATATTTTGAGAAAATAAGAAGTGAGGACTCAATTATAGGCAAAAAAAAAAAAAGACTTGATGAGAAGGAGATTTCTGCTGGGAATAAAATGCATCATTATTCAACAGGCAGCCGTGGAAGAAGTATTCAGATAATTTACTCAAAGGTCCAGTGTGCTGGATGCAGGCAGATATATTGGCAGAAATCAAATATGGTACTAATAACTAGGTTTTTAATAGTTTATGATGAAAATAAGAATCTGTGTTTTCTGGATATGTTCTATACGCAAAAAAATATGTTATGCTATTTTAACACAAATACAGACAGCACTTGTACTCTATTTATGTACATTTACAAGTACTGTAATTAAGTACATTCTACTACTGCTGTACGTCACAACCCCTCAGTGCTAAAGGTTTTGATACTAAGCCATGGGAAGAATATCCCTCAGCCTCTATACGCAGAGTACAGGTAGCTGTAATGTGTGTTTAATGTGTGTTTGTGACTGTGTGAAATGGCTCCTGCCTTTTAAGCGTCTCACTAATACGTAGAGTCCATTTTTCCAGGATTACAGGTGCTGGTTGCGGTGGTGGTGGTGGGGAGGTAGTGGGCTCTACGTGCTGCTCATTCCAATAGGCATCCATCAACAATCACTGCAGCTCCAGCTCCTTATAGCAGCCTCCCGGGGAACAGAGCAATCATGGCAGAGAAAAGGCTGTAGTCTGGACGGGATTTTGGGACTCTGTGATTTTTTTTTATTTTCCAACAATGATCATTCTGGCCAGGCTGTGTAGTTTGTGTGTGTGTGTGTTTGTGTGTGTGTGTGTGTGTGTGTGTGTGTGTGTGTGTGTGTGAAAGAGAAATAAGTTATGCTCATGAATGCATGTGTCCATATCTAGTAGTTCTATCTAGGATTAGTTGGTTACTATTTTGATTATTGATTAATTACTTAATTAATTTTTCAAGCAATCATTCTCTGGATCCAGCTTATCAAATATGTGGCTTTGTTCTTTTCCTCTGTATTTAATCATTGAATATATAATATTTTGGGATTTGTTTTGTTTTTTTTGGTTTGTTGGCTTAACAAAATAAGCAATTTGAAGATGCAACATGGACTCTGGGAAGTTGTGATGAGCATCTTTTTACGTTTTACAGAGTAAACAATTGAGAAAATAATTGGTAGTTAAAATGAAATGAATTAATCATTATCATACGCGTACTATCCAGCTTATAGGTAATACAGTGTAAGTTTATGTTTTTTTTTAAGGCTGATCAGAATTTTCCGAAGCTTTTTTTCGGCCTGCCACTAAAACATCTGCTGTCATGTATACATTTTTTTTTTTTTTTGGAGCTGGACTGTCCATTAGTATCACTATTGGAATATACATTATATATACCATTCAGTTCAAGTGAAACTCTCCTCTCATCCATCCATCTGATAAGCTCTTACCAAACTGATGGATCAATTAGCCACCCTGCATCTCAATCTCCTCAAACTGCTATTGTGGGAGAAAATTACTCCAAAAAAGTTCTGCCTGTGCTGCATTCACAAACCTGATAAAAACGTGAATGTAGGGTAGGGATGCATTGATGATAAGGGACTAAAAACAAGCAAACAGGTTGTAGGCATATCACCTGAAAACTTTAAGTAACAGTTCTTTTTCTCTATTATTGCTAATATTACTGTGATCTGCATGCTAACAAGTTGTCCATTTGGCACATTATTTTAGTTGCAACAACTAAAAACTGAAGTATGTGTGATTACCCACTATCACACAGAGTTGATGTCCTCATAATCCTCATAATGCTGGTTTTCTTTGACAAACAGCCCAAACCCGTAAAATTTGCAGAGAAAAGTAGCAAATTCTCACATTTGAGAAGGTGGAACCAGCAAATGTGTGGCTGTTTTGCTTGATAAATAACTTAAATGATCAACTGATTATCAAAATCATTAGTTTTCCTGTGTAGTAAAGGCCATTTTATTTATAAAGAGCCAGGATTCTGACAAGAAAAAATCCCAGGGGGGATAAATCTCAATTTTCTGCCTAATGGTTCAATTGACTAATAGTTCCACATCCTTTTCTTGTTTCTCTTCCCTCTCAGAGTCACATATAAAATAACACATTCTTTCTCTCACACCAACACCTCCCTACCTGTCAGACAGCCCGAATACTTTGGTAGTAGCAGGGACACGGCGAGGGGGAGTGGAGGGAGGCTGGCAGCCTGAGTGGCAGCACCACTGATCATCGCTACGATTTCAAACTTAATTAACCCGGGCGCTGCGCCACACGTCCTCCGGCCCGTCAACGGTGAGTGCCGGTTCACTATCTCCTCTGAGATCTGTGGCGATGACGGGAAGAGAGAGACGAGGAAAGGGGCGAGACTAGACAGATGGGAAGTTGTCCCACCAGCATCGCATAACTTAACCTGCTATTAAAGGATAATTCCAGTTTGTCTCAACTTGAGCGTGATTTTCATAGTTTCAGCCCTCTTATCTATCTAATATGACAACATTATGCTTACCAAAGTAACTGCTGAGATCTGGGAAGAAAGCAACACCACTACAACAAAGTCAGATGGACTGAAAAGCAAGCAGTCAGAAGGTCAGACGGGTTGTGAACAGTTACCAGGACCACTTTCTTTGGAGGGAAAATTGAAAGTGGGCACACTTGAAGTGTTAACTAACAAGCTCTCTTGTGGGATAGTAGGTCAAAGATGAAACATGAATTTGGTCTGTAAACTGTGATGGTGTTTACAACAGACACTTCAAGTAGTAATTTCACCATTAACCTTTTTCTTTCTTTTCCAAGTAAGAGTGTCTAACCAGGGGACTGTGTAAACCAGTCTGATTCTTTGTTTGAGCTTTGTGCCTCACTTTCTGTTAGCACTGTAACTCATTTACCTTATTGATTGATATGCTATTTTGTAGTATCAGTGATTAATTGTTTGGTCTTTAAAGGTATACTATGCAGCACTATGGGTAAGTGACAGTGAAATAAAAACCCAACCCCAGATTCACTCTCGTTTGTCGTATCCTCTTGACATATTTGCTCTCTTTTTTCTCGGCGCTGTCTCCCTTGGATGCTAACTGCTTACAGTCTGGCACCTGGTCACTACCTTTTTGGGTATAAACATCCTGAACACATAAGAAAAATAGGACAGGCAGAGTCTGCAGAAAAATCTGTGAGGGATTACTTCTGTGTGTGTATATACAGTGTTTTTAGGAAAATCTTGTTTAGTATATCTTGAAAATGTCAGAAAATAGGAAAATATTCTTATTGTATTGACATTTTCAAATTGCATGTTTTGTTTGACCAACAGTCCAAAATCCAAAGATTTTTAGAGGGAATCTGATAAAGTGATTTGCGAAACACGTAGCTCGCTCCTTCTTTTGTTTTTAATGTAAACTGTCAGTAAATAAGTGTCAGCCTGAGCCTTTTTTTTGCTATGTTCAGTTTACTCTCACAATGACTTAAGAAAAACAGCAAATATTTACATTTGAGGGGCTGGAAGCAATGATGTTTGTGTTCATTAAAAAAAAAAAAATCAGTTATCAGAATAGTTTCCCATCAGTTTTCTTTCAATCGATTAATCCACAAATCATTTTAGCTGCAAGGATGTTTTCACATCCCTACACTTCAGCATTTAACCTGGTAAATGTTGTTACCAACAGATATAAGACTCAAGTTGTTATAAACTAGGGCTGTGCCTGACTCAGAATTATGTCAGTCAAATCAGATTTGGTTGCTTAATACAAATACTTGACTATTCTTTCCAACAGGACATTCAGGGTGACGGCGACGATTATGTAATATAGTTAGAACACAAGCCAAGTAAGCCCTCTGAGTTAATGTGTGCTAACAAGGAATCGGAAATGTGCAACAAATTTTTTTTTCCTGACACTAGATGTCAAACGAAAGACAGAGACTGTATGGTATTATGTTCCTGTGAGCATTAAATTCACGTTTTTTACTCAGAAGGCAGAAGATAACGTTATCGCAGAGTCTAACCAGGCAAAGCCTTTCTTCCTGCGGGGCTGCCTTGGTCTCATTCAGAAATACGCTGGGTCTGGGTCTGCAGCTGCCAATACTGGAGAGCTGCATGAAAGTGAGGAACGACGATCACTCTGCAGCTAAAACTGCAGACCAAAATTTCCTCAGAAGCACCACCCCCATCCCTTGAACCCCCCCCACTACACAACTTGAAGAATCTTATTCAAATGAGTCGGCTCTGACTGATGATTCAACTCTTTCACTTTCAGGGGGCAACCCTATAATAAACACTAATTATCCTTTTAAAACCTAACCTCAAATATCTCGTACACAAGCTCTGTGTAATTCAAAAAGAGCCCATGAATATAATTTGGCTGCTAACTAAGCCTCAGCATTTTGTAACATAACAAACCCTCAAACAAACCCTCAGTTGCCCCCTGCTTGCTCGCTCTCCCGCTCCCCAGAGTCCTGACTCAGACTGTCTGTCTCTCTGCCCGTCTGAGCTCTGAGAACGCGGAAGTGCAGACTCGACCATCTCGACAGTAGGCGGGGGAGGTTTGTGTACCCACAAGGGCCTGTGCTGTATTCCCACAACCAACAAGGAATTTAAAAATACCTCAGCTTTGCTGTTTCTCATGCAAAGAGGGAGAGAACGGAGACAGAAGATTGATCTGTGACAGCGCTCTCTCTTTCTTTCAGTCTTTTTCTCCATCCTTTTTAAGTCCTTTCCTTCTTTGGCTTTTTTCTTGCTGCCTACTGTAAAAAAAATAATCCTCTCTCTTTCTCACATTTCCTCCTTCCTCTAATCCATGTATCCCTCCTTCTGTCTCCTCCTTCCCATCTTCTCCCCTCCTCTGTCATCCTGTGTGTCTGGCCATCTCATTTAAGTCAGTGACATTTGATGTGAAGTGGCGCGGGCCCGAGAGCTTATAGCCACTGACTCATAAAAACACACATGCGCAGGGAGGACTTGATGTGGAGGGAAAGGTCAGGCCTACTCTCCGAGGGCCTAATCACCCACTCTCATTGAGTGGCTTGCTCACTCAGTCACACTTGATTGAGTGTGTGTGCGCGTATGTTGGTGTGTGTGTGTGAGAAATGTGATCACGGGTGCTAGTTTAGTTGGCGTATGTAGGCGAGCGAGTCAGTGTGAGAGGGATGGATTGCGCCTCGAGAGTGGTGATTGGTGTGTGAAAGTGTGTTTTTCAGAAAATGTGCATTCCTCACATGTGAACGTACGATTAGCAGATGACCGCTTTGGGTCAGGTGACACACAAATACAAATCTGCATGCAAACACACACACATGCACAATCCTCTTGCCCAAACATGTGGTGTAATCAGCGGCCTTATCAGGGGAACTGTGGGGCTGTAACAGGCTCATTAACTTCTCCCTGAGCCTTTTTTAGAGAGGGAATTGGCCAAGACGAGTGGGCCACACTTCTGTCTAGCCCCACTTAATACAGTCTATTCTCCACTCAGTTTTTGCAGTAAGTGATTGTGCACGTCTGAGCACGTATGCATGACGATCCTCTTTACCTCCAACCTCCTCCTCTCTCATGTTTCTATGCTTATTCCCTCATTAGTCGACCTTCAGTGCCGCCCATCACAATTTAGTTTAGAGCAGCCGCTAGCAGAGCAGG
This sequence comes from Plectropomus leopardus, assembly GCF_008729295.1. Lineage (NCBI taxonomy): Eukaryota > Metazoa > Chordata > Actinopteri > Perciformes > Serranidae > Plectropomus > Plectropomus leopardus. The sequence continues at coordinate 10,744,399 of NC_056473.1, read as the reverse complement.
GCAGCGGGGATTAAGTATTAAAGAGCGTCAGCTGCGCAGGGGCTCCTGTAGCTCAGCGTTCGGCCACCAAGGCCTGATAATGGTGTTTGTTTAGCCATTAGTCAGGCCCTGCTTAGCAGCTCTCTCCCCTCCGGCTGCAGAAACACTGATAGATGATGGATGAAGATTGTGAGGGTCGGTGGATGGAGGGATGAGTGTTGTGGAGTGGTTTCAATAGCATCAAGAACATTTGTTGAAAGTGTGTGACACTAAGTGTAAGTGTTGGAGGTGTTCAAAGCTAATGTGGTTTTTCATTAATATTTGTGTGAGGAGGAGGAGGAAGTTAGAAGGTGATCTTGTATTATGAGCTGAGGTTTTGTGTCGAGGCATACACACATTTTATCAGACTCTACCCCTTCCTGTGATTAGTTCTCGTCGTCCGACTAATTAAAAAGTAGCCCAGTCTATTTCCTTCTGCACGGCCAGCGGAAAGCACTCCTTCTCGCTGGAAGCTATTTAATTTTATGAGGTATTTTTTGTAGCTAATTTAGCCATTACCTTTTAAGCTCCAAACGTGACCTTCTCTCCATATGCCGCAGAGAGCTGGCTAATCTTTGGGCTATTACCTGATAGCTCTTAGTTATTACCAAAAACTGGAATCTTTCTGGGCCTCAGCCGACGCTTACGCCACCGCCATCACAATACTCAGTCACCATCCACACTCTGACTCATCTTGACAAGTGACAGGCACCTGCCAGCTCGCACAAAGGAACTATTGAGACTCAGTCAGTAACGTGCGTGTGATTGTCCTCCCTCTGGTCCTGTCTCTCTGTCTCTCGATCATCTCTCATCCCAGCTGCCTTCTTCCCGTGGTTACCTCTTTCACTCAGGACAGAAACAGAGTGATTTCATCTCTGACAGCTTGTACTCTATTCATACACTTGCCTACCTGTGTTCAAGGTAGGGATGCAGCGATTGTGAAATACTGTGACGATACCACTACTGCTGTTTGTTGTTGATGTCAAATAAGTATTTATTCAATTTTCCTGCCCAAAACTAAATTTTACAAGATGACATTTGAACACATCACAATGAACCTTCGCCCAGTACTCACTTTTACTGAATAGAGTTTGAAAGCATCAGAAAGTAACTCAATGCAACCTCCATTAGCTGTTGGTTCCAACTGCTGCTAACTGCTAATGTTAACTATAGATGTCCTTGTGCTGATTTCAACACAGATTTGTTGTTCACAGTCAAGGAAACATAAGGGTGCATCCTCTGACATGTCAATAGTGAGTTTACAGCATCCTTTCATCTCAAAGGTGTCCTATGGAAGATATCTGATAGCCCCAAATAACTTTCTGTTGTCTCTGGGACAATTTGACAATGTCGGTCTCCAGCCCTGCTTTTTGGCTTCCACAACACTGATGAGACATAACAAAAAACATTAGTGAATGCTGCCTTATTGGCTGATAGGCTGATGACAGTGAACAGGGCGAATATCTGTTGATACCAATGCTCAGCCAATAAATCGGTGCATTGCTAGTTCAAATAAATAGTTCATTCAATTTCATTTCAATGTCATTTCAATTCAATTTTGGGGGGAAATGTGCCTAGTTGCGTTTTTTTCTCAAGTGTAAGATTGATATTGATCTCATGTCTGTGAATTAAATAAAAAATACAACTGCCAACACATGTAAAGCTCACTTATTAACGTGCCGTTTGTTTAATGCATACATAAACATTTATGAGAAAAGAACTGGAACTAATTTTTGGCAAACAGCAGATTGGTGCACAGCTTCCCAATGTCCTGTTTCAACAGTTTCATACATCAGTAATCAGGTTACATCAGGCTTTTTCCAGGTCTGATTTGATTTTGATTTCATGTAAACAGAGTTGAAGAAACCTGATTTCTTCTGCTAGGCAATTATCTCCTTGCTGATTTCTTAATACCAATAGGCTGTTTACAAGTCTGCATGTGCAGGAGAAAGACTTCAGACATGTAATAGCACAGATGACTGCACTGAGCATATTCCATCCAAAGTCCGGCTAAAACTGAAACTAGCCTAGAGTATCCTCCAAAAATCTACAGAAGTCTGTTTCCCCCAGCTAAACATTTATTTGATGGATTCATTTCATGCTGTGAGGAGAAGCTGTGCTCTGTCCGTCTGTCAATTCACTGCAATCTGCTCCGACACAGAAACACAAAAAAAGTCACTAGTTAGATTAAGTAAGAAAAGCAAAATGAGGCATCTGATTACTGACCTGTTGCTTGTAAGCAGGTCACAACAGAACAACCTGATTTCTCTGGCTTCTCAAGTGCATGAAAAAATACTGAGTGAGGTTCACACGAGAGGAAAAATAAGTGTTTTACACCAAGTTTGGTAGCATGCACAGAGACCGCACCTATGCGCTTCGACTGTCTCCATCTACCTGCACTACAGCCAAAGATGCTGCATTGAAATTCATGACAGATGGATGAGCAAATTGTAAACTGGATAAGCAAATTGTCAGTTTGTCATTTACATTTGTGCACTGATTAAACTAACAAGACAAAGTGTTGATTGCTTAGCTTTTGGAGGTGTTGGAGACTGTATTATTTCACATTGGACAGAATCAGGCATGCTGTCTCTCTGCCTCCACTGTTTATTTTAAGCTAGGCTTAACACATCCAAGCTCCACCTCTGTACTTGACTGGAGATATCAATCTTCTCATCTCACTCTTGGAAAGAAAGCAAATATTTCCCAAAACTGCTCCTCTAAGGCGGAAGCTATAAACACACATCGGTTACATCTCCTTGTCCGCTGTTACAGAGTATCCGTTTGAATTCCTATAAGGGGGCAGGCGAGCAATCAGTCACTATAAGATCAGTATTCCCCTTGAAACCAAGCTAAAGCTGGGCACTGAGACTAAACCACATTACAAGATACCTTCATGGCTCATTGGCGTTTATGCTGGTGAAGTGAAATCATTATAACCAATAAGGTGTGTAATGGATTCCTTCCCAGCAGTCAGTCTGCCTGCCTGACTTCTTAATTGTGGCTGCATGTGTGTTGCAACGTGAGTACGTGCTGTATGTAAGTGGAGGGCGAGTGTGCGTCGGGAGTTGAGGATTGCCTCAGGGCGCTGTACGGATTAGAGAGGCTGCCCTCCAACCAGAGGAAGCAGGGATTTAAGTCTTTGTGTGTGAGCAAGCATCAAACCTGCTGAAGTGCCCTTGAGCAAGACAATGAATCATTACCTGTTTTTTAAAGGAGGTCTCATCTCTTGATACAAGTGAGGAGGAGAAAAAAGAACTTCCCTGTAGCCATCAAGCGATGTGTCACAAGGAAAATGAGTTTCTCTTAGTAGACTAAGCGATTACTTGATGGATAGAAATAAGCCAGCAACAATTTTAGGAATCAATTAATTATTTAAGTCAATTGTCAAGCAAAAAATGATTCCAGTTTCTCAAATGTGAGAATTTGCTACTTTTCTCTGAAAATTTTGGGGTTTTGGGCTCTCAGTCAACAAAACCAGCATTACATTAAGCTCTTGTAAACTGTCATAGTGAATTTTCACACGTGTTATATATACAGTACATTGCTCTTCATACACTTTCACCATATCACCAAGACACTAAGTAGTAGGGCAGCAACTAATGATTATTTTCATTATTATTATTTTCAACTTAATCGACCAGCTATTTTCTTGTTACTTAACTATATGAAATGTAGAAGTAAATGGTCATTACAACATCCCATAGTCCAAAGTGGCATCTTTAAATCTCAAATGCTCTTTAAAGATTTACCATTTTGTATTGTTGTGAAATGAATAACGTTGGGTTTTAGGGGCCATGTCCACCAAAGCGCCTTTATCTTAACTGAAAATGGCAGACACTCTTGAAGAAACACACAGCAGGAAATGCTTCAGAGCGTTTTCAAGGCGCTGTGATACGGAATGTCCACAGAAGTAAAAGTGTCAGCTCAAGGTAGTTACTTGCTCTGGGTGAAGGGAAGGCTGAAGCACTTAAAGAAGATGAAACTTCTGCTTAAGTTCTGCTTAATTTTTCAGCCCTGAACATTGCCGCTCGGTTTATACCCAAAGATAAACATTGTTCAGCTCTTGGTGACCAGAAAAAAATGCCGGACGTGCAGTGCTCAGTGCAGAAAAGATGCTCAGATGTCCAGTCATTCTGCTGGCGTTTGTTGCACAGCATAAATATGTGGTGCTCCCATTGCAAAGAATTTTGGGAACTCATTCTGGGCTTCTTTTTTTTCTGACATTTTATGGAACAAACTTTTAATCCATTTATTAAAAAAATCAGCAGATGAATTGATAATAAAAACAACCTTTTGGTGCAGCCCTAGTTGTGGATATGGGCAGCACATTTTTCATATGCAGCAACAGTGTTGGCTCTCAGATGCATATCTGTGAGTGAGTCGAGTTGATTAGCAAGCTTGTGTATGCATGCCTGCCCCTACAACTGTTTGTGTGTATTAGCAACCGTCTGGATGTGGCGGCAATGTCGGAGAAGCCATTGGCTCCTGAAAGTAGCTCTTCTCCGCCAGGCCAGGCCGTTTAATCAGGTTCTCCACATCCGCCAGCTGTGTCCACACAGCAAACAGCCACTCTGTCCCGCTGGAGAGCTGCAGCATCCAGCTGGGCGTGGGGGAGGCCAGTTAGCATTGGGAGATTAGCCCAAGCTGCTGCTGCCCAGAAACAGAGAGGTTGCGTTTGTGTGTTTGTTTGAGAGACAAACAGAGATTGAGAGATAACAAGAGACACTTGAGGTCGGCTCCTGAGGAAGGTATAAAAAGTGTACTAGTTTGTCCGTGTATATCCCTGCACACATGCACACTTATTTGTGTATTTTGTGTGTGTGTGTGTGTGTGTGTGTGTGTGTGTGTGTGTGTGTGTGTGCCCACTAGTGGTTTTGCGTTCTTGCTGCTCAAGTGTCCAGCTGGCAGAGGGGAGATAGCAGGAGCCTTGAAAATGGTGACGGAGCGGTAAACAGACACACACGCACACACACACACACAGCCTATCGGTCCTAATGAGGAACAGCGCTGTGCCTAAAGGGATGGTGTGGGTGTGTGCGGGTTACGCTCTCACCCCTGACTAGTGGTCATACATCAAAACAGACAAACACACACAAGAGGGCAGACACATGTAGACACAAGAGAAACACAAGCACACAGGCGTGAGAACTGGGACACACACTCACAGTCTAATAGGAGAGCAGAGTGTGATTCACACACTCCTTGGGTCACGGGCCAACTTTAAAGGTGTTAGCATATTTAGGCCAGAGCAGCTGGATCCCAGTGAAATGGACCTGGCCCATCAATCCCCCGCCCGGTGCCCTGAATACAATGGCTGGGCTGGCTGCTTTGGTGAGCGTGGTTCTCCCAGTCAGTCAAATTGAAATAAATGAACTGCCAACCCTGACGGCGGGGTAATTGTTCATATGGAAATTGGATTGCCATCGTCACAACAGCCTCCCATCGCAACCCGTGAAACAATTTGTGGATGGGACAAGAGCGTTTGCATGTCAAAAAAAAAAAAAAAAAAAAAAAAAAGCGAGTAGGGAGACATGCTGAGAAAGAAAGAGTTCTTTACACTCTCCCACTTCATGTTTCATCTTTTAACAAAGCCGCTTGTTCCTCACTATCCCTCCCTGCACGGCGGCGGGAAAAGAAAAGACGAGGATCCGCCCCTCGTTTCCGGCTCCTTGTACGGCTCCTAACCCACGTTGTCATGTTGTCTTGTACACACTTTATCAGGGCTTTTCAGGGCCCGTCACACAGCGAGGGACACGGCTCGATTCACTTTAGAGCATTAACCCCTCTCTCACCTCTTCTCCCTCCCGCCTCACTCTCCACCCAGCCCAGAGGCCTCTGGGGACATGCAAGTAATTTTATAGCAGTTCGCTTTTATCAGCGTATAACACTGAAAGCGGCTTCAATGTGAGGACACCCCCCCCACATCAATGTCAGACCCTGGCATCCGTCAAAGCCAGCTCTCCGATAAAGAAAGTGCTGAATATGAATGATCGCAGTATGGGGTGATATCCCATTATGTTTTCGGGGTAGGGTGTCTGTTTTTTTATTTATTATATCAGTTTCCTTTCCATATCTGTTTTAATGAGTGAGTGGAGCACTCACGCTGCTTCAAAACTTGCCAGGTCAGCAGTTGCGGTAGTGTTTGTGCATGTGATCTAATCATTACACACCCCCACACACTCTTGTTTTTCCCTTTTCTCCTTCCTGATCTCTTGCTCCCTCGTACAGGCACGCTCGTAGACTTCCTCCTGGTGGGCGTTGTCCTAGAAAGGGGGGGTGCAGGTGTTGTGTGGCGAGAGGATTGGCCGAGAGGCACGTCGACTGCCATGCTGGGCTTCAGTGCCCCTGTGTCAAAGAAACACAGCATGGCAGTTTGAAGAGAAGAGCTTCTCTGTGTGGTCGGAGTGGGATTACCTTGTCAGCACTTCAAACTGTGCTGTTGCACGTATCGGTGCGTGCACACGTATCTCTAAGCCTATGAATCTGTGTGTGTTTGTGCGCATACCTGTTATTTTTCAATTATCTTTCATTTTCCTCTGCTGAGAGCTTCTTTTCCTGTCCAGGCATGTCCGCACTTGTCGAGCGAGGGTGAAAGAGATGGCACTGTAGTTGTCAATAAAAAAAAATAAAAGGTGTGTGTGCAAGTGTGTAATGACCAGGAAGACAACAAAGCGACACACCTTCAGGTGCTATCTTCAAGCCTGTGCATGCAGTAACTCAGCAGTTCTTCACTCTATTTTCCCCTCAACAATGGAAATAAACTAGGGGTGGAAATTGCAAATCAGTTTGCTGAATCAAATCTTGTCTATCAAGTTTATTCATTTAGGAGTCGAATCACTGCTCATAATGTTCTTCAGTGAGTATCTGTTCAGTTCAGCAGCCTGCACAACTAGACCAATATAACCACTGCAAGTTTCTCTCATCTTGCTTATTGACAATATTCTGACATATCCATAGAAATACAAGATATTAGTGTCCCTAAGGGATATAAGAATAAAGACCTTGTTTTGTAAAGATATTTTAGACTGGTAGTGTTAGGTCAGTCTGAAATGTAGGGGTCAACAGATTATCTGCCTGAATGATAATTGATAATAATCAATGATAATGTATCAGCGTTTTATGTTAACTATCTCCACTATAAACTATAACTATAAAATAAGGGCAAAGAAAAAGAAAACTGAATGAAATGAATATACAATTGATAGAATCTTTTAGGGGAATTGCTCATGAACCACCTATTTGCTACAAAGTTATTGCAACATTGTCATTTATTTAGCTTCCGGGGTCTTTTAAAACATCTGAAATGAGGAATAAATGTTCTGTGATGGAACGTGCTGCAGGGGGTGTTTTAAGATGTGAGATGCGGCACCGCTTCCCATCTTTGGATGCTTGATCGGCATGCCACGAGGCATGTGGATGGTCTGCTTAGGATTCAAACTGGACCAACATGGCGGCTCATTTGGCAACTTTCTCTCATACTATGAAAGTGGTTTACACTTCATTGTCACAACTGAAACTTGAAACCAAGCAAGCAAGTGTACACTGTATGATAACAGTCAACTTTTATACCACGGTATACCTTGAGACCGGTATACTGCTGCAACCGTAGGGGCAAGTCGCACCAGATACCTCTGATTTGCTTAAAGTAGCCTACATTCAACGTTATGCAAATGCGGAGCAGACGCACCATCTCTTGAAACGTAACACAGTTCTACCAGAATGAATTGCATGGGAGCTTACGTAGAAAATGAATAGAGAGGGTGGAAATGATGGATCCTTTTGACATGTTTCCTAACGGTGCTTAGAATCATCAGTGGGCAGGTTTTTGCTAGGATGGCAAAGGCATGATCTGCCCTACCCTGCCCCACTCTGCATCTGATAGGCTGACCCTGACATTCTTTCCCCATCCCTCACAACTCTCACTCCTATTGCTGAAACAACCAACAAAGGCAACTAGTAATAGCCAGTCAGAGGCAGAGTTGGGTGGGTCATGGCTTCACTATGAGGGGAGCTCCACTTCTATAAGTACTGATTCTATTAGTGGCGATGGGGATTCAGTATAGTCAGTTCAGTTTAATGATTTGGTGTAAACATTTGTCCTTCTCCTGTAACCATAATGAGAAAAATGTTCAGAGTAATTAGTTGAGAGATTTCCAGAAATCGGGCAGTTTTAATTCATTGATTGTGTCTTTCACAGGATCATATTTTTCAGATGTGCCAGCTTCATTAGCACATGATGCGTTTCATTATTATTTATCCCGAGCCATTGGAGGCTTCATTAGCTGCAGGCTGATGCAGCACGCAGCCTCTAAATTTAGCAGCTTTTTATTTATTCAGAATAGCCACGTGTTGGTATGGAAGGGCCCACTTGCCATGTTCTCTCGCAGCAGCTTAGAGCCATGTTGAGAAAAGAGAGGTGGGCTGGTCTGTGGAGAAATGGGCCTCATTCCACCTGTGTCACCCCCACCAGACGTCTGCCTCTCCTCAGCTCTTTGAAGCCTCTTTAATTCCAGCGTTCAGGATTAAGCCCATGAAAAAAGGATGAAAAGTGATAGAGCGACAGAAGGAGACATCCTAGGAGAGAACAGGCTCCTTTGAAATATGTTAAGAATTTCGTTTGCACTGACCCACAATGCAGCATCTGAGGGAAATTTGTGTGACACTTTTTTTTTCTGATCGAGGGCTGGCTATAGGATTTGCATGAGTAGGAAAAAGGACTCTTTGAAGTCATGGATGTAAGGGGAACTGGAATTTACGGAAACCTAAATGAGCGCCCCGAGACATTGTCCTTGCATTGTACATTACAGATGAGAAAGTTGCTTTGTCACAGCATGTTTGATTGGAAGTCAAAGGAATCAAGTAATTTTCTGTCGCAGAAACCATTGACATAATCCACCTTTTGTGGAGTCTCTCTGTGCGGTCTGCATCATGGACAAGTGAATTGATAGAAATATGGATATTACAGTTTTTTTGGCAGACGGCTAACAATGGAGGTACATTCAGAGAGGCAGTCATGCTTCAATTACTGTCCATATTTACAATCATAGCCAATATTTAGACAGTATGGTCTTTCTTGTTGTGTACAAAAACAGAAAAAAAAAACCTGGACAGCATTAAGCAAACAGCTGTTGTTTGATTTCAGACATTTTGTAGATGCACACACCTACTGTAGATTTAATAGTTATTTACAGGAGCTGCTGACGAAGGTACAAAACACTAGATTTTCCTGCCTTGTGTTTTCTCAAACAGAAAATAAAAGAACTTTAAAGGTCATGTGGTGTGTCAGACTACCTGAACCTGTCTAGTCAAAAGTGTTTAACCATCAACAGCCTGTCAGATAACAGCTTATGATGAGGAAACAAAGGGCAGCTGTTGGAACATACTAGGGTTAGGTGACAAATTGAGAAGTAATGATGATAAAATCTGCATTCATACGCTGAACTACATCTCAGTAGGGTAGCACAGATTAATCAGCAGAACACTGGTATTTGCCTTATTTGCTGCCATCGGCCTTTCAGCAAATAAGATCATATTCACCGATGGCAGTGGTGGATGTTTTTCTGTTGTGTCACATAAATTTGGCACAGGTTAAAAAGCAGGGCTTGAGACTGATGGACCTCCAGCCGTTCCTGGGGAAAGTAGAAAACATGTTTGGGACAAAGAGATCTTCCCAGGAGGATAGGATGCAGCAAATTCACTATCGACACGTCAGGTGCAGGCCCCCAGGAAAGCAGCTCAGCCTTGCTTTCAGTTTTTCCAATTGGCTACTTGCAATATTGCAGCGAAAAGCATTTTCCCTATAGACCACCAATGTAAAAGACATGTCTGTAAAACTGGTGAAAAGGACACCTTAAACTTCAGACAAGGTCAAGTGTGACTCTGTCTGTTATGAATTTTTGATCCATGGAGGTTTTGTATTTGTAAAAATTTCCTCGAGCTGAGAAAAGAGTTACAAAAATCTGTCGCATTATCACAATGTAAAGTCTATGAGGCGAGCAGGAACTCCTGGGTAGGGCCAGCAGGAGAAACACTTCTGTGCATATTCGGTGGGCTGCATACTGTGGATGTAAACCTGGAAGTTAGAAATTTTTTTTGGTGTTTCCATCAGGCGAGCAAATTCATTGGAATGAATAGGCACCATCTTGGCATCCGGTATTACCATAAATCTATGGTCAGGGGAAGCACCATATTTCATCCCTGATAATGCTACATTGTGAACAACAAATCCCTCTTGACATCATCAGAGGAGAGCTAGTTAATGTTAGCTGTTAGCAGCTGGTGGCTAAAGCTAACAGCTAACCAAGGTTGCATTGAGTTACATTATGATGCATTCAATCTTTTTTTTTTTTTTTTTTTTTTTGGCATTTTTGCCTTCTTTTGACAGGACAGAATGTAAGCATGAATGGGAGAGCTTTCAGCTCATGGCAAAGGGCCATGAGCTGAAAGCGAATCCGCGGCCGCTGTGGCAAGGACGCTGCCTCTGTTCATGGCCATGGGGTGCTTGCACTGTCCACTAAAGTCTTGGGCGCCCCTTGTTCAGTCTTTGTGTATTGCGCAAGGGTAAATTATACGTCATTATGATCTGTTTTCATGTAATCGTGTAAAATGTAGTTTTTGGCAAGAAACTTGAATAACTACAGTTCCTTAAAGGAGGAATTTGTAGATACAGCAACATAAAATACACATTAGAAAGGGAATTATGATATACATAGTAAAAGACTTTTGAAGCAGTTATTTTTAAAAACGTGTTTTTCTTGTGAAAGGAGAATACATTAAAGGTTGTTTCATAAATTTGTATGATTGAATTTGTGCTCATTTAAAGAGTGTAATAAATCGCTGAATTATCTTATTCATTTCATGATGAAGATTTTTTTTTCAGTGGCACAAATGATAAAAATAACAAAAACAAAACAAACAGCCGCAAAAAACACTGGCATCTGCAACAGGAAAAATCATTAATCAACTGGTTATTATTAGAATTTTCCAATTGGTGCATTCCTACTTTTCAGAGACAGAAATTGGTACTTATCAAAGTGAAAAAATGGAGATAGAAACATAATTTAAAAGGTGATAATAAGAAATAAATGAATAAAAAAAGGTTTAAATAAGGGATGTTGGTGGAAGGCAGTAAATAAGATGTGGGTCAGTGTTGCTGGCGCCTCACAGTTTCACACCCTCAGTGCAAATTTGAAGTGTTAAATAATGATCACAGAAATGACACATGTCAGTTAACACAGAGAGTCCCGTCAAGTGTTCAAATTATTGTGGCTGAAATTGATTTTTCTGTGATTTTTGTCAATTGTGCCTTCAGTGGAAAGCCATTTGCCTTTCAGCTCTAACGTCCAACATCTTGCTGCGAAATGGCAGCCCTGCCCTAAACACGACCTAAGTAAGGCTTTGTGAAGCTCACTTTTACAGAGCAAACTTTATTACTCCGAGATTGCCTCACAGAGGTGTTCATTCAAGTCCATAATCATTTTAAGGCCATTTTTTTCTCTCACTGTCTCTCTGTGACCATTTTTGCTATTTTCTTCCACTCTTTGTCAGTGCAGCCTCACTGTTTATTTATGTTGTCAACATTTTGAGGTTGCAAGAGCGTTTTGCAATTTATGCAGTTTTCGTGACACTTCCTTGAGAACTCCAACATAAAAGTGAGTTATTGTGGCACCTCTTAAAGCTGGCACGTTTGTAATTGTCATTCAACTTAACCAGCAGATCTGCTTTTGCAATTGAAGTTTTGTTACTTTAGGGCTGAATTTGTTGTGCACATGGTGTTCTTTTTATTTTGTCCACCCCTCTTGTGTGCATGCAAATTATTATTATTCTTTGTCTGCTCCTCTTAGTTAAATCTCGATGAAGCGCTGGCTACCCCTCCCTCTTAATTAAAGCTTTAAAAACCAACCGCGCACATTTCTGTCCTGAATAAGCACAGACAGAGATTTTATTGCACCATTTCAATTTTAATTGAAATATTTAAGGCTATGAATTGAAAAGGGCACGATACATTTATGGAGTGAAATTGGTTTGCGGGGGGGAGAAGGACTGAGGCAGTAAATGGGGAGAAAAATAAAATCATCAAATCGAGTAGTGGGCACTTAAATGCTAATGGGAGTTGCCAGTGAAATTAACAGGTTCCCCCCTGGGTAAATGTCTAATCAGTGGTCTCCCCACTTAGTCCAGTGAGGGAAGGCAGGTTAACATAATAAAACACAGCTTTGGCAAGCGACCTCCTGGAAGTTTCATCAGGGGTTTTCAGGTTGACGAATGTGCCTGTGGACCTGACTGGCAAGGTGGAATAAGAAGCAGAATATGATTCGAGCTGGAACCCACATGTGAACATAGGCCCACATTTGCTGTGTGGGCAATAGCTGCTTCAAAGCCACCTGCAGTTTCATATTTACCACAGCCTGGGTAAACAGCAGCGAGTGAGGACTCCACAGGCACCTGCTGTTAGCCAGGACATGATGCTGTCTGTATTTTACAGGGATATTGTGTGATCATGTTTTCTGAGACAAAACTGTGTACTTCCTGAACACATAGCGCTGGAGGTGTTGTTGAAGAGAGAGAAAAAAAAAACGCAAAGTGCAAATGAAGTTGGAACAGATCCAAGGTTCTTAAATAGGCTTTTATTGTGTTATGGTTTGAGATCTAGCTCTCGGCCTTAATCTTTCTTTACCCCCACACACAGCAGTTTTTATTTTTTCACCAGTGATCACTTCTGATATTAAGGCAATTAAATCCAAAATAACAAGCCCTTTATAGAACTGGAGCAGGAAGTTGAGTCAACACAAACAGCTGCACTGCACAATATTAGCTCGAAGCATAGCTTGCTTCCCATGTACAACTCCTGAAGGGGCAATAGTGCCAAGTTACATGTGAACAGTGTTCAATTATAAAGATATTTCTCTGAGATTTATTGTTAACATTTTGTTTGTGGTGCTTAAAGAAAAAAAATGTGTGTGTGTGTATATAAATATGTAAATATATATATATGTATATATATATATAGCAGAAACACAATCACCAGTAATACCACTTACTCTGCTGTGAACCATTTCCATACCAACTACTTTTAAATAGTCCCAAAGTACCTAGTTCACGGGGATGACATTTTTTTGTTGGCCGACGTGAAAGTTACCGTCACTCTGTTTCCCTTGCCAAAAGCCTATGGGATTTTTTTTATTGGATTTTGGATCACTGCTGAAAAACAAGTGAGATTTCTAGGTTTTTGCTCAGAAAGATAATAATCACAAATGAACACCACTAGCCCAAATGCAATCACAAGAAGTTAAAATCTAATGCTGGGCTATAATGAACTACACTGCGGTTACATGAATTAACATCCCTACAATTAACATCCCTGTAGCCACTTGTTAGCAACTGCCTTTTTTGCTCTTTTTTTTTTTTTTTTAACATCTTTTCTTTCAAAAATTATAAAATCAAAAACTTCAAAGATTGCATGTGAGGTATTTACTGATATATTTTAAGCTGTACAGCAAAACATGAAAGTCTCTTAAGCTTGTGTTACAGACAGACCTTATGTCAGGCATCTAACCAAAATTCTCATTAAATAAAAATACTTTGAGACGATGGGAGGGAGGTGATGAAATTCTAACTGATTTCTGGGTTTTAGGGTTAATTCCTGGAGCACTCAATGCGGTCTGTATATTGTTCAGATCATAGATTGCATATAAAGATAGATGATATGTCTTCACTTTCTCCCACTGTACAAAAATGAAGCCAAAATATCATATCCTGGAAACAGGTGATGCTGTCGTGTGCTGGTGGTTCCAGAGTCTGTGTTTTAAGCTATGAGGGGAGCCGCTGTATTGAAGTCCTGCCCATAAATCAGGGCAATAAGAACTACCTAAAAGTATGCAAATCATTTTGGTTTAAAATGTATTTGACCTGTACTTTTTTTTAGTTTTAATCATGCCCCATCCACTAACATCAAGGGGGCAGGGCTTATGACCTATAGTACAGCGGTATGCTTTGGCTTCACTTTGGGGAGCTGTCATGCCATCCGTCTTTATATATAGTTTATGGTTCAGACAAGAAAATTTAATTGAAGTCAAATTCGAAATTACTTGGATTCAGAGAATTCAGAGACAGACATCTCAAATCCTTGCCAAATAGAATCAAATTATCTGCATGGCTAGATGTGACAAACGCTAAAGGAGTATGAATGGAAAAAAAGGGTATTTGGCTGTAAATTCAGCAAGCCAACTTTTCAAAGAATATTTGGGAATACACTCCTTTACTTTCGGATAGTTTGATGAGGAGATCAATACCCCTCTCATATCTGTATGGTAGATATGAAGCTGGAGCTGGGAGATGGTAAGCGCATCCTAATTTAGCAGAAAGATTGGAGACAGTTGTAAACAGGAAGTCTGCCTCTGTCCAAAAGTAAAAACATCTGCCTCTAACGCTCACTACTTTCCGTGTTATATCTCTCTTGTTTAAATCTGTACAAAAATCAAAGCGGAAAAGTGATTGATGTCTCCTGACTCAAGCCTCTCATGTAATTCTGCAAAAATAATAAGGGGGTTTGCCCAAAATGTCAAACTGTGCGTTTTAACTCTCGTGATTGAGCCATCTGTCTGGTTCACATGACCATTAGATTCCATGTGTGTGTTGTAGGTTAACCACACACCTACTGTACTCTGCAGTCTCACACTTAATGTACATTAACGTGTGCATTTAACTGCATTAATAATGAAACACCCCTTCCTTTCTCTTTTCTCCAGAGATGGCAAGCTGGGTCTCCCTCCTCCTCTTTCTATTCTGCCGGTCAGTCTCACAAGCCCAGGAGGAGAGCAGCACCATCCACATCCCGGAGTTCACCTCCGAGACCCTTATCAGCAATGTGGTCCAGGACCCCCAGACTGGTCGCATCTACCTGGGAGCGGTCAACACGATCTATCAGCTGGGGCCCTCTCTCAAGCAGCAAGCTCGTGCCGAGACAGGCCCCAAAGAGGACGCCCGGACCTGTACTCCTCCTGCCTCTACCTGCCAGGGTACAAAGCCAATGCCCAACCTCAACAAGCTTCTGCTGGTTCATCCGTCCAACGGTTCGCTCATAGTCTGCGGCAGCCGCTACCGAGGCATCTGCTCACTCCTCAATCTGTCCAATGTGGAACAGCAGCTGTATTACAGTGACAGCAAAGGAGAGAGGACTTACGTGACTAGCATTGAAGATAACGTGAACGTGGTGGGCATCATGTCCACCTTCTCAAGAGAAGGGCAAACATTCAATGTGTTTCTTGTTGGGAAGGGCTACGGAAGCCTGGACAGTGCAAAACTTATCAGTACGCGTATCCTTCAGGACTACCGTGATTGGGTAGTATTTGACAACGTCGCTGAGGCATCTGCAGTACAGACAAACCCATTTGTTTCCAAGTACCTGCATGACTTCCGATTTGTCTTCAAAGAGGATGGTTTTGTTTATTTCCTCTTTTCAAGGACACTTGATGGTACGGATATTAAAAACCTGACCTTTGTGTCTCGTGTTTGTGAAGATGACGACCATTACTACTCCTTCACGGAGCTCCAGTTAAACTGCGGCCAAAATAACCGATACAACAAAGTCAAGGCAGCATACGTGGCTTCTCCAGGAAAGGAGCTTGCGCGGGTCATGACTGAGTCAGGTTCGTACGGAAAGGTGGTCCCCTGGAGCAAAGTTCTGTTCATGGTTGCGAGTCCAGACGACGACGTCAACGACTCTGCTCTTTGCATGTACCCACTGAACTTAATCAATGAGAAGCTGGTGGACATCATCAGCGCCTGCTACAGCGACTCAGGAAAAATTTCTGGGATTTCTGCTGTGGGCATCCCCTACATTAAAGCTGAGGATGCCTGCAAAACGGTTCATCCGGTAAGTGCCTCTTTTGTGCCAGCTGATTAAAAATTGGTTGGAATAACTGCCAAAGCCCTGAGAGGCAAGATGAGAAGATCTTATGCGGGAAGTATTGGTCAAAACCTTGGTTTATCCCCTATATGAGATATAATCTCCTACTTATGGGATGTTATCTGCTATGTAGGAGATAAACTTGAAGGCTTAATGAGGTGGTTTAAAGGGGGAGAAAGTTAATCAGAATTTAACTCTTAGTGCATTAGTGATACAAAAAACATTGAAAGTTAAGCAAAATGCAGCATAAGCACAAGGTTTTACCTTCTCAGTTACCTAACTACAAATGACCACTTAAAGAGGGGAGAGAGAAAGAGATTCGAGCTGCAAACAGCTGTTTCCCATTTTACCAGTGGCTGAGAGCTTTCTTACATAGCTAAGAGAAAACCATCTTTCTTACACTGTCCACAAATTTTTGCTCAAAGCAAGGACATACTTGCCCTCATATCGTGTTCAGGTGGCGTTACGTACGCTAATATGCAACTTATGATCACGTGGGTGTCATCATTCTGTACACCTGTGTGAGAGCCGGTTTAGATAGTTAAGAATGTTTGCTGCATCTGGAATAGACTTTTTTTTTTTTCACCTTGCCTTTCAGGGTTTCTGTAAATAAGAGATGTGAGTGGAATATTTTTTTAAGAATTCCCTTTGCAGTAATCAATAATGCAGTTGTGTCACTGTTTACTTAAATGTGTGTTTACTGCTTTCTGCACACTTTTTTTTTTTATTTTACCGTTGAAAGCTCTCTTTCTGTCTCACATCTTCCCTCCTGCCATGTCTCTTTTCCCAATTCCCTCAGCTCATTCAGAATGATACCATGTAGTGATGGTGGGCAAAGCGCCATTATCTTTCATCGCTGATATCAAAACTTTTTATGATTTTTCACAAATGTACTTTAGATAACAACATAAATACAAAGCAAATGTAAATTCTGATGACTTTGTAGCATCTAATACTGTTCCCATATGTATTCAAACAGTTTTAATTCTACAGCTTCAGCCTTTTTCAACAGTACATTCATTAAACTGTAAATGGAGCAGGACACTATCATGTGCCGATATCCTATCAATTAAATCTCTAATACAGCAACACAGACTATTTAATTGCAGATATGAGTCATTTCTTGCTAAATGTGTATTAAAGGAAGAATAATTTGGATTTCCCTAAAAAACAATTTGTAGACTCATAAAAGTAGTCAATTTCAATCATCCCTATTCTGCCTTTAACATAAACTGCTGTAACTCAGATTATGACAAAAAGTGACATCCTTAAGCAAACTGCTACATAGATACATTTTATTCTTATACTGATAAAAAGCAATGACCATATTGATAACCTTTAGACTTGCACCTGTGTTACACCGGTACAAAGCTGGCCAACAATAAACAATGGTGGAAAAACAGTCCCATGATTTAACATAATTGTTTACCTCTGCCATGTAGTTTATTTAATCCTTTGGATTAAATGGTCCATGTGTCATCATCTGTTTGTTCTTCCTTTTCCTTTACAGAAAGATACGTCAAAAACCCACAAGTGTGGTGGAGACTTTCTGCCTTCCCCTCTGGCCAGCAAGCCAGACTTCGCCTTAAAGGCAAATGAGGTATGGGCTAAGTCGGGCCTTCTGACCGCTGTGGCTGTCGCTGTGGAGAATGAGCACACCATCGCCTTCTTGGGGAACACCCAAGGGGAGGTCTTCAAGGTAGAGTTGTCCGCCGATCTGTTGATCTTTTTTACTACATTTTTTTGGATTGTCAGTCCGTCCCATTCTCCTGAATGCAATTTCTCAAGAAAACTTTGAGGGAATTTCTTCAAATTTGGCACAAACATCCGCTTAGATTCTACAATGAACTGATTTAATTTTGGTGGTCAAAGGTCAAGGTCAGTGTTACCTTGCATCCATTTCATTCATCCATCCATCTATCTCAAGAACACCTTAAGGTACTTTTTTCGAATTTGACACAAAGATTTACCTGGTATCCACAAACGATGAAACTTATTACATTTCGGTGGTTAAATGTTGAGGTCACTTGACCCTACGTCCATTTCATTTTCATGAACACTCTGTCTCAAGGCCTATAAAGGGTTTCCTTAAATTTGGCGCAGTCATCCTCTTACAACAACATTGACATGTTTTACAAAAATGCTTTTCTGACAATTATTCAATGCCATAACTCAGGAACAGAAGGGAAGACATTAAGTCAGATACTGACTTGGTGACAATAACCTTGGGTGTCTACCTTGAAACTACTGAATGTATAGATTTGCTGCTGGCTGAGGAAGGTGTGTAAAGCATCCATGTTTTCACAGACATGTACGTATGTTAACTGTAAGTGCAACTTGACCAATTCACAGAGGCATACAACTGCAAGATGGCAATACTAGTTTTGTTCCCTTAAGCTTTTAGTCCTACCAGAGGAAATCAGGACTGGGGAATTCAAGACCTCTTGTGTGAAAGTGTTTTGCTTTTTCTCCAGGTACACCTGACTGCAGAGCCATACATGTATAATAAGACTCTTGGCAACACCATGGGAGAGAAGGTCAACAAGAACCTTTTCTTTGACCACAGTCAAAGCCACCTCTACATTACCACAGAGAAAAAGGTGAGTATGTCAGGGCCCTTTTGTAATACATATCATATATAACACAGGCACAGTCTTGCGAGTAGGTAACTTGTGTTTTGGCAACGTTCAGAGACCACTATAACCACTGTAGTTATGTAAAATGACAGAAAATAGACTTGAAGCCTAAAAAATGGATGCTTTGGGTTGCAGTAATGTGCGTAAACAGTAAAATACCAGTACACCACCTGTGTAGACAGCTGTAATGATTAAAATTAAAGCTGTTCTGTCACATGTCCTTGAGACACAGGAAGAGAGCATTATCATATGCTGTGTGACTAGCTGTTACTGAAAGGAAGCAATATGTTTTGTAAAGGAGAGTTTTTTTTATAGAGATTGCAACTAGATGATTGAAATTTTAATAGATCAAAGTTTAAATCACTTGCTCAGTATAATCCAAGTAGAGTATCTGTCAGTGCCACATGAATTCATGATGTTTGTGTTTTTGACCATAAATCTGTTATATATTACAGAGTATAATTAGTGAAGTAGGAAGTGCCCAGATCATGTAGAATACTCCACTATAACACTGTTTCGGATACACCAGGGGTCAGCAACATTTTTGAGAACCATTTGCAAGTGTTCTTGTCAGTCAGTGTGTCATATATCAATGTAATGTCAATCCATCGCTTCTCAAATTGCTCCATAAAAACTTTGGCTATGTCCTCACCTTTTCTTGTCTGAAGCATCGGTTTTAAGCAGCAAAGCTCCTCCCTTACAAATCACTGTTTCTTTCTTGCCATGACTTTCAAATGTATTATGTTATTCACATCCATGCTCTCATCAAGTGCAATTTTAATATGGTGACTTCTTTAGAATCCACTGTCTCCTGCACTGTAACGTTTTCACTATTTATCACAGTAGCTACTAGTGTGCCATTAATTAAGTTACCACGTGACAGATAAGATAAGATAAGTTAAGATAAGATAAGAAGTTTATTGTTATATGCAAAGTAAAAAAAAAGAATTTCATTGTATGGCTTAGACCATACAATGAAATTCTTACTTTGCTTGTCCCCTTTACACACACAAAAAAAACTTGAATAATAAGAATACATTAGAGTTAAAAAATTCAATGAAATAAAAGTGATGTGCTCTGTGCGTCGTGCAACACATAAGATGATAGTCAGTGGGAGTGGTGAAGTGTGTGAGTGGCAGTGCTGATAGTATTGTTCAGGAGTCTGATGGCCTGTGGGTAGAAGCTGCTGGTGAGTCTTGATGTCTTTGATTTCATACTCCTGTAACGCCTCCCTGACGGCAGAAGAGTGACGAGTGGCACACATGCCCAAGGCTGCTGACCCCTTGGCTACATTAGGTGGTAGCTGCTTAGGAGTGTGTTTTGTGTAATCTGAAAAGTTCTAATAACTCCAGAGTGTTGTATAGTCCAAAAGTCAGAATTAATTGAAAAACATAGATGGAATAATTTCCAAACTTCACATGGTTTTTATCTCATGAAATGTTCTGCTTAAATGTATATTTATTGGCATTTAGGCAACAAATAGAGATTGTGTTTTGCTTGCCACACACAAGGGAAGCATGCATCTGTATTATGCCAAAAATGTACCAAGCAGCAGCAAAGTGCATCTTGCTGCTATAATTACACTTTTCTGCAGCTGTAAGGCGTGTTCATGTGTTTCAGGCTGAAAGAAATTCTTTGCAACATAGGTCAACAGTCATTCAAAGCTTTACTTGAAAACTTCAGTATAAACTTTTAATGTAATATAATGACCTTCATTACAGCCCTACATATTGTATATGATGATTGCACCATATGTAACCTGATTATAACACTGAACTGTAATTTCATTTCCTTTTATTCAGTCCATTTGAATCACTGAAAAACTTGGAAATGGGTTTCCTGCCTACTTTCTCACCTCCTCACACCTGACCAATCTGACAGCTTTTAAGGGGGCTTCAGATGCTGCGAGATGATTGTCGGGCACTTTGGTTGAAGCACACTGCCACCTTAAATTAGCATCAAACGGAAGCACTCAAGCGCATGTAAAGTGAATGTACTTAAGTCACTTTCTGGGTACTGGATACAATAAACATTTAGCATGTAGACATGGGAAGTTTTTTAGTAAATGAACATGATGAGCAGACATGAGAGACCATATGTTGTGACATATTTTCCTCTACCTCTGCACAACTGCAGTAAACCAAGGAGTATTTCAATCCATAGTTTAAATGTCTCATATGTTGTGCAGTGTCTCCCCTAAGGTGCATTGTTTGATCATATTTCATGTTGTAACGCTCCAGATCATCAAGGTGCCGGTGCAGACGTGCTTCGAACAGAAAGACTGCCAATCATGTGTGGAACTGAGGGACCCTTACTGTGGCTGGTGTGTCCTGGAGGGCAGGTGAGGATCACACACACATTCACATAAACTCACACACACTTATAAATGCACACAGCGACAGACTAGCACAAACACCCACACATGCAATTCCATCTGTAAAACACAGCGGGGTATTTGTTCAGTGTTTTATTGCAGACACTTTTAGTACCCCTCGGTGTTTATATTCCATCTCCTGTTGTCCATGCAGCCGTAAGGAATTAAAGCTGTTTGTCAGCCTCATGCAGGGAAGACAGTCTGTGCAATTTACTCTCATCAGCCTATATTTATCAGGGTCTGGAGGGTAGAAGGGGCGGTATGTATCATGTATTTTACAGAGATCTGATCACTGAAAAAACAAAAACAGGAAAACAATTGTGTCTCCTAGGAAGTTGTTGATATTCTTATTCAGAAACACTGCACACACTTTACTTGGCTTTAAAGCTGCAGCGATGAGCGGACTAAACAATCGGTCAGTTGGAATTCAATCAGCAACTACTTTGATCATCTTTTCAGTCATTCTTCAAACAAAACATTTGTTGATGCCAGCTTCTCCATAGTGATTTTTCTGCTGTTTTTGGTAGTGATCTGAATATTTTTGGATTTTGGTTTGCTAGTCAGACACATGATGACAACAACATGAGCTCTAGGACATTGTGATGCACCTTCTCATTTTCCTGATGTTTCAGTCAGTACGTTTAAATGCACAGAACAGTCAATTTTTTGACCTTATTTCAAAAAAGACGTTCCTACTAAGCTGTTAATATGGCTAAAAAAAAGAATATTTCGCTCATACGGTTAAGGCCTTAACATTTAGTTTATTATGTATATTGTGAAAAAGTGGAACACTGGAGAAGCTAGCCATTTTTCTTCTTTGCACCAAAATAGGTTTATTTCAAAGTTTCCTACTGGTGGTGAACTTGTTGCACCTTGCAAACCGGCCTCCCACCTTATTTACAATGTCGGCTTTGTGATATTTGTACATATCCAGTAACCTAACCTGTTGCTCTCCAAGTCTTTTATAATCTTTTAAAATAAAGTGGTAAAAAACCCAACTGAGATGCATATTCCCCAAATTATACCAGCATTCCCCACATCTCAATCAAAAAGTGCTAAATTCTAAAACAAAAAAGGCCTAATTGGGAAAATATAAACAGAATATGGTGTTTACATGACCCACATCCAAATTCTGAATACTGTCATTCAGAATAATTAGTGGAATAACAGTGTGAACATAGCCATTGACAAGCTGATTAACTGATTTAAAAACAGATCATCTATTAATAGATAATAAAAATGGTCTTTAGTTGCAGCCCTGCTTAATTTGTTTGCTTTTTCTCTTCACTTCTACATCTTGAAAACAGTTAAAATTATCTGATTTTACACTAGAAAAAGATTTTAATTATATTGTTTACTCCTATTTGTTTGTATATTATTAAGGAGTTTCTATGTTACACTCCTTGGATTCCCTTTGTAGCACACATTTTATCCTCAGTTGTCTTTATATGCAATTAAATCTGACAAATGTGTTGTAATTATAGATTATCCATTATATTTAGCTCCTTCTCCTGTGCAATATACCAAAAATGTTAAAGTGTATCACCTCATGTTTTTTTTTTTTTTATCAATTTATACTGCACACTGTCAAATGCTGAAGTAACATTTTTAACACTGCAATAACATTTTTTTTCATTATTGGTTTACCTCAAATAATTTCTTGATTAATAATTTATTCTACAGGCTATTTTATACTCACTTTAGCTATGAAAATAGATACGTCCGTTCCAAACATTCTAATCGTCACTGCCCTAAAACGTTTCAGACAAACAAACACTGGAGGAGGTGGTGATATGTACCTTTTAATGGAGGCAGCATTGTAGACGGTGGCGTGGAGTATTCTTTTCACTATATTACAGATTTGTTCCGTCCTCCTTTTAAATATTTTAAGCATCTCCTATTGTTGTATCTTGCTTGAATTAGCGATACTGGACGAATACAGACAAAATGAATACAGACTATGGACAAAAGACTCTGTCCATCCTTGTATACATATCCAATATTATGAGCCTTGGGAAATGAAAATATAAAGTTTTTCAAACAGCCCATAATAACTTAACAAACCCAAAGTGACATCCTTAAACTGCTTGTTTTGTTCAACTAGCAGTACAAATCCAAAACATATTTTACTCTGCAAACCAGATACCAATGAGGGCATTTAATGTTTTTCATATCTATATAAAACTTAATCTTGAGAATCTACGCCGACCCTGCTTGAAGTCACTTGGGCATGAGGTTGTTATTGACAGCAGCTCATTGAAAATCTGTTAGAGTCCATAGGCTTTGTTTTTTCTGAGGCCTTGTAAAAGCGTTTAGGGGTTGTGGAGCAGAGGCTGATGGGAGTTGTTCATCCTTCGTCTGAAGGTGTACCAGGAGGTCTGAGTGCCGCCGGGCGGAGGAGAAGAATGGCTGGCTGTGGAGCCCCAGGCAGCAGTGTGTCAAGATCGTCTCCATCTATCCCCCGAACCTTTCCTGTAAAAAGACTCAGAAGGTACAGCGTTGCTGCTCTCTCCTTATTCCTTCTCCTTTTGTTCTCTGCTTCTCTCTTGCTCTGCAGAATATAACTCCTCTTACATGCACGTCACACAAACATGCACAGCCTGAGTAATAAACTGTTTCCATTGTGAATCAGAGACCCTGGGCTCTAGGTCTTCCTGCCTCTGTATCGATCGTTGCAGAAAACTCCAAACTAGCTTATTATAACCGACCTGGTTGATTGTGCTCATGGCCTGAAGATGGAGAGCCTCTCTTGTGCACTTTCTCTCTCAAGCTGTTTTCTTTTTTTTCATTCCTGGCTCCTTTTCTGTCCCTCTCTCTCTGACTCACTCTTGTATATCCACCAACAGCAATCAATCAATCAATCACCATGGCTTTAAAAGGAAACACTTCCATATGTGTGTTACTTCACAGTTACACAGCTATGTTTGAATTATACATCCAGCAGAGAAATTTCATATGAAATGATAATGCTAGCAGGTGATGGGCAAAAAACCTTTGTGAAAAACATAAGTTCAGCCACCTCCAAATCCTTTACATGTTACTTTCTGTTTAGGTAAAGATCAACATCCCCTCCCTTCCTGCAATTGGGCCTTCTGATCGTCTACTCTGCTCCATCGATACCTTTGAGAGTGAAGGCACCATGTCTGACTCCGGTCAGGTCTCCTGCGATCTGCCCAGTCCTTCGCTTATACCACATACGCCTGAGGGCCAAGGTATGGCCTTTATAATTAACATACTCTCTTTTTTTAAGCCTCTTTCAAGGCAAATGTCTGTTGTTCTTGATTATAACCAAGGTTGCATCACCAGTGGTTAAAGCAGGCAACAACTCCAGGGCCCAAGAAACCCCAAGCATGTCAGTTAGTTGGGTAAATAAGTTGCACATTTGTTAGCGGGGGGGGGGGGGGTTGTAGCCCAGGAATCATATGAATCTGTGAGCTGATTTTTTATTTTCTCTAGGCAGATATGTCCGGTCCCCCTCCCTTTGAGACAGATTTCCCAACAGCCTTACTAACTTTGTGCCAATCAAAACAGTTTGTCTAATATGGGGTGTGTTTAAGACGATGACTGACAGCTTGCTGAGCCTTCATGCTTTACACAAACGACGTGATGACTTGATCTTTGTGCCACGAGAGCCTTGTACAGGGGACACTGACAAGCAGACACCTAGCTCAGTGAAGAGGAGCGCCATGAATGCATTTTTGAAAACAGCCAAGATAGCTTCAACTGATGTTGAACTTCTTGTTGAAGTACTATTTTCAAATTCTGATAGCAAAAACGGGAACACTTAATCACAGACATATTGATGCTAGACCCTCCCATCTCATCCTGCACTCTGTTTTCTTTTTACATCAGCTGCTCAGCGCTGCCTCATGTTGTGTTGCTAAGATTAGCTGTAGGTATATGCAGGAGCGACATTATATGCAGAGGTCTCTACCTCTCTAAAACAAATGGATCAGGTAATTTTAAGCAGTAAAAACACAGAATAAAGCAGAGTCAGTTAAAAAGTCAGTATTTTTCTGCCACAGCTTTAACCAACTACAGTGACTGAAAACATTGTGAGAACATGAGATTACAAATGGTGCTATCTGGTGCCAGTGTTTGGTTTGTCCACTCTGAGCTACTGTAGAAACATGGTGGACATGAGGACCCACTCTTTATGTAGATATAAATGGCTCATTCTTAGGTAATGTTAACACAATAATTCTTATTTTTAGGTGACCAGACACTAAAGAAAACATACTTGTTATATTCCATTTCTGCCAATCTGCCCCTCTAAATCCTACACAGTGGACCATTAAGGGCTTTATTCATAGTCTTATTTTAGTTTACACGGTAAGGTACACACATCCATGTCCATCTCAGAATGAATTGTAAAATGGTAAAACAAATGAAATTCCCATCAGCCTCAACTAGACTGTGTTTTTTGCTTATTAACAAATGTATTCATGCTAACATGTGAAACTAAACTGGTGAAGTGTTAGCATTGTCCTTGTGAGCATGTTAGTATTTAGCTCAAAGTACTGCTATGCATAAGTACAGCTTGACAGAGCCACTAGCGTGGCTGTAGACTCCAAGTCTTGTTAAATTAATGCATTAATAAATATTTAGTATAAACATATTTGAAGTGATGCTCTGTCACTAATTATTTAAAGGTCATGTCTTGTGTGTCAGAATGTGCCGCCCTTCCTGTGTTGTTTTATCCTGAACTGTGAGTCTTGAATATTCAGAATAATTCTCAATGAAACCATCCCCATTCATAACTGTGTGAAACTCATATTCCACCAACAAGCCAGTGAAGCATATTTTAACCCTCCCGTTGCTTTCCCCTCAGACTTTGTGGCCGTGTCCATCAGGGTTCTGGTCAATGAGACGGTGGAGCTGGCCATGCGGGAATTCAAGTTCTATAACTGTGCTGCCACAGTGAGGAAATCAGAAAACACACCGTGAGTCAGACTCTTAATCTATCAGTTCTGCTCTGTCACTCACCGAAAATACGCAGTGACACTGAACACAGCATCAACTGACAACCTTGATGTAAATGTATCACCGTGCATGAACAGATGAGAGATCAAGGCTCTGTTTGTAAATTGTGATGCATGGTAATTTTGAATGCACCTCTTGCATTTTTTCTCCTCCTTTTATTACCAAGCCGAGGAAATTGCCTCAGTTTCCTTTTCATTAATCAAAAAATGAAAGTCGATCTCCCCATTTTTTTCTCCCTCTCCTTATTTTTTTTCCTTCATTTCTTTCATGCCAAGGAATGTGTGATGAACGAGCTTTGCTTATGTGAAGTTGCAGAGATCCATTTCGTTGTCAGCAGCATGGATTTTTTGCTGGACGCTCTTTGATGAGTTTGCATGTTTTAAGATTTTGTTTGTGTATGCGTTTATGCGTGTGCGCAACTGCCTAATTATATGTGTGTGAAAGCATTTTCTTATCTTTGGTGTTTAACTTTCTTTATTCCTATGTGTGTTTTTTCAGGTGTATGTCATGTGTGGCCAGTATGTGGGGCTGTCAGTGGAGCACACATGACCACACCTGCAGCGACATGGACGACAGCGTGGTTGGTATCAACATCATAAAGCACCGTCAGGTGAGCTTTCTCAAATATTAACACATCAGTGGAATATAGAAGATTTTTATCACTGATATACGGAGGCCAGCAAGAGCAAATACCAGGATTTCCTTTTTTTTTAAATGATTATTTGGGGATATTTGGATCATGTCGCTAAAATTCCTGTTTTTCCAGCATTTATCAAACACATATTATCAGTACGGCAGTCATCAAGGGCAAACTTGCTACAGTGGCCCAAATCATGTCCACTGGTAAAAATGTCCTGAAGCCTTAGAAACAATGACGATTCAAAAACAAACAAAAATGCTAAACAAATACAACAGAAATGGACTGCAAATGAAAAGACGTGCTGCAGAAACCTGAAACAAATACATTAACAGCATACACTTGGCAAATACAGAAATGATGCAACATAAAAGAGCAACTGATTTACGTAGATAGCATCAGCATTACACTGACGCTAGCTACTTCAAGTTGTTTCTCTTAGAGCTCCCTAGCAGACTGAAGAACTTCCTCTGTGTTAACTGGATATGAAGCATTTCTCAGCTGCATCCGTTTTCAGGGTTTGCGTGTGTTTGACTTTACATCATTTTAATATTTGCAGCATGTTTGCCAAGTCAGTGCCAGTTTACCAATATGTTTTCAATTGTTGAGCCTTGTCAACTGATTGGACCATGGGAAAAATTTCAGTGACATTGGGCTATTTTTCTACTCTGAGTTAAAGTATTTTCAGATTGAGGCGTTCAGAGCGATCTTGCTTGTTTTTGTACATGTAGGTGTTTGTGAATTGGCATTTATCTAAAGTTGCAGCACATTTCTCCCAGTGGAAATGATTTTGGCCAATATAGCATGTTTGCCCTTGACCACAGCCGAACTTATAGTAAATGTTTGATAAATGCTGGAAAAAGTGCAGCACAAGTTTCAAAAGACAAATCTAATCACCACACATGATGGGACGCTTGAGGGATCCAGATATCCCCCAAAAATTAATAAAAAAAACCTCAAATCCTGGTATCAGCTGGCACCATCTTGCGTGACAAATACTGTAGGGCGCAGGATCTCAATTTATAAGTCAGCAGATGTTTTAGCGATACACTTATCTGTCGCCGCAGATGAGGGTGTCCGTTAAGTGGTTGGCATATTTAAAATGTAAATTATTTAAACTGAGAGTATCTGGTTTGTTTTAATGCCTTCTCAGGGAGCAAAGTGTCCTCAGTTTGAGAATCCAGATCCTGTGCTGATACCTGTGGGCTACAAGACTAGTATCAGCTTTGAGGGGATCAATTTGGACCTCTACCAGGTAAAGTGGCACAGACACAGAATTTAAAGCATTGCTTTAAAACTAACAGCCTGTTTTAAACAGTTACTGAGTCTGGTACCAGGCCCACAGAGAACTGGATTAGTCACAGTTTTTAACCAAAGCACAAGGTGGCAAAATGTGACATGAAAAATATACATTTCGGTCATCAGCACAACTTAGGGACCATATAATTCAAGAGACATAACGTTTTTAACCCTATCCCTACATAAATTTTTCCCTCATGTATTACTGTTTCTAATTTCATCGTGTTTTACTTACAAAGTAAACAAGAATCTGGAGCCGAATTATTCACAGAGGTCTCCTCCTCTCTGAAACAACTGGACCAGGTGTTCTAAACCACTAAAAACACCTAATAAAGCAGTTTTACGTTACAAATCAGTGTTTATCCTGCTCTGCTCAGCCTGTCAGAGATGGGCTGCTAACCAAGCACTAATGTGTGCTCACTGTATTAAGATCAAGACCTTCAGGAGGTTATGGCAGGACCCAAATTATTCAGAGAAGTGTCCTCTCCTAAACAAATGGACCCGGTGATAAAACACCTTCACGATAAGAACAATCAGTGTTTTTCTGACACTTTTGTTGTGGTTTGTCCGTTCTGAGCTAATGTAGAAGCATGGTGCAACAAGGTGGAACTGCTCTCTATGTACATTTAAACAGCTCATTCTAAGGTAACAAAATCATGATGATTCTTATTTTCAGGTGATTATACACTAAAGAAAACATAATTGTTCTATTATTTTTATTTCTCACAATTTAGTCTCCTAAATCCTACACCTAACCATTAAAATGTCATGGATGCAGTGTTCTCATATAGGAAAGTTGCATACAGTTGAGGTAACAACAAAAGGACTCAGTCATCCCCTCCAAATTTGTCAGGGTGAGAACAGAGAGGCTTTCTATGACATAGTTTTCACATTTCTTGCTCTGCAATGAGAAAAAGAGGATCTACAGAATGATTTGCAAATAAAATCTACATAAATTAACCCACCATGTTTCTTGTTTTTTATTTCTCTGGTTCTTAAGGGTCATGTTTTCACCATCGGCACTGAGCTTATGAGAAATGTGGAGGAGGAAGTAAACTTTGAGGGTGGGCCGTTCTACACCTTCAGCGGCTTCAATGTGAGTATGGCTATTTTCTAGTTGTTTGACACTGTGTCTTGATTCGTCTCTCGACCCTCAACCGTCTTAGCGTTTACAGTGAACTGCTGATTTTGTTCCTTTCTTGAGATTTTTCAGATAGCTTATGGCCAATTTGCCCTCCACTCAACACAGGTCCTTGAACTACGGCTGATTTGTGGAAAGTGCAATAAAGAACAGCTCTGAAATGCACTGAAATCTATTGTAGAGTAGCACTTGATTGCAAATTTTCAGTAGCTAAACAGTTCATATCCAAAGTTTGTATCTATGAACTGACTTTATGCTCCAGGCTTATTAATCAAATCACCCTTTAGCAGTCCCTCTGATATTCTCTAGCTCCCTCTAATGGACAGACTCCCCTCACTGGAGTTATTTTAGCTCCATCTCCACATTGTGAATTCTGTGATTGGGAAGCTCAAACAGTACCTAGCCCCTAGCTATGTTCTTTCTCAACATTGATTTCTTCAGCTGAAAATCTGCCAGACTGGGTATAATTTTTTTTCCTTCCTTTTTTTTCTCTCTCCTCCCTTGGCATGAGGGAGCGGCAGCCCACACTGTTTGCCGAGAAGAGCTTAAGTGCCATTAATCACTGGATTCTGTATTAATAATTCATTTTCTTCCAATTTCTTAGTTTTCTTACGACAAGTCACCGGAGACCAATGTGCTCTTCTACGTGAAGGACAAGGAGTCGGGCAAGAAGATGGACAGCACGCTCAATGGTACGCTCTCTCACATTTTAATGTGGAGACCTTATTTTTAATGCCCTGTGTGTACTTTGCTGCTCTCAGTGTGGGGCCTCCATTAGATCTGAGGAAGCTGCCTTTAATCTGCAATTGGAAAATTAATCAGATAATTATTTGGTAATGACTGTATCACCAAACATGTTTTGACAGAATAAAAAGTGATTTTTCCTGGTCAAATAAATCACTGGTTCCCAAACTAGGGGTTCCGACCCCCATTTTGGGTTGCGAAAGCTTCGGGGGGGTTGAATCCCTTGATTGTAAGGGGTGTAAGAATAAAGTCTTCCCTCTCTCTCTGCCAAACAGCCTCGTCCTGCATTAGAAAAGTACACAGTTAAAAGAACCAAAGGAAGAACTGATAAAAGAATAACCAAGCATCAGGGAAAAGAAAACACTGAATTATATAAAATACTGACTGAGAGTTGGATAAAAAGATCTCAAAAATATCAGGAAAACTCATCTCAGATGCAATACACAACAAATAATCAGCTAAAAATTGTTTGTTTTACACAAAATGTGTGTACTATTTGGGTTAAATGTCCAGTTATCATATATACTCTACTGTTATTGTTATCCATTGAATATGTTATGAAATATCCTTAACATATGTCACTTTCTCAGGGGTTGTCAGTTCAGTCACTGATAAAAAAGGGGTCCCTTAAGGGAAAAAGGGCTGATCTATTCAAAGTGATTCAAAGTTGTTAGAGTACATAGACATTCCGCCATTTATTCAAAGAAAGCAACACATTAAAGTATCAGAAAACTAGTATAATGCAAAATGTGGTAATTGTTTTTTCCCCTGCAGTCACCCTGTACAACTGCTCCATTGGGAGGGAGGACTGTAGTCTCTGCAAGAATTCAGATCAGAAGTACAACTGTGTGTGGTGCCCCAAGCAGAAAGCGTGTGTGTACAAGAATCTGTGCAGTCCTGAAGGGTCTGAGGATCTAGAGAACACTGAATGCCCCGACCCCCAGATCACCGATGTGAGTGCTTACAATATTGTCATCTCTTGATTATGACCTTTGAACTGGAAACAATGCATGCATCAATGGCTTGTGACATGCAGTGAAAAGGCGGGGAACTTGGTGATTGGATTATTGATCGGAGTACTTTATTGGCCTGTCGACAGGAGTTGAAAGTCTGCTTCTCCTTGAGGGCGTGTTGAGCTGATCTGCAACGTATCTAGACTGAATCAATTTTTTATTTGCTCACTTAATTGTTGGTGCCTTATTGTCATTGAAAAAAATCAGTAATTGTGTTGATGACAATTTGGACAGAGGTTATGACCGATAGATCAACCTATAAAGTTAGCACAAAGAATTACTATCAGTGTGTGTGTTGGCAAGATGTTTTATGATATGTTTCTGTCATCTTTTCTTTTTGTTGTTCCACCACTTTGGTCCATGCTGAATTATCTCCCCAGAAGATTAATCTTACTGACTTAGGTGATCCCCTGACTTTTCCTGTAGCGCCACCACAAGGTTAAAATTTTGGGTTTTTTTTATACTTGATACAGCTACTGGATTGATTGGTACAAGAGTTTGCACAGACATTTATGGTGAATTATATCTTTTGTGAGCTGCTAGCATGGCTGTAGGTCCTTTATAAGCTGTCCACACCAAAAACAATAACTATAACAATGTCTTAATAATAACTTTAACAATGTGAGCTTCTACACTGATGAACAATAATGGGTCTCTCCGGACTGTCATCTGCCATGTTGACCATGACACTCAGTAAACTTAAATGGATTTTATTTGGCTGTCAGTGTTTCCATAGCTCACTAACATCTGGCTTTTGTATTAAATTGAAAAGGTTTCCATCTTCATTCACTACTTGGAAAAATGACTGCAGCAGTCACTGGTTTTTATCGGCTCTGGGTCCGATCTGCAGTGATAAAAATATGAAACCCAGTGAACACGCTAATTTTAGCCTCTTTTCTGGTGCAATGCAATGATGCACTGCCATAAAATACCGTCTGTCTCCATCCAATTGGCACTTCAAAATTGTTCAAAATTTAGTCTGCACTGAGTCTGAGAGAGAACCTGAATAAGCAAGCGATATATCAGAAGAAGTAACCACTCTAACCACCCAAATCCTAGTAGGTCTTTAATAATTTAATAACGCTTGTCATGCCAATAAAGCCGCTATGAACTGAACTGAATTGAATTGAAACACAAGAGGGTGTTCAACACGGCACAATTTTCGTTTAATTAAATGTTTTGCTGTTTTTTGTTGAGGCAGGACGCAGCCCTGTTTTCCAGCCGTCTGTGACGCTTTGCCACCGTTGTCATTTTATAGTTATAGTTATAGTTCTGGTGTGGCTTCTGCCAGCCACTCAAGTCAGAACTATTTTTTGATTTGGATTTTTATATACAATACACTGATAGTCTACTATGTAAAGTTCAATGCATTTTTTGTTTCATGTGGGTTTTTTTTCTAGTTTTTATTTTTTTTAATCATTCAATTTTCACTGACTGCTCAAGGTTAACTGTCATCTTACATTTACACAACCGTTAGTGACATTTGCTTAAGATTATTGTTCAGCTGTAAAATGTCTTTACTCAAACATATCTGCATCAAAAATATGTTTGTTCATGTTATTCATATACACAAAGCATTTTTCTTTGTATTGTGACTAGATTTTTTACTATCCACACCAACACCAAAAATTCAGCATCAGCTTGGCTCTAATACACACACACACACACACACACACACACACACATGCACACACATGCAAACATGACTCATAGTATGGATGTATTTCTCAACCAGGGCATTGAATATTAAACACTTTAACTATTCAGTGGACTTAAACAGACTGTGTAAATCTCTTGTATGTTCTTACTGCACAACTAATCTGTTTAAATCCATTTCAAATCCCCTCTTCTTATAAACACGCACCCCAACCCCGACCACTGTATCTCCCCATCCAGATCATCCCACGTTTCGGCCCCCTGAAGGGAGGAATCTCCATCACCATCCGGGGCTCCAACCTCGGCATCCACAAGGAAGACATCAAAAGCATCACTGTAGTCGGGGAGCCCTGTATCCATCAGGAGGAGAAGTACTCTGTTTCTACAAGGTAATACTTGCAAACTTTGATGTATTTATGCAAATATATGAGCAGCAGCAGCGGCACGCCATCCTTCTCTTGTTAGCTGTTGGTCAAACTGTGTTTGGCAGGTTTACAGAAAAAGAAAGTCTTTTTTTGTAAACTTCTGGAAAGCTTATCAGCTAAGAAGAGTTTTGCCTTTCCCCAAGGTAACCAGAGTGCACGTTTTAATTAGCTCATTATGCCACTGTATTGATCTGAGAGTCTCCGAACGCAGGCTGTTTCAGAAACAGAATCACTCTTTAAAAAGGTGAATGGCAGTGGTGGAAGAAGTACTCTGATCCCTTTTTGAGTACCAATAGAGACTGAGCACAATGAAGTCCCACCCACACCAGAGGGGGAAAACAATTCATTGCTCTCCATTGACTTTGTATTGCATGAACGTGCCTCCTTGTTACTTTCGTCTGCTAGCAAACAACAGAAGACTGTCTGAAAGCCTCTGTGTGGTGGGACGTACTTCCAACAGGGCAAAGAACCCAGAACGTTGTTTGTATAAGCTGCCGAACCGAAAAACTAACCCCTTCAAAAGAGAAAAGTGGATAAAGGAATGCTGACAAAAATAAGTACCCAATTTGGACAGGCAAAGTGTGGAGGTTGAGCTCTAAATAAGAAACACTGCATGGTTTTGGTCTTTGTTAGGTTAAATTGTAATCTTGACCTGCAATTTGATCAAATAGTTGTACATACCAAAGTATTTCACTTTTGGGCATTCAGTTTTTAGTTTTCATATAGTTTTTGTGTGAAATCGCTACAGTGAAAATGACTTTACTGTCACCAGAGACACCCTAGTGGCTGCGTCACTCCCTGCTTTTCGCAGTCACCTCACCATACCATATCTACACCACCCGCACATAGTCTGGAAATAATGGCAGTGACAGCTCTCGTACAATTATTACACGCCACACCCTCATTGTGAGTCCTAATCATAATGCAGGCCAATTTTACCATAACAAAACTTAAAGAAATAAATAAATTCACCTATCAAACTTCCATTTTCGAATTATAGCCCAGGGTGGGGGATACAGCTGATTGTCGCTATCAATTTGGCACGGTGTGAAGCAATCAGTCTGATTGCTGTAAACACATAAATACTGCGGTGACACTCTGTTGATGCCAAGATTCACTGTAAAGAACCATCGATCAGCAGGCTCATTTCATATCAGCAATAACGAGATGCTTTGCATTAACCATTTATGGTTGAATGTGGACGTGTCGAGGGCGAACGTGAGGCTGATCCATGTGTGATCATTTCCAAGTTGATTTGGGATTCATGAAAGAAATCTGCACACTGGCAGGCATATGCAGATTTTATAAATTAGAATAGTTTTTGATGTATGTACATTTTGTTATTTGTACAGTTTTATAAATGAGGTCCCTGAGGTTCTTGGAAATATGAATTTCCCAAAGCCCTAATTTAATAGCATTACACATTTGCCAAAGTTTTTTGGTGGTCTCCACATGCTGCAGACTCTCTGTTCCTCCACTGGAATAAGAGTTTTGCGAATGCATCTCAGTCACAGCGGTGTTCACTTCATACAAATTGCCTATGAAAAGGAAAACACCCACATCGTTGCCCCACAGCCACTAACCAGAACTGTTGACACCTGGCAGGATGGATCCACGTTTATGACAAATTCTTGCCCCGCCATCTGCATGATGAGGCATAAACCAGGATTTATGAGACCAGATGGAATGTTTTTCACCCTTAAATCATGCACTCCTGGAACTCATGGGCCTGCTGTAGTCCCCATCTTGTTGTTGGCTGTCCTGCATTGTCTACATCATGCTGTAGCTCACTTGCTTTAAGATTTGACAGGTTTTCCACAGCGATATTTCACTCCTTCACATCACTGTTGCAGCTGTTACTTGTCTACTCTCGGCCCACCTGTTAGCCCGAATGAGGCTCGCCATTTTATGCTGACCTCTTTCATCAGCAACACATTCTCCTTGAGGACTTTGACGTGTTTGGTTTATCACACATTTCTTAGTAAACTCCAGACACTGAAGTGTGCAAAAACTCCCAGAGGGCTCAGTTTATGCTAGAAGCGGCCAATTTGGCAGTAGAAATCATAGAAGCTGCTTAGTCTTCAGATGAACCTCTTTAGCACGTCTGCCCGCTCCAAAACATGAACAAAAGCCATTTGAGTTCAGTTTTTTTTAGTAAATTTTACTTCCTTTTTTGTTAATTATCTCAGCTATTTCACCACTTTCTCCAATTAACAGTAACAAGACACAATTCTCATGTGTCTGCCAAAATGTGTAATATTTAGAACTACCTAATGGACAAATGAATACATTTGGAAAAAGATTCCATTAAACAGTTTGTTTTCAATGGAGCAGCTCCAGGCTGGAAGTCAAAGTAGCACAGATAAGCATTTTGATTTGCGCAAGTTGTATAAGTAACAGAAATACAGACACGCTGAAACAATTGCATTTTTTTTTCTCCACATTACATTAAACATTAATCTGGAATACAAGTCGGAAGTTATTGTCTTTGCTCCCAGGACTTATTCTTGCCAAAGGTTCTACCTGGAAAAGGGGTGTTAAAGTTTGCTTTTCTCTCAGCTTGAAATTAGTCATCAGTCAAACTTATCCATTTTTTCGGGACCTTTCTTATTGGATGCATTGAAACAGTTTCTAAATTACTTGGAAGCAGGCACATCTACTTGTAGGTGTTTTTAATAATGTTTTTGATATATCATCATTTCTGTAAATTGTTCTTTGTTTTCATTTTTAATTGTTATATATATTTCATTGTCTGCAACTGTGTTTTTTGTGCTGCTCCCTGTCTTGGTCAGGACACTCTTGCAGCAGAGGTTTTTTAATCGCAATGAGTCTTTTCTTCCTGGTTAAATAGAGGTTAAATTAAAAAAAAATAAGATAGGTCATAAATTGTCGATCTACAAAAACTTAATCAGCAACATGTCAAATACTGTCAGGACCCAGACCTCACCTCAAGTGTCCAGAGTGATGTTGGGTAGGGCTGCATGATTATGGCCAAAATGATAATCATGATTATTTTGATTAATATTGAGGTCATGATTATTCATTGACTTTAGGGACAATTTATTATTACACTTTCACAAAGAGAGGGAATTGCTTTCACTTCCATGTTGTGCTTCATTCCTGCTAACTCACAAGTCTTTGTAGCAAAATAGGACTTAAAATAAGGTTCTTCTTCACCTGAATTCACTTTGTCCATATCCGAAAAGAAAAAGAAAAATTCTGCCTAAAATATAGACTAACTACAAATGAATAACCCATCACAGAGTCCAACCAAATAAAAGCAGTGTTTATGAATGAAACACTTTATTTAAGCATTAATATTGCAGTCGATCATATTCATTTAATTATAGAACAACAAAATCCTGATCACGATAAATATTTGATTAATTGTGCAGCCCAAATGTTGGGTTGGGCCTTTTTTCCTTTTTTATTTCTTTATTTATTTTTGACATTTTATAGAAAAACAATGAATAATCAGCAGATTAACTAACAATTAAAAAATGTTTTCTCCCCTTTTTTTCCTGTTGTCCTGCCCAGCGTGGTGTGTGAGATTGGCCCTGTTGACCCTCTCAGTGATAACTGGGGCCAAGTGGAGGTGGAGGTGAAGGGAGGAAAACGAGGAACCTCCTCCATGTTCTTTACCTACAGGGTAAATCCTCTTTTTCTCGTGCGCGCGCACACACACACACACACACACGCACACACACACACACACTTTCTCTCTCTCTCTTTTTTCGCTCTCGCTCTTTCTTTCTCGCTACACTGTCAGTATGGAGGCGTAGAACTTTTGACCCAGAAAATAAACACATCCAAAAGCTCTCAACTGCTTTTGTTGTTTTATGGTTTCTATTATGTTTTCATGTCCTAACTGCACAGAGCCCCTTATCAGAACATACCAAGGGCATGGTCATTTATGTGGAATGAACAAATACAATCCTAATGTATTGGTAAATTAAGCACCCTAGATGCTGTCACATTACGGTGGAAATGCACTGTACATGATAAGCCACAATGTGTATGCATTCCTCTTTAACCAGATGCCGTGCAGAGGGCCCTCTTCTCTCTCAAATAGCTACACTGTAGCCTGTTAAAGTATTAAACTGGCTTTTCATATCTCTGGCTCCGCTAAAGCTCCCCCACAGGGGAGTGCTCCGCCTAACTGTTTGCTCAGCAAATTGAGGCAGATGTGGTGCTTGTATGAGTGTGTGTGTGTGTGTGTGTGTGTGTGCACAAATGTTCCTAATAGAGAGCTGGAGATCAAGGAGGTTGAGAGGAAATGTGTGTGCATGTGACACAGAATTGTGTGTGTTGTTCTTGAGCAAGCCCGAGGGTTGGAGCGTGTGTGTGCATGTAAATCCTTGCAGATGAGTATGTATTCATGCTGTATCTTATGACCCCTCCGCCCTCTCTCCTCCCTCACCAGGACCCGATTCCCGAGGAGGTGAAACCCTCTAGAGGACCCAAAGCTGGGGGCACCCTTATTACAATTTCTGGACGATTTCTGGACACTGGCACCAAGGATGATGTCCAGGTTACCATCGGAGGGGTGGACTGCACTGTGTAAGGACTTCTTTCCTCAATAATTGTCATTCACGCCAAAGTCCAATTCCTTTTCAATTCAGTCTCGTCAGTTGATAAGTGCTACTTGTTATTCAGACATTGTGTTCTATGCAAATTCTACAGTATGCACACTTTGAAGCCCATAAATTGATTTTTTTACACCCTTGAAGCAAAAATGGAATTGACCTTAACTCTGGTGTCATGAGCAGGAGTTTTTTCTCCCCATTTGCCTTCGCTGTTGTGACCACCAGTGTTCTGTCAGACCCACTCCATGGTGACATTTTATGCAGAGGTAACAGAAAAATAACGAGCCTGAGGAGCAGCAAAGCCAGGATTTAACAAGCTGTCAGGCTGCTGCCATGTTGGCCTCTGCTGCACAGTGACCTTGTGCGACCCCCCACTCCACCAACCAGTCAGTGTTATGTCCTTGTCTTTGCAGGGAGCACTTTGGAGCAGAGATCATCTGCAGGACAGGAGAATACCGAGCAGAAAAGGTGCCCTCCGACCGTCTCACCGTCATAGTGAAGTATGGCAGGAGAACTGAAAGAGACATCCAAAGTGCCTTCCAATTCTTGGACAATCCCATCGTGACGGACCACAACCCCAAAGG
This sequence comes from Plectropomus leopardus, assembly GCF_008729295.1. Classification (NCBI taxonomy): domain Eukaryota; kingdom Metazoa; phylum Chordata; class Actinopteri; order Perciformes; family Serranidae; genus Plectropomus; species Plectropomus leopardus. Next base: position 10,706,393 of record NC_056473.1, on the reverse strand, counting down.
AAGCTTTGTCTGGTAAGTGTAAAGTAGCATCTCACTAGCCATTTTGCCTTGTTTGCAATGCTGCTTTAATTCCAATCGAAATATGATTGAGTTCGTTTACACAAACATGAATCAGTCCATTTATAAAGCTTGTGTATGGTGTTTACATGAGCACAAAGAAATTGGGTTATTCATATTTCCTGTCTACATGTAAAATACGAGCAACCAGCGCAGACGCCTATATATAATCAATATAATAAATAGTTCAATCAATATTTGTGAAGATGAGTTGCTCTCAGAAACCAAAAAAGTAAGCATGAAAGTCATAGGGTATGAAGTTGCTCCGTAGCCAATCAATTGGAGACTAATGTTTCTCCAAAGTTTTGAGATGTTTTAAATGTTTTTTTTCTTTTTAAGACTTTAAATATGTGTAGAAAAATGTATAAATATGTGTATAAAAATATGTTGGATTCAAAACATCAGCTTGTTTTTGTGACAGTGGAGTTTCCTCCCTCACGTGCCTGGAAAGTAAAAACAGGTCAAGACTGCAGCCTCAGGCTGATACGGCCCTCTACCTGACATCCTCCCAGTTTAATATGCAACTCAATTTCATACAATATATACATAGTAGGGGGTCTGTGCTCTGTCTCTTTCAGCTAAGGGGTCCTTGGTCTGAACTTTTATGAACCCTGTCTTAGACCATAGGAGCATGGATTTTGAAAATGAGTGTAGTTCCCTTTTAACTGCTACTTTCTTCTCTGCTCCCTCTCTCTATCAATCACACACACAAACACACACACACACACACACACACAATGTACCGAGCTATTGTTATTCCTCTTGTTACTCCTCTTATAACACTGTCGTCCACACCGGTGTCAGCCTGTCAGCCTGTCACTGTCACCGCATAGGACAGGGAACAGTGGATTAAGATATACTGCCTCTTTCATTACAGAAAGACAAAACTCGGTTTCGTTAGAAGTGAGACGCTTTCACTGCCACTTTTTTTTGTGCTTCTGTTATGTCTCTTGACTGAAGCCACACCTGCGCAGGTAGTCGATGGCGCTCAATAACAGTATTCCAGTATCTTTTGGAGTACTCTAGGTAGAATATTTGTGTTTCTCATTAACAGAATAAGGGCTTATACAGGTTTCTAAAAACAGGATATGGTGTTTACATCCCCAAACACATAAACGAGGTGCTCCAAAAATCTGATCATAAACAGGTTACTCATGTCAGTGTAAATGCACTCATTTTATTGAATGAAAGTTCAAGTGGAACTGTGTTACTTTTTTTTTCATATTTTTGTCCATATCATGTTTTACCCTTCTTTGAAGAGATTTGGGAATTTACCACAACGGCTACAGGGCTTTCAAAGGCCTGATAAAAAAATAAATTTCTCTTTAAAATCTTGCACTGTGCAGCGTTTGTTTTTAAAGACGAGAAGCGAAAAAGAAAAGAAGAATCTGCGACATTGATGACAAGGTCATATATAAAACTACAGTTTGGGAAGATTGAACACTTAGAGAAGCACCTGCCTTGTTCTCTACCTTGTGAGCTTCTATCTGTCTGAAACCTTGGTAAAGGGTATTAATGCTGAGAACCTTTTAGTTTTTTTAAAGTATGATTTGTCCTCCGAGAGTTGCTGAGTGTGCCTGTTTGTGTGTGTGTGTGTGTGTGTGTGTGTGTGTGTGTGTGTGTGTGTGTGTGCAGAATATTTCCCAGTGCTAACTTCTGATTTGCTGAAGGGGATACACATGTTAGTCTTTGATGTTGTACCAAACTGCTTGATGATCGCTGAAAATGGATGCATTAGACGGTTACCTTGCTTTTTTCTGTGCAATTGAAAGCACTAGGCCGTGTGTGATTAGGCACGCCGGCTGGAACAACAGACACCAGATATGCTGCTTGGAGGCTAAACTAATTTGTTTTCATCTCCGGTGAAAATTACCCGGGGTGCAATTTAAGAAGTGTGTCTGTATTCCCGTAACTCTCCCTATGAGCTTGTCTTTGTGGCTGGGGATCTCTGTACTCAAACATGTGTTTTACTGTGCTGTATGTGTATGTCTGTGTGTGTGTTTTAGTGGAGGGAGGAACATTGACGTGACCGGCTCTGGATTTGACCTGATCCAATCCGCAATCCTGAAGGTTGAGGGAGGCAACTATGAATCTTTTGAGGTGTGTCCATTTCTTTTTCTATTCCCATACATTTCCCATTTGCATAGTAGCTGGGATGGGGTGTAAAATGTAAATTAAACAGACTGCAATAACCTGCAAATGTTTTTCAACATTGATGGGCAAAATAAATATTCAACATGCCAAAATCTTTCTCCATTACACATTTTTTCAGTGCAACTATTTAATTTAAACCAGAAGCTGATATTAACTCCATTAAACTGCACTGATAAAGAAATCATTACATTTTGATTGATAAAAAATATGTGCAATAAAATGAAATGATACAGAAAAAAGTTTTGAGGCTCTGATCCATAGTCAGTGTATTACAATCAGTAGATGTCAGTCAGCACACCCCCAGTTTGGAAAAGCAGGCTGATTTTGAGGAGAGCATAGATGACAAAGTGAAGCTGTTGATGACTTCCCGTCAGAACTGGCCATCTGACAGAAAGGTTAATCTCTTAATATAGCGTGTACTTAAACTAATATTGATTTTTTTTTTTTTTTAGGTGCCTAAAATACATTTTGTTGGTGCCCCTATACACTACATTACATTGCTTAGCTTCTGTGTCGGACTTTAGCCTGCTTCTCCAAACTAGGGGCATGCCGACTGAAGACTTCTGTATGTTGAACCCTGACTATGAATAGGAATGCCATACAACCCCACTTAACTCTAAACTAAACTCTAAACTATCCCTTTAATACTTTGGCTTATGGCTTTGTTTGCAATGCCAGCTTCAAAACACTTTCTGTATAAAGAAATTAATGTCTCACAGTGTTCAGATGGCTTTACAGCCCATTCTTTGACACGGAGAGTCTTAAAATCTTAAAAATCTTTTTGAGGTGTGCTTGTGAATCTTGAAATAAATTTCACCCTCAAAATGTGTTTAGAGTTACCAAACACTTTCATAGTGTTGGTGAAAGAAAAGAGGATACAACAATGAATGTGACCCTGTCCAAACTGTTTTCGGAGGAGTCAATTTCATAATATGTGTATATTTACAGAACACAATACATTTTGTCTTTGTTTTCAACTGAATATATGCTGAAAAGAATTTGCAAATCATTGTATTCTGCTTTTATTTATGTTTTTACTCACCGTACCAACTTCTTTTAAATTGGGGTAGCATTTATCAGCATCCCTCTTGCTGTCTTCCAGTCAGCCTGTTGATTATCCCCCTCTAACAGTCGTCATTTCTTTGCCCTCTTCACTCTCTCCTTTACTGTCTCTTTCCTACTAGTCTGGTATCAGAGAGTTTCTGCTTTTTCATCTGTTCCCCTCCTCACAGCAGCAGCACTGTCCATCGATCTCCCCACATCTCATGAGCCCACGACTATAGTGGTTATTCATTCAGACTCTGTGAGGCAGGCACACGCGCGCACACACACACACACACACTAACACACATCTCCAGTTCTCCATGCTTCCACTGATCATCGAGAGTCCATAAGCCAGTATTACTTCATCTCACTTCTTAGGCCATAAATCCCTAAAAACCTGTAAGATTGCAGATAGCAGCGCCACTGTTTCACCCTCACCAAGATATAACTATGTTCCTCGTCCAGCTTAATCAAGTCAGATTGACTCTGCCAGGGAACTTAAAGGAGTTGCACACAGCTTGCTGCCGCCTGCCCTCCAGTGTACTGGGCAGCGTTAAGCAGTTGCAATTTTGTTCATTTCATTTAAAGCGCTAAATTTAATACCAGCATTAAGGTTGCAGAAGATTATGTGAATATGCAGCTCTTCACTACTTCGCTCCCGGCCAAGTCCCCGGTCCCCTGCCACCCGGGGGGACGACAGAGATTTGAAAAGACTCCTGGCTGCCACAAACTAGCAGCAGATGTATGTGTGTTATCTCAAAGGCCTTGGCTGGTCAACTTCATAAGCTTCTCTTGGTTTAAGTCTGTCCACTGAACTAGACCCAAATATTTGTGGCTGCTGGCTTGTGGTGAAAACATGTTGATTACATTGTGGGTCAGGTTAGCGGCTCAAAGCAGCATGTGTTTTTTTTTTAACTCTGTCTTCTGTAAAGACCCTCCAACTCATGTTTGCAGTTGTAAATAGAGACTTCAAGAGCTGGTTGAAACGGCTGCTCATTATTCACATTTAGCCTAGTTATAATAAATGATATTTATGATCCCCTTAATGTGTATTTATAACTAAATTAACTGGGGCCACACCACACAAGTTCTTAGTTCTTATGAAGAGATTAGGTGTTTCTAAATATTTACACATTATAACTGAAAGTGTAACTGTTGCATAGCTAACTGAATCAAAAAATAACCTAATATATGTTAAATTACAAGACATTATAACAACAGACTAAATGATCTGTAATCACTGAATATATCAGGGTAATCACATATTGTGCAAATAAAACCAAGTCACAGTTACATATATTTTAAGAATTATCAAATAGGTTAAATATATTGCTTGTCTCCTAAACCTGACAACACTTTTAAAGACAGTTTGCCTGTTACCCTTGTATTTCCTTCCTCCAAAACAGTAGTGAACACCAGGAGCTCATGCCAGGAGCTGACTTTTCATTAAAATAAAATTATGACTGGTGTGTTAACTGTGAGCCAAAATGATCAGAGCACAAAAGGCCAGACTGCCTCCCAAGTTACTAAATGACCGATTGCTGACAAGCAATTTTGCATTTAAAAGGTCCTTTTTCAACAGAGTCCGACACAATGCTTCATTATATCCCTTCAGGGAAACTTAATAGAGAACAATGAGGGCAAAACAGAATCCCCAATCTGCATCAACCATAATTTCTCTCATCTAGCTCAACTAAAAAAAAAAATAAAACAGTCTGTCATTATTATTGAGCCTGTTTGTACCTGGTACCAACAACGTTATTTGCAATTTACCACCTCACGTCTCTCCTCACTTTTGTGTGTGTGTGTGCGCGTGCGTGCGTGCGTGCGTGCGTGTGTATGTGTTTGTGTGAAAACATGAGAGCAGAGGATGTGTGACATTTTAGCAGTAGCATTTGAACTAATATAGGGAAAACACATACATACATTTGAACAGACATTGATGGTGCCCAGATGATGTATTCCAATGACACTGAAAGTTGGGGTGTAATAACTTTGGTGAGCGTTTAATTTTTCATCCAGTGTTTTCATGAGGTCAAAAAATTCAAAAAATGTAAAAAAAAAAAAAAAAAAAAAAATTAAATTTGTGCAATACTTTAGTTTATCATGGCCTACCAGCTCTTTGTTACTTTTAGACAGAGACAGGCTAGCAGTTTACCCATGTCCAGTCCTTTAGCTAAGCTAACTGGCTGCTGGCTATAGTTTCATATTCATAATGCAGATATCAGAGTGGTACTAATTTTCTCCGCTACTTCACAAAAGTTGAAGCATTCCTTTCAACACATAACTACATAGTCAGTATACAGAGCTTCAGCAGGTTCACAGCACAATAAAAATGAATTTAAAAGGAAAAATTTACTTTTTAGCAAAATGAGATAAACAAATTCAACCAGTGTCAAACTCAACAGGATCTGCGTGACTTCTTCAAAGCATTATCTGATGTAGCCTACGCTTTTTGCCTCGTCCTTTTGAAAAACTTACACTGTGTGTAGGGTTTAGCTGTCATGAGCAGTATTGTCAGCTCTGCATCGCAACAATCAGAGAGTGACAGAAATATCACCACCAGTCCGGCTAATCAAAACTAAATAAACAAAGCCAGAGAGGAGGAATGACTCAGTGTGAGTTGTGATTCATCGGAGGTTGCTATTCTACGATGACTGATTTTAATAGAATGACTAAAAAGAGACACACCACCTTCCCCATTGTACCAACCCAGGCTTTTTCCCCACCATCCCACCCCAGAAACACTCTTCTTCACACAAAAAAACCCCATGAATTCACACTAAAAGGTCCTCAACACCCACTGTTTGCTTTTCTCTCCCATATTTTCTATTTTGAATGCTGTTATATCCTCCTTCATGTATTGTTTGGCTTACTCTATGTGTAATGTGTCAACATATAACTTTGTATTATTTTTGTCCATTGGTGATATTTTACTATCCCTCTAATACATTCAGGTCGCCCACGAGAAGAACGACACGTTCATCAAGTTTCACTCTCCGACAGTATCCCGCCTCCAGAACCAGCCCCTTAAAACCTACGTCCAGCTGGACAACTGGGTGAAGGAACTGAAGCCATTTGACTACCACCCTAACCCCAGCTTCAACAATTGGACCAAGAAGGTCATCACCGAGGCCAGCATCATCATCGTCACTGTAAGTGCATGCTGCTCAGGCCTTTTATAATGCTGCAGTATGACAGCACAGTGTTTTTGAGAAGTCAGCCTCTTTATGTGAAGGAATTAAGACAAATGGTGTTATTATTTGACTTGAGGATAAAAATGGAAAAGATGCTGAATTGCAGTTGCTGCACCACATTTAGCTCTTTAGCTGCTTATGTTATGGATGGGTTTCATTGCATATACAAATTATGCAGATAGCAGTACATTTAATATTCAAGCTCAGTGGGGTGATTGTTTTGGAAGTCAAATGAACTGAGGCAAATGCACATCAGTAGATGCATTTATTTATCCAAACTCTTATGAACATACAAAAAAATATTCTTAATGTAAATATCCATTGCTCTGAAACGGTTTTCCCAACTTGGGGGTGGTAAGATAAACATGGGGATTCATGCGATAATTAACAGGCAATAGGCATATTTCTGACAGGCAAAATTGTGACTTTTTATGTTTCTGCCATCCTTACTTTTTATTGAATGACTGGGTAATTTTACATCCCAAGTGAAAAAGGTCTTTAATCTGCATATGACGAGTCTCATTTTTGGTTATACACATACTAACAAGTAAACATAGATTTATTTTAAAAGGTCCAATGTGTAGAATTTAGTGACATCTATTGGCAAAAATGTTGTATAATATTCATAAAAATGTTTTCATTAGTTTATAGTCACCTGAAAATAAGAATAGTTGTGTTTTTGTTACCTTTTCTCATATCAGACACCATACTTCTTTCATTCTTCATCAAAAGGAAGAAGTTTCAGTTTTGCAACCACACTGCTAGATGCCCCTAAATCCTACAGACGAGAGCTTTAATTCATAGTTAGAAAAAAAAAACTTGTTCAGGATACATCCAAATATAAATGATAATGCACATTACTCTATTACTGGTGTGGAATGAAATCCTCTTTAACTGACAAGTACCCAAGTTCATATTTGAGGTTCAGCATATTGTGTGTCCAAAGTTGGGCCTAAGTTTTTTACTGTATGCAAACACCAAAAATACAAAGGTAGAAAAATAATGTAAAAAGAAGAGAAACTTTTTTTTTTTTTATAATTCTGTCAACTGACTGTATGCTAGGAAAAAATAAATCAGGAAAACATTTCTTTTTATTCACCAAATGATTGGAGTTAAATGGAAGAGTTGAAGGTCAATATTTCTTTTTACACCCCATTTTAATTATTCAGTACTTTATCCTTATTAACTAATGGTAACTAAAATGTTGCTTTGTGCCATTTGGTCTGTGAGACTCCTTAACACAATACAGAGAATGATCCATCAACATGTTCTTGAGTTCAAGTTGCTTGTTTTTAAAGGTCAAAGTACTTTTACCTTCCTTTGCAGTGAAATTGCAGTGAAATTGGCCAGGAGTCATACAAAACACACTAATACTGAGAAATAGCAGGACAGTTTCCAGAGTGTTTCAGTTCTGCAGCATCCAGGTCAAAATTACAAGTAAACAATCTAAACAATTAAAGCAAATTAACAATCTACCGACAACACTTAAATCCTGTCTACCACTTAACATTGAAATGGCAGTAGGGACAAAGGAGACATTATATCACTTGGTGCTCATAACAGCCACTTAAAACAATAATCTGAGGGTAACATTTTGAACTCTGACTGACGGGGTTGATCTTGGCACTCCAGAGGGCAAGTAGCCTTCCTGAGCACCTTCTTGGTGTATAGATATGAAGGCTGGGATTGACCCCACCGTGAAAACTTACTTTTAGCTTTGATAAGACCATCAAGCTTGTTTTTGTTTGCTAAAGTCAAGTTCTCGTACCAAACAACAATACAAAACATTATGACTGATTCAATAAAACTTTCGTTAAAAGAGTCATCACCATCATGTTTTCAAACTGTTATGTAAGACTTAGGAAATCAATTGAGGGAGACCCTCATTTTCAATGATGCCAAGCATGAATGATTGAAAAACAATCTTAAAATAAACTGATAACCAATATGCACACCAGTTAAAAAAGAAATAAAGTCATACAAAATAACAGTATCAGTATATAATAGCTAAAAGTTTAAATGCAGGATAGTAAACATGGTATGGTGTAGAAGGTTGAAAGCAGTTACAGTCAGTTAAAACAAGATGTGACATAAGTCATTTTAAAAGCCATAATAGTGGCAGAGTGTCCAAGTTTAAGGTCTATTCCATGTATACAGTGCATTGTAAGAGAATGACAATTTTTCTAGTTCAGGTTTGATGAAGGGAATGTTGAGCAACAACCTAATCTGTGTCAATTTGGAGTTAAAGGGGATGAAACACAGATAATAAAAACCCATGCTGTTCACGCCTCACAGTTGGCCAACGTCTTGGGAAAAAGCCAGTGGTGGGTGCTGTAAGTTATGAACGTTAGGGCTGAGTGGTAGACCACATCCAGTGATTTCAATTTAGAGCCGGCAGCTTTTCCATATATGACACCCCCATAATCCAAAACATGATTCTACAATTCTTTTTCTATGTAGAAGAGAGAAACAATTCTTACTTCTATACAGAAATCCAAGTATTGTTCTTGTTTGTCTGATGAAGACTCAAAGTTAAACTGCAGTACTGTTACTGTCCCCCTATCTCATAAGACAAAAAAGCAGCAAATCATCACAATTAAGAAGTTGGACATGTTTTGCATTAGTTCGTTACAAATCAAATTCTTTGTCCATCACCTAATCAGTTATTTGTCTAATCATTTCAGCTGTAGATTTGTCATATAACTTAGAACTTCTTTATGTCAGTTTCAAGGCTCCATAGGAGTCCCTTTTTTTTTTTTTTAAAGTTTCTTTGTGCAAACACACTTTAGGTAAATTAACAGGAAAGGAATCTGCAAAGAAAGGTCTGAGGCCTTTTCAATTACTCAAATGCTGGTTTCACTTAAACTAATTTCCTTATATATTCCAGACTGCATTATAGTAATTGAAAGCATGTCTGTAGACACAGAAGTGTGCTGTGGAATTTCAGAAGTGTATATTGCAATGCCAGAGCTGTGGGATTGACTGGAGCCGTGCCTACACTGTCTTAAGTAAGAAATTACTTAGAAATGTGCTTACAATGAATATAATCTTAATCTTTCTAATTACTTTGGCACTCATCGTGGAAGAGTGAAGAGCTGTTATAAACTTTCCAGCCCATTACTAATGAAAATATGATGTCTCTACTTGATGGTGCAGTAATTAATTTCTCTCCCATGGAGTTCAGTCACAACAATCTGAGCTTTACAGTTGATATTCTTCCCCTGCAGGGTCGAGGATTCTCCAAAGCTATGACGGCCAAAGAGGCTCAAGCATTCGTGGGTGATGTTCCCTGTCAAGTCAACACGCTTCAGGATGACAAGCTGTTTCTGGACCCGCCTTCCACCACGCCCCGGGCTAGCTCCCGACGGCACCGCAGGGACACCCGCCCCGAGCTGCTGGACTTAACAGTAAGATCATACAAAGTCAGGCAGACACAATGTGGTGGAGAAAACCACACTGTAAAAAACACTCAATTGCAAGTAAAAGTATATAACTATAATCAGGAAAATGTAGATATGTGAAATTATTCCATTAAGCTATTTTTTTAATAAACATCAATACAACTTAACAAGCACAAATGACCAAAAAATAAGCATATCAACAAAACTTGAAACAGTGCAGTGTTGATAACATTAATGATTCAAAGGTCTGTCAGCAAGGCTCCAGCATTTGAAGGAATCAGCAAGTGACCCATACAATAGATCAAACCTGGAAACAAAAGAAAAGTTCCTGTGGCACAGTCAAAGCAAAAAAACAAACAAACAAGATGACACGCCTTTCACCTGTAAGAAATTCATCATATTATTTAAACATGGGATCTTAAAAGCAAATACATTCCTCAGAAGTCGAGCATCTGGCTCCCATGACATGTTAACTCTTTATATAAAAGACAAAAACTCATTTCAGAAAAGCTAATAAGATTTTTTTTCATGTAAGCTGGAGCATTTTTTTATGTAGAATTGCAACTACTAATTATTTTTTTGTGGATTAATTTGATTACTTTCTCAACTGAGTGATTGGTTGATAGACTAATTGAATGGTTGGTTTGTATGTGCTACAATTACCCAGAACCCAAAATGACACCTTCACAATACTAGTTTTACCCAACCAATAATCCAGCCTTCAAAATTATTCAAAATAAATCAACATTAGAGAGGAAATGCAGAAACTCAGATTCAGAAGTCAAAAACTAAAATGTTTTGATGATTATCAAAGTAGTTGCTGATTAAGTGTCTGTCATTTGACTGACTAATTGTTTCAGCTATACTTTATTTTACCTTTAAGAAGTTTAATCTATGAGCAATGTTGGGAAAGTTACTGTCGAAATGTAATAGGTTACAAAATTACTAGTTACCCTGTTTAAATGTTATATGTTATGTAACTGTTTTAATTACTTCATGGTGTAACTAACAACATTTGATTTCTTTTCTTGGGTGACTGATTGTGGTTACATTAACTTACCTGAAAATGTTTCCTCAGGTTTGACACCCAGCATTCCAATGTTTACAGCATTTTCACCATTGCTAAACAAGATTAATACTGTGCAGTAGTGTTAGAGCTCTTCTCTGATTTCAGAGGGAAAATATTCATCAGTCTTGTTAAAAGGCATTCTTGTCCAATGGCATGGTCACCCGCCTCGGCATGGTCTGCTGGTGGAAGGCATGGCTGACTCAGGTTGCTCACAGCAATGCCCAGTGATTTGATTGGTAGATGGTAAAAACAGCACTCCTCAAAAACTGAGCGCATAGCCTGCATACTGCTAAATGAATAGAGCCTGTCTGGACACAGAGACCGCTCTTTGTAAGCCAGTCTATCCTTGACGGAGTTTCATGCAAATTTTGTCACAGAAGTTTTTTTATTGACCTTGGCATAAATCCTTGTCGGGATTTATACCAAAAGAAATCATGTATCAATAGCCAAAAGATGCAAAGCAACATAATGAACGTTATATTCTACATATATGCGTTTCATTGAAAATAATATTATAATATATAATATTTACATGCAACTCCATTGTAATTACCAACATTTTGTTTAGTAACTGTAACTTAGTTACATATTTTTTCTCAGTGAATGCAATTAGTTAATTCTCTTAAATCTTTATTTTAAACATTAGGAGTACTTTAAGCTGTCAGATAAATGTAGTGGAGTAAAATCTGCACCATTTTCCTCAGAAATACATATGAGAATAGAAGTATAAAGTGTCTTTAAAAGATAAAAATCAAGTACAAATACCTCAAATAAATGCATTGCTTCAGTAAATGTACTTACAGACACGCGCACAGACTTGCCGATGAGAGCGTGCATGCGCCATGAATCTTTACTGTACTTCTCTAGGCATGTCCTCTGTACATCTGGGGACCCCATTTTTTTCACCGGTTGAACAGTTTTCATGTAGCTACAGGCTCTTTATAATTACATTTAATTATAGCCGAGCCACAATTGTGATGAATACTGTAACCTCTCCTCTGGGTAATTCCTTCAAGTGAGCTATTGTTTCAATTCTGCGGCTCTGTGCTGCATAAAAAAAAGTGACACCAACAGACTATCAATAGGTACAGAATACCTACACAGAAAAAGCTTGATTATAAAGTGTCACACTCAATGCACTTATGCATTCGTTCAGTTAATGCGGGTCTGCCAACTTGCACATAGCCCCAGCCCACTTTAGAAATACTGAAAGGTCCTGCTGCTGCTTTAGCAGAGCTGTGGGCAATTATGTAGATTCTTCTTCATCCCAGTTTCCTCTGCAACGCTGTAGAATCTTTTCCATCGACACCTACCTGAATAAATCTCTGGCTAAAATGTCGAGAGCTTGTGCAGATAATAAGATTCTCTCTCTCACTCTGTTTATCCACAGATCAAGTTTGGGAAAGGGGAGTGGGTGGTCGGCTCGGTGGAATACGAGAAGAAGAATGATTTGTCACTCTACATCATCATCCCTGCTGTCATCGTGCCCATGTTGCTCATCATCGCCATTTCCGTCTACTGCTACAGGTAAATTAAGCTATTTCAGGTAAACGTCACATACATTATTTATTTGTTTTAAAAAGTAAACTAAGTTGGTTTACAGTTAGTGTAACCACCTCAAATAGCATGTTTTAGAGTAGAAAGGTCTAGTAGAAATATTTATTATCTGAACTTCTTGACCCTACAGTTAAATGTCATATAATACTCTGTTTAGGCTTTTTAAATTTTTTTTATTGTTATTATTTTACAGATACCTACTGTACCCTTTTTTTGCAGGAGAAGCTGTTTTCACTTGTCATTTAGCAAAAAGCATCATCCACTTTACTGTTAAATTACAAACCTGCAATATTTTCTACTAGTGGTTAACTCTGCCTTTTTCCCTGTGACTCTTTAACCCTTGTGTTTTCTTAAAATGGCTTTACCTAGCTCTGCTGTTTGCATAAAAAAAATAAGAATAATTTCAAAATCAGTTTCCCTTGAAGTACTCTTTTCCTTTTCTTCTGACCTTGTTAAAACCATAGACTGTAAAACCAAATTTGTGTTGAAAAACTGGGCTTGCAGATTTGATAAAGAGGATGTTAGTTATGTTTGGTGTCAATTAGGCATTAGAGAGGTTTAATTTCAGGATTGACCTCTTATGTTAATGAATAAACTGTTACAAAACTCAAATAACAGAAATCAGTATAGACTTATTTGGGGATTTGGGAGAAGTGGTGCTGCATAAAATGTACTGTCAACATCAATCACAGATGTACCTTTCAAAAGTCATTGGATTTGATTATTTTATTTAGTCTTATGAGTCTTAAAGACACAAATCCGAAGCATTGTCATCAAACATATTGATTTATTGATTCTGAATATATAAAACGGTTTCAGTTAGCCTTTGGTGGCATCAAGGTATTACGTTTTGATAGGTTATTTAGAAATCCTGATGATATTGATTTTAATAGTGTCAAAGATACAGATGCTCTTTTTCTATTAAACTCATACGGAGATGCTGTATTTTTTTTTTTCAACAATATTTTTATTGACTTTACATATTTAACTAACAGACACTGAATAAAACAATAACAATACTTGAGTTAGACATAAAATAAAATAATACATAGACATACTGTACTAGACATACATAACAAAAAACAAAACAGACATATCAAAAAACATATTAATAGACATAACTAAATATAGACGGGCTCAGCAGCACATTAATTTCAAAATCACTGTGCACCCTGACGGCTAAGAAATTCCATTAGAGGTTTCCACACTGTTTCGAATTCTTCTGCCTTTCCCCTTGTTATATAAGTCAGTTTCTCCATTACAATACAAGATGCCATCTCTTTCACCCATACATGTATTGAAGGTATATCCGGTTTCCCGGAGATGCTGTATTAACACATATAATGTACAGCACTCGCCACCAGAGGTCAGCTAAGAAATATGGTGACTGCCAGTAGTTACAGGAGTGTAAACAGCAGGCCACCAACGGCAGAGAGAGGCAGTGAGTCAACAACTGAACAGCGGCATACACTAATACCCTGCACTGCACTTTCCCGCTCTTATAATTAATGGTTACTGCAGTCATTTCTCAGCTACTGACCATGACAAGAAAAGTCGATGCTTTTGCAAAGTTTTGTTATATTTACCCCCAGAAGAAATATAATGAATTGTATTCCCTAAATGTAAATGTTTCCTTGTGGTATTGAAATTAGCAATAATCAATATTTTTAGGTAGTGTATCAAAGTTAAAAATTCCACGTTTGTGACAACTCTAATTAGTACTGTGTCATTTTCAGATTTTCTGTGCTGGGCTTTTAAAAAAAATGATCAGGAACAAATCTCTTAACATTAGGAAAATTAATCAAGTATTAAGCTGTTAAAACCAAGTAATGTGTTTTTCTTTTTTCTTTTTGAGTGGATAAAAGGTCCCAGTACAGCAAGTAGACTATGAAAATGAATTAAAGCCCCACAGAAAAGTAATAAAAAAAACAATATTGTGTAACAAACATTTTGAGTTTTTTTATTCTTTTAGCAAACTTGTGACCCCTCAGATTTATCCTTGGGATCCACTTCCTTTTTAAATTAATGTCATTATTTTTTAATTGTATCAGCTTAATGTCATTGTAGGGATTGTTTAAAGTAGCATCTTATCCTCTTAATTTTTCCTGTGCTTAATTTCACCTGCTCAGATGATGCATCTGAAAGACTCTCCCCCACATAAAATGTATGATTACGTTCCCAGCTGATGTGTTTGTCACAGGCAGTCATGCATCAGTTAAACTGCTGAATATTAATAAAACACCTACTACATACCAGAAACAACAGACTCGCAGTGACAGAGTCATACCAGCTCTAACAGGATATTTTTAAGAGGAGACTAAGAGGAAACACTGTAGCTGAGTTATCGGCCAGCTTTGCTGACTCAAACCAAAGTCTTTGAACAGCAATTAGACCTGAAATAATTTTCTAAAAGTTAAAATCCTTTCATGTTATGATGATATGTGTGTTGTCTTTGTTAAATCTGTTCAGGAGAAAGAGTCAACAGGCAGAGAGGGAGTATGAGAAGGTGAAACATCAGCTTGAGAATCTGGAGGAGAGTGTACGAGACCGCTGCAAAAAGGAATTCACAGGTACCAGCATTGCTGCTGTGCAGAAGCTCAGCAATATCACTAATGCCCCTCAAAGGATCCATGTTTCTAAAAAGCTATAAAGTAATGAAGTGCTTCATAGCTCTGATTACATTTCTTTGATGTATTGTACTGCAGTGAATTAAATAAATTCTCCTGCTTAACATCATGTTATCATCATTACGAGGAGCAGTTTTGCAGTAACCGTAATAGAAAACAATCTTTCACAGCTGAAATTATTTTCCCGGAAAAGCTCTCCCTTCTCTGCCTCTCGCAACATAATGATTGAGACAGACGAGCTGCACACAAATGAGAAAAGGCTGCTTATTAAAAAGGAACAAGGTGCTATTTTCTTGTTTTTATTATCTTGCAGACTTGATGATCGAGATGGAGGACCACACCAACGAGCTGAGTGAGGGACGGATCCCCTTCCTGGACTACAAAACCTACACTGACCGTGTCTTCTTCCTGCCCTCTAAGGACGGGGCCAATGATGTCATGATCACAGGGAAGCTTGACATCCCAGAGGCTCGACGGGCCACCGTGACCCAGGCGCTCAACCAGTTCTCCAACCTCCTGAACTCCAAGACGTTCCTCATTAATGTAATTACACTGCACATGAGAGAATCACTGAGTGGTTAGCTGTGGTGACAGACTGATAATGTCTGCATACACAGAGTTTACTGCAGTGTTGTAAAGGTGTTCAACATTAGAGCTTCACATCTAAATTTGTTGCATTTTCTTTTTAGCCGGGTAAGGAGAAGGGCTCTAGGAGGTCAATCAGCCGGTCTACCACTTTAGTCCAGACTGAAATATCTCAGCAACTGTTAAATCGATTGGCATCAAATTGAATATTGACGCTCACGGTTCTCAGATGATGCATCCTAATGACTTTGGTGATCCCCTGACTTCTCTTCTAACACCACCAGTAGGTTCACATTCGTGCTTTTTAGTGAAATTTCAACAACTACTGGATGAAATTTGGTGCAGACTTTCACTTCACCCCACAGGATCATTTGTAATAGATTTACTGATCCCCTGACTCGTCCTCTGGCACCATTATCAGGTCAAAATGTTGGTAGAATACTTTGGTTTATACCAAATTCCTGCAAAACTATCGAGATTCCCGTCAGCCTCAGTTGTAACTTGTGTGTTTAATACTGAAGTACCTGCTAAACTTTAGGCTGTTAGCATTGTCATTATGAGCTTAGTATTTAGCTCAAAGCACTGCTATGTCAGTACCAGGTCCCCATCTGATGTCATGCGGACCAAAAGTACATATTACTATAAACTTACAAGAGAGACATCTGTAAATGCCAGCTCTATGGGCCACACAGTGAGGAAGCAGCGCTGATCTCAACTTCTATACAGCTTCATGCACCACTGGGATACTTTCATAGAAATGATTGTGTAGTACATAACTGGAGCCCAAAAAAGATGTACCCAAGCTCCGTATTATTATTATGACATAGGTTAAGTTTACGGTTAACTGGATAATATTTATGAAATGTTTTAGCACGAAATGTGTCAAATTTGACACGAACACAATAGGTAAGATGTTTCGTGAACAGAATATTAAACCAGCTCATCAAATTAGTGAAGCCGTGTAAACATCAAACCACATCTAGAGTGTCTTTCTCTCATTTTGAGCTACTCAGAAATCACAGTACATACATACACAGTTGTGGTGTCTATTCTGAACAAACTGAACTGGCCTTATTCATCATAATGAAGAAGTGAGCAACACTATGGCTCTTTAGGTGTTTTAATAGTGGTTGGACTACAATGGCACAGAGCCATGGGTTATATCAGGCTGTGGCTACACAGGCAACCCTCCAAAAATGTGCCAGGGTATATTCATTGTGAATTCAATACACTGCATTCACAGCCCTACCTGTACTTACTTAGGTAAACTTTTATTAACAAAATCGCAAGTGAGGATTTACCTCCCACAGCTCTGGTGGTGCACACATCTGTTAGCTTTAAAAATCTGCCATACCACAGTGAGTGCACAGAAAGGTCCTTTTTATCTCTCTAAATGCAGCCTCCCTTGCCTTGATTTAAGGACTTTGTAATGTGTTAGTTAGTGGAAAACAGTACTGGAAGTAAGAAGCGGAAGACAGAGCAGAGGGAGACGTGTGAAGATTCCTAATAATCCAATATTGCTGGCAGAGAAACAGCCTCTGAGGTGTTAACTGTACATGTGTGGGTGATTCCTCTTCCACTAATTGGTATCTTTTCTTAGATGCAATATTTTTCAAGGCAGAACTGAATTTACCTTGATAATTATTGTTTTCGGAAGAATTAGTCTTTTGATTATTTATGCATATTATGTTGGATTTGCTCGTGCGTGCATGTGTATGTGTGAGGGCTTCATTCAGATGATTAATTTAGCTTGTCTTTGCCTCTTTCTTTATGTGTATGTTGGTGTGTTTGTAGTTTATCCGTACCCTGGAGCGCAGTCATGACTTCAATGCCAGGGCCAAGGTTTACTTTGCCTCCCTGCTGACGGTGGCTCTGCACGGGAAACTGGAATACTACACTGACATTATGAGAACACTGCTGCTGGAGCTGATGGAGGAATATGTCCACAGCAAGAACCCAAAACTCATGCTGCGCAGGTGAGTGAGGAGCAACTCGGTGCTGCTGCTATATACTGGTGCAGTCAGATACAATGCCAAAACAGCAGGGTCAAGTTTAATATCTAAGATGTTTTGTACTGCTAAGATATCACAGCAGATACATTTCTTGGATGCTTCTTAGTCATGCTTGCAGAGTTGTTCAAGGGTTGGGGATGTAGGTCGGTCAACCACTTTGGTCCAGACTAAAATATCTCAACAACTATTGGATGGATAGCCATAAACGTTTGTACAGTCATGTTCCCAAGAGGATGAATCCTACTGAGTTTGCTAAACATGTAGTCTGACTCACTGGATGTAGACTGTAGCTATAAGCCTGCCATTGGCTGGCTGATTTATGCTGGCATTCTTCTACCCCTCCACTACATGTATGTTAATGTCTCTAAATACACTTCGCTGTGGGAAACAACAACAAGAACCTACAAGCTAACAACCAATGTTGTGACAAAAATTTGTATTGTGAAATAAAGCATGCCTACCCTGATCTACACCAAAAAAATAACTTGTTAACTTACCTAAAAACCTCCAGATTCCATCTCATGCCCAATGTTGATCCATTTTCTGACACGGGCAGTCGTAGTTGATTTACATCTTTTTACTGCAGCAGCATATGCCAGTGACATTGACTTCACCAATGCTCCTATCTGTTCCACTTCTCACAAGCTTCTGTGATATTGTCATAATAATGTTCTGCAAGAGCCACATACAGGTAGCAAATTGTTTGTGGTTTTAACAGATCCAGTGGGATTCTCCAGAGATAATATGTAGTCATGCTTCACCTTTTAGGTTGATTATCATGTAATGTTTGTCTTTTTTTTATCACCAAAAGTTCACAGATGACATATGACTGGTAATTTTTTTTTGTGGCATTTTCTTTGGCATTTAGCGCCACCAGCAGGCTGTAGTTTGCAATTATCTAGTAGATATCTCTACATCTACTGGATGGATTTGCAGTAAATCTTGTACAGACATTCATGTTAGCATAAGCTTGTAGTTCAACGCACCACTGTCCCTGAGTAATATCTTCACAGCCAGCGTGGCTGTAGCCTTGTTAAGCAACTCTTGCACTGAGATCATTAGATGTCCTTATTTCTCAGCTCTATAATCAGAATCACTTCATATCTAAACCCTGGCAGCAGTATAATTAACCAGTTTAGGAGGACTGGGATTCACTTCAAGTTGCAGTGGACTGTTTCATTCTGTTGCCATGTTTTCTGTTGAATTTTGCTCTGACTACTGTAGTCCACTATCAAGAGCCAGACTGCTGCTTGATCTATTCCAGTCCTCTTCCTTCTGTTTCTCCTTCTGTTTTTTCCCCTCCAAGTCCAAGCACAGCGTGCTGTGTGATTCTTCTTTTTCTGTTTCCCTTTGTCATCGTATTCATCTTCTCATCCTACAGCTCGTGACACAAAAATTGGTTTTGTCCCATACTGTTTTTAATTGAGTCAAATTAAATTGACTATTTGCAAGTTATTTTATGGCACAATCCTGCATCAGGATGGCTTTTCAATTGACATTTCTAATTTAAAAAAATATAACTCAAATACTGTTCTCATTCTATTGTATGAATAAGCTCCATCTCTCAATCCTGATGAGAGCAACTCTCATTAACTGTAAATCACCTGCAGTGGATCATCCAGCCTGACCCGAATTCTATTTTAATAATTGCCCTTTTCACAGAGCAGAGAGATCAGTTGTTATATTACAAAAATTTGCTATGCCTCATTTAGAAAATTATTTAAAAAATAATGTTATGATTGGCATGAAATTATAACTTATTATTATAACTAATTAATTGGTATTTTTAGGATCTTGCCAAATCCAGCAAATGTTTCCTCTGATATTGCGTAATATTAATTGCTCAGTGTTTTCTCCCTTGGCAACATCTCCTAATTCCTGTGTTGTTTTAGCGCGTGTAAACATTCAGCTGACTAATTTGATTGAAGTAAATAGCCCTCAGAAACAAATCTCCATTTTTAGAATTCTTTGTTCCTCACCCTCTACGACACTATAATGACCGTGTCAAGGTCAAATTGTCCACTGATGGCGGCCTCCCCTCCCTCAGCAGGACCTACTTGCCTGACAGTACAGTCACTCATCGCGACTGGTGGGGGGGTTATGTGATCTGAACTGTCTGCTGTGCCTAGGCACGCTGTGACTGGCTGTTATGCAAGTACACATCTTAATTATCCCCCAATGGAGAGGCTCATTATGCTGATTAGGCCATTGTGCCAACACAACCCCCCTTTATATACAAGACATCTAATTAGGCATGCTAGCAGCTAACAACCGGCGCCACCAGTGGATATGTGACATTAGGATGGGCGATCCGTCAAATGACCACTGACATGATTTTTGTATTAAAATATCCTGATACTGACAAGCAGTGCAGAAATTTCCCCTGTTGACATTTTGTAGCTGCATGGTCTTAAGAAAGTAGTGTTTTCACGAGAATACGTTGACAGTACAACGTACAACAATCTACACTGCAGTGCTGCCGTATCACCTCTCATTCAGCTTTGCCTGTAGAAATGGAATATGTTATTTCTTTTTATCCCCTACCACCTTTGAATCAAAAGAATTTGTTCTTAATGACTTGTCTGGTTAAATAAAGGTAAGGTAAAAAATAACTAAAAACATAGACTTGAACATCACTAAGAAGATTTAGAGTTCCATAGGCTCGATTGAACAGGTTGAGGAACTCAGTGTCCCTCAGTCTGCCAACATATTAAATCAGAGTATGGCTTCTAAGCAGCGTCAGTGTACCTGAGCCAAACAATGAATGCAACAGGAATGATTAATTTGTTGCACTGCACCCACTTTCCACAATGTCTGATGTGATTTGTAGCGTTTGTTCTATGTTTTTTGTTGTTTTTGCTTTAATGTTTTATATTTTTTTATGTGCATTTTTGTGACGCATTTGTCCTGGAATGCAAGACAAATATCAGATTGTTTTTCAGATAATCAAATCACTTCAAATCACATCAAAAATCATAAAAAACATTCAACATATTTCTAAATATTTTAAGACAAATGCACCTACATGAGCTCACTTAAAACACAGTACATCAGTGAAAGCATAATATGCATTATGGCTAGGCAGTGATTATTTCTCAAGGTTTCTTATAGATTCAGAATTTAAGTTGCACAATATTAAAATACTAATTATGTACGTAACATCCTTTTCTTGTATTTTCTAATCCAGTGTTATTTTTTGCAGTACCATAGGTGTAGACTTGAGTCGCATTATTTGGACTCGAGTCAGAGTTGAGTCACAAACTGATGACTTTCAGCTGGACTGCAAAATTTTGAAAAACTTCCAAGTTTACATGGACATTAACACCAATGACTCTTGAATTCACTTGTACGTGAACCTTTTGAGTTGAAATTACTTGAAACCTTTCCCCAAGTCTCAAGTTCCTAAAAGTATGTTATTTAACCTTTGAAACCTGAGCAAACTGACTTGTTTTTATCTAAAATCATGGGAAGTGTGTGAAGAGCAGTGAGAGAACAAATGACCCCAAGTTAGCAAGAAATTAGTAAAAAGTAAAAGAAAATTACCTGAAAATTAGTTTAAAAAAATGAAAGGTAGAAAACACTTGCAAAAAAACCCAAACAAACAAGGCAAACACAGCCTCAAAAAAGGTGCTTAAAATTATATATATTTGTAATATAACCTTAAATATGTGATTTGATAATTGTAAATATTTTTTTTCCCTTTTCCTTAGACATTTTTCCCAAGCTTTTTTTCAAAAAATAATTTTATAAATCTAGTAATTTATTGCAATTTGTGGGACATTTCTTACCAAGTTGCCTTTTTCCCATGTTTTTGGAGAAATCAAACATTTAACTCAGGGTTTAAAGGTTTAAATACTTGTGAAAGGCATCTGAAAGAAGCACCAGAAAAATGATGTCGCTCCAGCTTTCAAAGGGTTAAAAAGTAGGCCCAGTTGAACTCATTCCTGAGTCAACTAACATTAATGATTTGCAGGAGCATACCCAGGAGCAGTAACATTATGTTTCTGAGCGCCAGTTGGAAAGAAATAATAACCAAAATAATTTAGTTGGTGTACAAAAACTATGCAGTGGTCAACAAAAAAAGGACTTGCAGTAAGCAAAACACGCAGATTAAAAATTACAGAGATGCAACAACTTCCAACATACTGTTTTTTAGAAATACAAATTTTTATAAGAATTCATGTTTTTATAAATGTATTATTAGGCCACTGTGTTGTTTAAATGGAATTACCTTTAGTGAAGCGCACACTTTGACTTGTTTAGGACTTGAAGCTGTAAGTGTAGGACTTAGGACTTAACTTAGAGCTTGAATGTAAAGACTTGAGACTAACTCTTGACTTGCAAAACAGTGTTTTGGTTCCATCACTTTGCATTGATACACTAGAATGGTTTAATGGTATTCTTACAATGATATTAAAAATTACTTAACTGATGTGTTTCTCCAGATCCGAGACTGTGGTGGAACGGATGCTGTGTAACTGGATGTCCATCTGCCTTTACCAATTTTTGAAGGTAACATGAATTTATGGTCACTTAAAATGTATAAAAAGTCATATTATAGCCAATTATTTTCTTAACACCAGTCAAAGGGATTCTAACCATGTGTATTTATAAATTGGCATTTTTATTCAGTGGTCATTAGTCTTTTATATTTCAAATACTTCATCGTTAAAAAAAAGAAATTGTGTATAATGACCTGCTACAGCACACAACTGTGGGCTCAGTGGATACATTTCTCCATTTCTTTCATTAGTGCTCTGTATTGACGATGTGCATTTATCTGTCCTCTAAACTGCTAATCACAACAATTAGCTCCTTGACAACATCTGAGACAACTTCCACTAAATGGCTTTGTGTGTATATGTGTGTGTTTTTGTATGTGAATGTGTGTATTAGGACTCTGCAGGCGAGCCCTTGTACAAACTGTTCCGAGCCATCAAGCACCAGATCGAGAAAGGGCCCGTGGACGCCAGAGTGAAGAAAGCCAAGTACACCCTCAACGACACAGGCCTGTTGGGCGACGATGTAGAATACTCTGTCCTGGTGAGATGGATGGACACGCACACACACACACACACACACACACAAAACAAAAAGACCTCACACAAAACACTCACACACATCCAAACCCATAAACTCAGTGTCAGAGAAACTGCACACACTGCACACTGTTTTGTGCCTGGTGAGCAACACAAACACGGACACACAGACACAGTGCAGTTGCCATGGTAACCACCAAAAAACCCCCAGGCGACTGCCCGCTTTTGTGTGACATCCATTTTCAGTGTCAATGTTCTCGGCTCGAAAAGCGACACAGCAGGCAACACATTCCAATATAGCGGTGAAATGCATGGCTTAGGTGAAAGTACTACAAGTAGGTACAAGTATAGAGTACAAGCCAGCGGCACAACCTCTCCTCGACCTTCCAACCTGCACCTGTTCTGTATCCATTTGGGCCAGCTTACGGTCGTCAGGAAAAAATCCTGTGTACCTCGCTCTGGTATCGTGTTTCAATAATGGAAGCTAATGTGAACACAGCTGTTTTCTGTTAAAGTCAGCACAAATAAAAAGGCCCATGGGTAATGGCGTTGTCGAGGACAATTATCAAATTAGCCTGAATTACACGTCTCCTGCCGTGATGGATTGCCTTCTTTGATTGAATTACAGATTGAGGAAAGTAACGTAGTGGGCTAGATTTCACAGGCAGACACAGTGTTTCCTATTGGCTTTAATTCACAGCGTGCTCTTCCCATTCACCTCAAAGATGCAGACAGGCTTCTGAGGTTGCTGTGTGCATCTGTCGAGTGGTCAGTTAGTTATGTCTGACAGAGTGAGTGAGTGTGGGAGGCGAGGTGGGTCAGACTTTGCTCCTGCTGAGCCTTGGTCATTAGCGGGCCAAGGTGACAGGAGTCCTCTCAGGTGTCACCACAGAGTGTGTGTGTGTGTTGGTGTGTGCTTACAGAAGCCTGGTTGCCATGACGACAACATCCCGACAGAGGGACTCGGTGTGTGGGCGTGTGGGTGGGTGGCTGGGTGCTCTCTCTGGCCATGTTTGAATATTTCTGCATATTTGTAATTTGTGTGAGTAGGTGCACGCTTTCTGCACATGCAGTGTTACCACATGCTGCTTGAAGGGATGGTTCAAGTGGGTTGTAAAGGGTACTGCATTCGTATACAGTGTATTACCTACTTAAAAAAAAATCTATATCAGTTTAAGTTTGCACTATACTGAGAGTATTTTCACCATTTTTCCCTCATGTCAGACAGCCTGTTCTGACGAGGAAGCCATTAACAGCTTCAATTCCCTATCTATGTGCTCGTCTAAGTCACCAGATGTCATGGAGAAAAACTATAATTTTAGCCAGCTGAACACGGGAGCTACTGGTCTACCACTGCCTTGATCAGTTAGTTTGTGTTATTGTGAGACACTGGCAAATCCAAACTAGCCCTAATGAATGCCAAAGTCACATAATAACACAAAAAGCAAAGTAACTAATTAAAGAAGTGATAGACCTGCAGTTCCTATATTTAGCAGTGGTAAATCACTGTTTTTGTCAATAGGGTCTGGCTTTAAAGAGAGCAATATAAAGGCTTTATTTTCCAGTGGAAATCACTGTGTGACATTAAGGTAAAGCAGTTGAAATACTCTCAGTAAAGCATAGGCTTAAACTGATATCGATTTTTTTATGTTGCTTAAATAGGTTTTGTTGTGGCCCCCATCCACAGTGGTAGATTACTTAACTTCCATGTCGAACTCCAGCCTGCCTCTCCAAACTGACTGCCAACTGACTGTTAATAACACACTTTCTATGGATAAGTATCCCATACAACCCCACTTCAAAAAAATCTGAACTACCCCTTTAATATGTGTTTTCATGTGTGTTTTTGCCAGACCCTGCAAGTGCTGGTGCAGGGCGAGGGTCCGGATGTGACGCCCGTCAAGGTGCTGAGCTGTGACACCATCTCGCAGGTGAAAGAGAAGATCATAGAGCAGGTGTACAGGAACCTGCCGTACTCCCAGCGGCCCAAGGTTGACAGTGTCACACTGGGTGAGTAAATAAGGGCCACCTTAGAGGAGGATGAGCTGAAGCAAAAAAATGTCCAATAATGATGAATGATGTAAGTGTTACAGGGAGTGGCAAGGATGTCAGAATGGAGAAGCTATTTCAGTCCTGACTGAAATGCCTTTTTAATTAAATCAGAGTGCATTTGTCTAAATAGATAATTGATTTTTTTTTCATTGTAACTTCATTTTATTGATTGTTTTGAAGATGATCTCTCTCTCTTTCTTTCTGTGGCTGTTGTGGAATAAAAAAAGCTTTACCGAGGCTGAGGAGTAATTCTGTGTCAGCAACACGAAGAAAGCCTTCATCCCTAAACAAAGTTTTGCTCGCTACTGTAGTGAGAAACCTTAGGGACTGACTTGAAAGGCAAAAGCTCCATAGACATTTTCCAACATCAAAGCCATTTTTTATTCCCACGCAGGCTGTAGATCTCATTCCTTTATACATTTTAGATAAGCAGAGATCCGTCTTCTTTCATGGCGAATCAGAAAGATAACCCCCTTATATTTGGTGGTAATTGTAAATGACTCATAAGTCACAGATGGCGTTGAGCTCAGGTTTGAGGTGGTGTCGGATTTTTCTAAATTGAAAACGTTGGGGTGCAAATCATAGTTTAGAATTAGATTTTAAATTATTCAAAAAATACTGATCTGTCACTTTCTAGCCAAAATTAACTCAAGCTTGTCATATGAATCTTAGGAGAGAGAGAGAGAGAGAAAGAGAGAGAGAGAGAGATGTGCAGACAGGATGGGTAACTGGATTTATTTCAGACCACATTATTACAGAATAACCTCAGGGTAAGAGTGACCCATGATGAAATAAATGCAATCCATATTGAAAGAAAGAACAAAAAAAAAAATAAGGTGACAGTTTGCCAAACATTGCAGCTCAACACCTCCACCTAGCTAGAAATAATTGATTAACTCTCTCCTCCTGCCTTCACCAGAGTGGCGCCCCGGCTCAACAGGGCAGATTTTGTCAGATCTGGACCTGACTTCCCAGAAAGAGGGCAGGTGGAAACGCATTAACACTCTGGCACACTACAACGTGAGTACTGACAAAATTTTTGTGTCCTCATGAAACATTAAAAAAGGGGAGGATTGAAAATAGCAAGGGATGTGAGGAGGCAGAGGGGAAGTAAATAGCTGTACGTGGGCGTGTGAATGGGGTTGCCTGTTTTCACGCCAATTCAGTCAGAGGCTGAGTTGTGCATCGTGTGTCACAGCGGTGTGTGAAAACTCTGTCTGCGGCACATTTACACATTAACTGACATGATATGATTCCTTAAATGTTACTTTTGTTGGGTAATTACCAGAAAACTGTTGTTTAGTGTCTATACTTTTTGCAACACTTTTTGACATGTATAAAGGTGTAAAAAACATGTTTTTTCTGAATTGCATGGTGATAACAACATGCCATCATTCATTAAAAGAATCTGGCTGTTTGCTGAGCATTTGCTTTTTGTCAAAAATAAATCCCCTGGGTGCCCTGGTGACATAAATGTTCAAGGTGCTGACTAAATAATCACAATGTCCCTGGCTCAAGTCTAGATGGGGACTTTTATGGCACGTCATCCTCCCTTCTCTCTAATTTCTTGTCAGCTGTTAAAGAAATAGCATAGTATTTTGGAATATATGTTTGTTCACTTTCTTGCTAAGAGTTAGATTTGAAAATTGACACCATTTCCATGTCCGTCAAATATATAAATATACCTAACTGTGTATATATATATATATATCCAGTTAGTTAGCTTAGCACAAAGACTTGAAACAAGGGGAAACTGCTATCATGGCTCTTAATTAGTTCTATTAAAGGAATACTTTGCCCCCTAAGTGATCATTGGTGTGCCGGTTACTCACCCTGTGTTACACCGAATTTGTGAAGAACTCTATTTTTTTTCACATGCCTCCACGGTGAATGAAGATTTCAGAAACTGAGAAAATTCTTAAGGAATTGAGGTTAATGGTGACTGCATTTAAAAATGACAAAACTATCTCAAAACATCTGTTTACAAACTCTTACACAGCTCCTGCAGTATAATTAAATTTTCATTTATCCAGTCGTATGCTCAGTACATCACAAACACATGCAAAACACAAACTAAAAAACATAATGTTTAAAACAGTGCAGGTAGAGTACTTGAATTCACCCACCACCCGAATGGACAAATTGTGCACCTGTGCTGTCCACGCATCATATTATGTTTTAGGTGAAAATGCACGTGTTTAGAAAGTACTGTGCATGTGACTGGATAATTGACACCTGGATTACACTGCAGGATCTGTGTGAGTATTTCAGAAGGGATGCGTTTATTCAGATTTGCTGTCGTTAAACATTGCCCCTATTCACTTAAGTCACAGTTTTATCAGTTTTTTGGTTCATGCATGCGGAAAAAAAACAAAAAAATCTTCCTGAATTCAATGTACCAAAGGGTAAGTAATCATTTTGGGGGAGAAGTATTCCTTTAAGAAGTGCTGACGGGCATATTTTGTTACTGCTGGAAAGAGCCAGACTACCTGTTAGTCTCCGGTCTCTGTGCCAAGCTAAGAGGTAAACCTGTTTGTGTCTATAAATCAAACATACAAGAAAACCCTTTATAGCCATTTTCCCTCACTGTTTTCTCTCATCACCTGCAATTTTTTAATTTCACACCACCAGCCAGTTGAAGGTGCCTGGACTTTTCTCAGCCCTCAGTAGGCCACAAATCTTCTTGGCACTGTATTGATCCTTGGAAAATAAAGGTCACCTGCAGATATCCCCTGCTTGCCCTGCTTTTCTGTTACTTAAATCCCCCTTTTTTAAAGGTGCTCCTCTTCCTTTTCATTCTACCTGCTGATGCCTCGCAGTTGTTCTTAGAGGACAGCCTAGCCGCCATAGATTCATTGCTTGTGTGTCAGAGGAGTGCTAATCACAGTATTTGTGGGTTCAATAATGGGTTGACGCCAAAGAAAATGGCCTGTAAATACCCCAATAAAGACCCACTGTTGCTGTCCACTCAATCGCATTGATTACGAATTAGTTCTGGGGCACTAAAAGAGACTGCTGACCTCAGTCACAGTAACTATTAAATTGAAGGTGTGTTAAGTGTGTGTTGCTGTGTGTGTGTGTTTTCTGTCTAACAAAAGACTGTTATGTGCATTCCAGGTACGAGATAATGCCACATTAGTCTTATCCAGGGTGCTTCACACTCAGCCCAACTACGACCAGAACCAGGAAAACCATGAAGAGCGTACGTGTCTCTAAATACACTCATACTGTACATGTAAACACACATGTGAAAACATAAGGTGTGAAGTGAAGAATACAATGCTTGGCTTTGTTTTTTTTTCCCCAAGGTTTTTGTCAACATCCCCACTCTCATTTAACATGCTAATACATGTTGTTTTATGTATAGCACACTTTGAGATTATGCTGAAATGATATGCACTTTTATCTCCTGCCTTTTTAATGTGCATTTCAGAATAGCTGATTGTTTAGCATTTCTCCTTGGATATTCTCTCTGCATCCGAATTTAGTTGGCAAACACCCTCCCTTTTTTCATCATCTGAATGTGCTGTGAGAGTGTGCATGAATAAATAAGGAGGAAAATTATTAGAAGTAAGTTTAAAGTGTTTTTCCTCATCTATAGGGAATGCTCTGTTGGAAGATGACAAGGTGTTTCACTTGGTGAGGCCGGCAGACGAACTGGATGAGATCAAATCTAAACGAGGAAGCATAAAGGACAAGTCGATGACCAAAGCCATTACAGAGATCTATTTAACACGACTCCTTTCTGTCAAGGTACAAAGACAGACTCATTTACTCAATCCGACATTTGTTAAGTAATTATCTAATGGTCTGACCGTGGCAAATGGCAATTTTTGCTTTTCCTGGCTTTTTCATTTGAAAAGCCAAGTTAAATTGATGACTTGTAGGTTTGGATGGAGCAGAAAATGCTCAAATACTCCCAGAAAAGCCAGAATATCTACTCTAACATTGCGTGCAAACAGCTATGTCTCAGGGCTATGATATTTTGTGGCTCTGCTCTCTGTCTCTGCCCTGTCTCACATTATTTGCTGCCCCATTCAGGGAACACTGCAGCAGTTTGTGGATGACTTCTTCCGCAGCGTGCTGTGCTCTGGGGCAGTGGTGCCACCGGCTGTCAAATATTTCTTTGACTTCCTGGATGAGCAGGCGCTGAAACACAACAATGTGGATGAGGAGACCATCCATATCTGGAAGACTAATAGGTGAGAGTACTGCAAGTCTGTATACGCATGATAGTCACCCTCAAAATGTTGTTTGTGTGTAATAGAATTTGTCGAGGAAGAATAATTCAGGTCCTTTGAAAAAAATGAAGGACTTAGAAGTTAAAAGAGGAAATCTTTCTTTGGTGGAACTTCTAACAACTCATAAACATCTGTTGGGGTGTTTTTTGGTAAGGGTTTCATGACAAAGGTTTGGAGCCACTTAAAAGGAGACCTATTATGCTCATTTCTACTTGTAATTTGGGCTTCTGTGAGCACATGTTTACATGCCTAAATGTTCAAAAACACTATTTTCATCATACTGTCTTTGCTGGAACATCTGTATTCACCCTCTATCAGAGAAGGCTCCTTTTAGTGCCTCTCTTTTTAAGCCCCCCCATCCTAAAAAAGCCCAGTCAGCTCTGATTGGTCAGCGTTTCCGGTTCCTCTGTATTTTGCCATCTCTGCACTATCAGTGCAGCTGGGAATGACTATAATGAACTATGGCACTAGACTACTTTCCACTTTGAAAAATCAATTAAAACATTTTCACCAAAATCTTCACAACTTGACATGTTCCAGCAGAAATATGTTGTGAATAAGTAAGCTTGGTTGCAGCCACATGTAGCAACGCATGCTACATAAGGTAATCTGATGCATTTAACATGCGAGCTGGAGATAGCCATACAAGAAAATCTTTCACAAGCTGGTCTCGAAGCAGAAAAACCACACTGGAAACATAGTATTCAGAACAGTCTGAAGCCTTAGGGTTTGCTCCTAGGGATTTCTTTTATATACACTGAACTTTTGGCCACGTTTGTTATAAGCTTATCAACCTTTTTTGAAAAACAATAACTTTCAAATGTATGTAGTGGAGTAAAATATACAATTTTTCCTCTGAATGGGAGTGGAGTAGAAGTTTAAAGTACCATAAAATGGGAATACTCAAGTACCTAAAATTTACTAAGTGCTAAACTAAAATCTCCACCAGGATACACACACAGAGACACACAGACAAGCACACACACACCACAAATCCTGCCGTCTGAGATACAGTAACTCTCCAAGAAATAAAACTTACTTTTCCAAGAAAGAGCTGAATACAAATGCACAATTTCAGCTCACTTAGTTTGCATTTGCAATCCCCCTGCTCCCATGTGACATTTAAGTGCATAAATTAGTGTCACGTCGGCTAAGGCTCAAGCATACAAGACAACGTGTTGCATGTAGATGCCAGTGATTGACGTAAGGCTGGCAAGAGAGCACCCACACAAGGACAGGAGATGAGCGATTTAATTACTTACTACACTCCACACCACATTCTGCATCCACCCGTTCTGTTTATCAAATCAACTGAGGGCCATGTATTAAATATGAATGTGTGTATGAGGCACAACAACAAACAAACATGGTAATTATGTCCCAAGCTAATTTAATTCTGTGATTATAGCAACATTGCTATTTTTATGCTTCTATTGTGTTCTCAGTGCAGCTTTCCCCGGAGATATTACCAAACCAGTATGAATTTTACACGGTGTGCGCTTCATGTCTCAGATGGTGGGGCATTCACACTGATCATGTTTTTGGAAACGACTGTATTTTTGGTGTGCTTTGAATTCACTGACATGAGATTCGAAAGAAGTGTAAAGACCACGAGTTTTCCTGCTCAGAGGGGAAATTAGCAAGCGTACTAGAGTGTTACATTATGTAGTCACTGCTCGAGGTTGTTAGCTTGCACACAAACTTGAAAGGTCAAAGTTTTGGTGTTACTTTAGCGTTTCTAATCACTGTTTGTTAGAGAGGACAAGCATCATTGACTTTTGCTCGGCCTAGATCCCTTTTATTATTAATAAAAAAGTCTTCTGAGGTTATATGTTTCTTTTCATTTCTTTTACACCTGATGACTCTCCGAGAGGTCAGTATCATATGAAATAGTAATGTGAACTGACAGTCCAGAGTATTGTTCTGAATAAACTGACATCTACAAAAAAGGCCTTTCTCCATCCCTGTTATTATCTCGTACTGCACGCGATTGCACCCCAGACAAGTGCTCTCACACATGGAATCCCTCCCTGACTCAAATGAATTCATAGTCGTGATTTAGTTGATGAGATTTTCCCCCAATTCTGGAGCAATAATAATGAAAACATCTGTGATGATGCCCTCTTCCCTTCCTGTGCAGCCTTCCTCTGCGGTTCTGGGTGAACATCCTCAAGAATCCCCACTTCACCTTCGACGTCCATGTGTCTGAAGTGGTGGACGCCTCACTCTCTGTCATCGCCCAGACTTTCATGGATGCCTGCACCAAGAGTGAGCACAAACTCAGCCGGGTGAGTGGGAACAGGAAGAAAAAGGGGGAGGGTGTGAGGTCAAAGAGTAAGAGGGAAGATGGGAGAACAGGCAAAGATGATGAGAACAAAGTGGGCTACATGAGAAGTAAAAGGGAGTGAGAAGAGGAATGTCATAGGTCAATCAGTCTAAAGTGCCAATGCTTTTTTTCTCTAGGACTCTCCAAGTAACAAACTACTCTATGCAAAGGAGATCTCCACCTACAAGAAGATGGTGGACGAGTAAGTCCCATCAGCACCTTACAATACTCTGTTGATCTGTTGTTTACATTTCAGTTTAAAATGCTTCTTTTAAAAGATTTGTCAATAACAATTATATAATGTAGTCATTACCACCTATTGTCTCCTCTCTGTGTGTGTGTGTGTGTGTGTGTGTGTGTAGTTACTACAAGGGCATCAGGCAGATGGTCCCCGTCAGTGATCAGGACATGAACACTCATCTGGCAGAGGTGTCGCGGGTGAGAAACACAACTGTCATTTTCTGTGCCAAATTTCTCTGCTATAAAAGTTATAATCCTTAGAGATATCAATTCCGTGTTGATTAGGCAACAGCCATGGTTACCGTGGTAACAGCAAATGAGTTTCAAAAACCTCTATCAGCAGCTACTTCACCGGAAATACAGAAGGAAAGAAACTAGTGTATTGTTTACAGTTCAGCTATTCAAAGTAGTGTTTTTATCAAAAAGTCCATCAATAATTTTCCATAATGCCACAAGTTACTGTTGATCTGTTTTCATGCTGCATTCAACAACAGGGAACAGTAACAGGAGTTGGTTACACTGCTGAGGAGGTGGAGGTGTGCAGCTCAGTGTCTGCAGCTCTTCATCTAACAGCTAATTAAGTATTCTCAAGTTCGGTGTGCATGAGCAGTAGATTAATACAGTTGTTATAGGGATGTAGGAGAGTGAACAGTAAACAGTGAGACAGATATCAATTAGATAAAATTAGTTTCCTTTTAATCCCTTGCAAAGGTAGGCAATTTACATTCATCACGGTGATGGTGGATGCCGCCACCAACGCTGCCAGAATACTTGAATTTTTAACTTTGATTCAGTACCTTAAAATATTTGACAATAAGTAATATTTTCAAAAGCTAAACATAACAAGGCCATAACATGACAATGAAGAATTTTCTTGTTTAGTGGCAGTGAACAGCAGAATGAATGTAGCAAACATTAACATAAAGAGAGAGCAAGAAAGCGCAGCTGGTACCGGTGTGTCGATTACTACAGAAAATTGGTATTATATTATATTAGTAACTGTTTGTAATATATTCAGAATTCAGAATTGTCAATAAATCAATATTTTTCAAAACACTAGAATATAGAGAACAGACTATAATCCAATGTCTTTAATAACAAGAAACCATAGTATTTTATTGATCAAGTAGGCTAGTGTGGTGATCATATTAATCTGGCAAGACAGACCAGTTTAGGATATTTCTTACTCCTGAGGCCGAGGAAAAATGTCCTAAAATCTAAATAGTAATTTACAGAAGAGCTACAGGAACTCCTAACCAAATCATATTAATAAAATAAATACCAGAGCTGCCTTTAAGAAAACTTTAAAGGTCTAGTGTTGAGGATTTAAGAGAAAATAGTTTATTATTGCCAGAAATGAGGGATCATGTTTCCGTACCTTTTTGTTAACTTAGAATTAGCAGTTTATATCCTCCACGGAGTCTGCTGTGTCGTTTCTGCAGTAGCCCAGAAAAGCCAACTTCCAACTTAAAACTCTCACTCTAGATAGGGTCTGTTCGTGTTTTGTGCATCGGCCTCCGTAGTTCTCCTACATGCTTGACATACTGACGACTTTTCAGTTCTGTGACCTCGCTGCTAAATACCACTAAATCCTACACAAAAGACCTTTAAAAGACTATTTAATCCAATGAACTGTATAAAGGAACAATAAATGATTAATCTTGTTGCTGATTCTTTTGTTAGTGGTATCTAATATTCGATGGATTTTTGTGTGTGCAGTGTG
The DNA here is from genome assembly GCF_008729295.1 of Plectropomus leopardus. NCBI lineage: Eukaryota > Metazoa > Chordata > Actinopteri > Perciformes > Serranidae > Plectropomus > Plectropomus leopardus. The sequence goes on along the minus strand of NC_056473.1, from coordinate 10,673,069 downwards.
ATTTAAATGTGTATTATATATGTAATTGTTTGCTAAATTTTATGATTTATAATTTATGTGTCTGAACCCAGAAAGACTAACTGACTTAAGGGCGTTGCCTAATAGTGATCCTGCAGAAAAAATGTAGACCATAAACAGTACTAAAAACTGTGTTTTATTTAATAAAAATCTCATAGATTATAACTTTGATGTCTGAGTGTAAACAAAAGATAATAATAGCAGTCTTCTTTGCAAAGATTTGTGTTTGTGTGTGTGTATTGCCTCTATGAGAAGCTTTTTTTTATAAAGAAGGACTGTGCATTACTCATTCACCTCTCTGCAGTTTTATGGTTTAGTTACATTCTCTCTTTAACCTTAAATTGTCATTTATGTTCTCCAGTCTCACACAGACAAACTGAACACACAAGTGGCTCTCCATCAGCTTTACCAGTACGCCAGCAAATACTATGACGGGGTAAGAGGCCCTTCTCTTTCCTATCACACCCAAAGGAGGCTATTCCGCTGAATGCACTACTGCCCACTATATTATTGCTTTTCCTTTTTTTCTCTCTTCACTCTTGATATGCCAGAAGAGTGATTGTATGAAATTTTAATTGAAAGCATTTCGGTGGGATGTGAATTGGAAAATTGCTCTGGGAATTGATTTTTAAGCGTCCATTGTGCATTGCCACTTGAGGTCACGAAAAGGGGATAAACAAAACCTAATGAACAAGTTGGATAAACAAATGGGGCTGTCAGTCTCCCCTAAGTGTGGCTCGCAAACAATAACAGCTTATATGACGTGACTGTTGATGTCAAATAACACCATCCTCTCCTCCCACTCTCCGCCCTTTTTCTTTCTCTTTGTCCTGTGCGCATTCTCTCACCATCTCCCCCGTCCTTGTTTCTCCGCTTCCCCGACATTGCTCTTTTGCCCCTCTCTGCCCAATTCTTTCTCCTCTTTCTCTTTGCTTATCATTTCCCGACTTCTTCCTCATTCTCCTCCATTGCTGTCCTTCCCATCTTCCATCCCACTTTCAGATCATCTCATCCCTAGACGAGGACCCAGCTGCCCAGAGTAAACAACTGACCCTGCGGCTCCAGCAGATAGCAGCCGCCCTGGAAAACAAAGTGACTGATCTCTAACCCACCGAGCAGAGGGACGGACGGAGGGAGGGAGGGGAATGTAGGATAGCGCCAGTGACTACAGGGGCTTTTTCTTTCTTTAGAGAATAAAACATGGAAATAAGGAAAGGTGAGAAGGGACCCATGTGGGCGTATATATTGTACAGCTCTGGCCTTGGAACAATTTTCTGTACTGTGGAGTAACAGGGACTAATGAAATGCAGATAGAGAGCAAAAAGGGGAAGAAAGTGATGGGTTACACTGTCATAGGTACGCCTTAAAGCTCACTTGCCAAACCTTAAAGGTCTGCGCGCTCACTCATGCTTCACTGAATATTGCTCCCACAATGCAGCGCGGTGGACCTCGCTCTGAGAATTAAGCCCCTCGGTGGAGCACTGGCACAGGCGATAATCAGATGTTCAATTTCTTTGTGTCTAGAAAAGGTTTTAAGAATTGTATTATATATTTTTTTTATTGTGCAGTCTTTATGCGGAAAGCTTTATAAGGAAAAAATATCTTTTTAAATGGATCACCTTGTGGTGCGGATAGTGTTTTTATTAGCCTGTGTGTGCGTAGATGTCAGTGTGAAGTCCAACATGTGAACAAGAGCGTGCGTTTGTGTGTGAATGTGTGGGAATGTGTGTGCACACACAGGATGCCTACTGTCAGGCGTGAGGGTGAAGGGACGCCTGCTTTCTGTCATTTGAACCCCCCCTATACCCAGTGACACACTGGAGCCTGTGCTCTCACCGAGCTTTTTGACAGAGACCAAAGGGTCCTCACAAGGACACCGGTTAATCTAGCAATGTACAGGCTCATATGACTGACAGGTCACCAGTAGTTTGAGTTAAATAATTTGCTTTTGACTCAGATTTGCTTGAAGTTGGATTGCCATTTGTGCTGGTGGAAATCGATAATAGCACAGTCTGTCTCCCTTTATTGTACAGTGCCATGATACATTCCACTTCAACTAAAGCACAGAAGGACATTTCAAAGTTATGTAAAGACATTTCAGTTAACTACTGTTTGTGGGTAATTTTCTTTGCTATAAAATTTTCTTTTTGCGCAACAAGCAACTTTTATTCTGCCATGGAGCCATGTCACTCATATTAGCCCTGCAATAATGTCAGAACACCACAAGCCACAGCAGACAGTCACATTAGCGTACTAAATGTATTCACATACAGTAGCAATTCAGCAATATGTTTGAGAGATTTTCCAAATGGACTCATGCATTGTTAGTGTTCATGATTTTTAGTGCCATTTCTTTTAGTATTACTCTTTTAATGTTCCAAATAGTTATCAAGCATTCTGCCTCTAAAGCTATGAAATAGCGCATTGCTGATGTTAATTACCTGCTACACACACAGTTGGTACTTAAATGGTATGTTTTCAACAAATTGCAGTGGTTTTAGCCTTTTGTGTGATGTTGGGCAGGTCAGATTCAATCATGTACATAACTGTAATTGAAATGTTGATTTGCTGCAGTGTCAGAGCCGAGGTGTCGACAGGGTAGGAATGAGGGTTTGATGTTTCTCGGGCCATTAAACGCCACCACGCTTCATCCCTAAATTGTAGGTTTTTGCCGTTGACAGATGATTTAATTGTACTCCCTGTATCTGATCATGGATGTGTGTAGTTGACAGAGCATAACGAGCTCCAGAGACCCCAGAATGTTAACGATTCCTGCCTTGGCTAAGAGAGAGGTTTGCACAGACCTCGAGCCTGTCTGCCTGCCTGCTGTCTCAGCATGGCACCCTGGCATCCCGACCAACAGCACTTGGCACTGCCCACTCGGCGCAGTGCAGAGTGGCACTCTGTATAATGGAATCAGCAGGGGAGGCTTTTGATCTTAATTGCATGCCGACTGCAGACTCCATCCTTGTCTCCGCTGTTGTTTACTGCTGACTCCTCTCTCACTGACAGAGTTGATGCAAGAAGCTTCTTTCAGAGCCTTTCTTTAACCAAACATGTGCCTTATTGAATAGGATGATACATATATATTGTTTCTAAATTATTCTATTGGTAGGTGATTATGATGACGATAGTGCTATAGACACAGCAATGTATTTGGACTTGTGATATTATGTGTGCTGTCTAAAATGCTAGATGCCCTGCTGCAGCCATCTGCGTGCCAATAGGCTGAAGACATTTCAGTATGATTTCTTTTCTGGTTGCAGTTTCGATGTGTGCATTTTCTTTGGGTGTCTGTGGCGTGTGCTTAGTAGGACTTTGGTGGCTATGGCAAAAGGCCAAAATGAATAAATGTAAAACAATGTGGCCAATGTGATTTGGGTTTCCCTTGAAAATGTCTGGCATTCCTAAATTAGTCTGAAATCAAAAGGGTGTTCTTCTGTAGATTGAATATAGCGCAAAATTGTTCCTACGGTGTTGATTTTTTTTTTCGCCCTGTGTTTCTAAGCTATTCCACAGTGTGTACGATAAATGACTATCTATACTCGACAAATGACTTTTCTTACTGCTGTGCAGTTATTATTTTTATTTGTTTCCTATACCATATAAATCTTTGTAAAACATGTTGAAATACTGTATTCTAACTGTATAATCCTATGCATTGAGTCCTGGGACAAAAAACAAAAAATAAGAAAAAAAAAAAGCTGTTTGTGCAGTTGTCGAGACTTTTTTCCATTTTCAAACTTGTGAATGTGCTGTAAAGATAAAAGAAACCGGGACACTCCATTTTAAGTGCAGGACCATTAATTAATGGAAGCCAACGTTTTTCCTCCCACATCCAAGGCAGCTCAGAAGATTCTCGATCTTATACCTGATCTGGTTGTACTGGATGAACTTAACTTTACAAAGGTTGTGTGTGGACGGAGCAGTTACCCACAGATTTCATCATACACTCCTCCGTGAATAAACTCAGAGACATATACGCCCTTCATATCTGCTTGTGTTTCTTTCACTTTTAGAATATTGATTTGCTTCAATTGAACACTCACCTCTCATGCATATTGCATGAGTCAAAATCACCTTGGGTGATAGAGTAACACTTGCCACAGGTAGCCAGTTTCTTGTTAAATTGAGCTGAATCCTTGCTGTAAGTCTGTGGTATTTATGCAGCTCATTACACTGCCCACAGATTCACCAAAGAGCCTTCACATAGGCAGAAGTAATCGGTGGATTTACAAAAATGATCTCTTATTTGATCCAGCCAATCAAGAACGTGGTAGTTGGGGAAAAGTAGAATTGATTACCTAGGACCCCAATAGGGGGGGGGGGGGGGGTGTCAAAAAGCCTGAAATTAAAAATTTGGTTTTGTTTGCATTTTAAAAAAAACCTTTAAGTAAGTAGTGCCATAACTGAACTAAAACTGTGTGAATACATCAGTTGAACGAATGAACTTTGTATAAAAAATAGTGGAAGCTCTCTGAGGCCCCTCTCACCCCTTAAAGGTGCAAAATGGTTTAGTCCATTAAACGTTACACCTCATTTGCCTCCGCTATGCCGGCATGCTGTCTAAAATCACACACTGGAGTGACATAATGACCCTTTTGTTCAGTTCTGTGTAAAACTGCAAAGGCGGTGGAAATAAAGGACTAGTGGCTGTTTAACACGATCTCAGTGTAAAAAGGGTTAGTGGCTGCTTTTGCTGCTGAAGCACAAATGAACACCGTTCATGCCTTTCCCCAAGAAAGGGAAATTGGGTTTAAAAAAAAAAAAAGAAGGGTAAAGAAGCAAACAGACTTAGTAAAAAAAAAATCCAAAAGGTGCTTGAGAGACATGGATCAAGAGAAGAAGGGCAGGGGGCTCAGAGAGATCTTATGCATAGCCCAGAATTTGGTGCTATGCCCCCGCAGCCAATCACTTAACAGAGAGGGCCCTGTGCTTGAACATGACAGTTTTCTCCAGATATTTGTGCACATTATGACCCCAAACTACTTTCTTGATAGCATCATATGCAACACACTCCCATGATGATGATGGCTGATGCCTTTTCCCCCAAATGCCACATCAGGTTCCTGTCACACGCCTCAGCATACAGACGAGAAGCAAAGGTCTGACTTCATGAAACGAGTTGATAATGTAAATAGCCGCACAGCATCTCTGTCATCGGCAGTGAAGGTTGAAAAATTGCTGCGAAAACATTAATTAAGTACTGACAGCTAAAAATGAAATTGGAGAAAAGAAAGATGAAAGGCAAAATTGCCTCATCTGACTGCTTAACAAACCCCGACGCAGGGTGGGGATATCAAAGACAGACCAGAGGCCTGCGCAGGCTGTCCGCTAACTGAGCAGATCATTGATGCAGCAACAGATAGAACAACTTCAAGGGCTGCTGCCAAAGCAAGAGTGATTACACTTGATTATCGCAAGCATTGCATCTTGTACACTATCCTTGATCACTGGTGGAAAATCAAAGGAAATACTGTACTTTATATTTCTATTAAGACAAGCAGCTTACATCATTTTGTAAGTCATCATTACTTGCTGCACTTGTGATAAGATTTCTAAATATCTATGCCCTTGAATGTCTAGAAATCCATGACACTGCACACTAGAAATAATGATTTTAAGTCTTTGCAGGGTTTCCTACAAGAAATTGGGTTAAAATCTGCATGTTGCTGGCTTCTGTTCTCCTGCCTGTGATGCTTCACACACAGCAGCCAGCCTCTCCTTCAGCAGGAGATGGTTGTGTTTACCAGCAGGTTGCGTTTCACTTCCACATGTTTCAAACCTTCTAATGAGATTTGGCTTTGATTTCCTCCGCCTAAGGGAAAGAGGAGGAGGAAGACTTGGTGAAAATAAAAACAATGATGGTGTGGTGTCATTTTAAACAGTTGTTCTGATGAATAATTTAAAAGCTAAAAACAACTGATTCTCAGGCTCACTAAGCTCAGTAACAACCGTGGAGCAAATTAAAATATCCTGTTAGGCCGGCTTGCATTTTTTAACAGACTTGGAACTGCATGATTTGAGAGTGGTTTGAATTTAAAGTTCTTTACACTAGAGAGACCCAGGCCATATCAGCAGGCAGTTAAATCAGCTGTGGTCTCTCTTTCAACAGCTGAGTTTAATGGACCAGCAAGAGAGATCAGGCAGATTTATCTAAAGAAAATTGTTCTCTAGGAGCGGCAAAATTACAAGCAACAAATATTAAAATATTATAAAATCCTGTCAGTGGGTTGTGCATTGTTGTGCTTTGGAAGACAATATATCTGTGCACTTCGGCTACAGCTATATGAATTAACTTGAGGTACAATAAAAAATTGTCTCCACCATTAATCTGCTCTCATTTTCCTTTAGTTTACTCATTCATTGAATAGTCTATTTAAACAGTTTTTTTAGGACACCTGTGCACAGAAATAAGCAGTGCAATTTAAGCATACTTTCATATTAACATACACAATATACATATATATCCACATTAAAGAAAACAGTTGCTAGTTGTATTTAAAACACCTGAGTGCATGTACTGGTATGGGATATTCAAAATCAAATAAGTGGCATTGTAACTGTTACAATGAAATACAAAAAAAATAAAATAGTTCTTAAGCCTAGTTCCAAGCTCAATTAAAACATGCAATGCAGCTTAAAGTAAAATGTCCTATATGTTAAACTCTTCATATATGGGTATTTACACACTTAGCCCACTTCAACTACTGACACCATACACCTCCTCTGCTAATAATCCTGTAAAAAAAAAACCCAGAGAAAATCCTTTAAAGAATTTAAAGAAATTGGATCTGACAGCTAAGAACACCTGCAGCCCATTAAAAATCACCCGGCTGTGTACCTAGTTTGTCATACCATGGTGCTGTGGAAAGATAAAAGGATAGGTTCACTTTTTTTCCCAGAGTCTGTTTTACAACAATATTCTCATATCCAGGTACACAGAAGAGTATATTTGCTGTAATCATTTCTCCTGTTCATATTGGCAATGAAAAGATCCCATACCTGACGCAACTCCAGTGTAAGAGATGAGGGACAAAAATCCACTTTACTTTGAAACACTGATTCATTTTAACTTCACTTGTATAGGCTACATATTTGCATGATACAGCCTAAACTTTGGGTATCATGGCCAGTATAGGCACTGAATGTAGCTCCAACGACCACCTAAAACTCCTCCAATGTACATTTGCGGATACAATTAATGTGAACAAAGTTAGATTAGATTAGATTAGATTAGATTAGATTAGATTAGATTACGAAGTCTTTATTGTCTCCGAGGGGCAATTTGGTTTGCAACAGCAGTCAACGCAACCTATTCACACCATAATAAATAAACAAAACAAATACAGTTGAACACATCCTGCAAGTTACTGAGCTAAACCAGTGCGTAATTACGCATGGCGCTTCGCTGGAGACTTCATGGAGTGCTGCCTTACCTGCCTGCTGATGCCTGACGACTTACTACAGGTTGGCATATTCAATCAAAGGAAATGGAGAGAGCATATTCTGCGAGCGCGTGTGTTTATAAGGCCCCGCCTTACAGATGAAAACATGCTTATTATCAGTAAATTCTGTGTGGTGTCTTGTTGATAGTGTTTGTAAAAACTGGCACACACGGGAGGAAGCTGGTTTGTATTTTTCCCGTATCACCTGAATGCAACATAGCGTCCCGTGATCGACTTGCACGATTGCCCAATCAGCGTGGTCCTTTCCCAACCCTCTTTAGCCAATCACCGGAGTCTAAACTTTCTATTGACCAATCACATTCAAAGGGATGGACTCTGATTTAGTCGAAGGCCCGCGGTAGATGATGAAAGATGAATTAAGCGTCTCAAGCATCTAGCTAACATGTAGCCACAATAACAATAACTTCACAGCATATTTACTGGCATAAGTTTACTGGAATAAGAAACCGCCGAATAATAAACATATTTGGGAGCTGTGTAGCGGACCCAACGACTGGGTTCTGCCTATTTAGCACACAAGTTCTGCAGGATAGCTTGTCGATCTGCGAGGCTTGCTAACAACAAACGTTAGCATGCACTGAGAGAAGTCACTTTGGGCTGGATGGGAAATTGTCTGAAACGACGGAAAACAAGCCGCCTCCAGAGGGTAAATAATCCGAATAAGCACTGTTTTGACTTGCAAAGGAACTGGAATGGCAGTTTCGATATTCAGTGTGATATACAGTAACTTAGTTAACGTTGGCTAACATGCTAATTCTTTAGCTAGTTACAGTTAGCTTGCTCTGATGCCATTCATTTGTTGGTCTAGTTTATTTTTCATTTAGTAAAACTAGTGATATAGACCTGTTGGGTGGACTGCGAGCATGTTTGGTTCCTAAAATCTTGCTTAACTTTTATTTTACAATTGCACTTTATAAGTGCAGTTATCTTCCATGTGCAGTTAATGTAAATATTTTGTAAATAAAACAGCTGAGTTTGCAACTTGTTTTTCACTATTTTGCCCGTTTGTTTGTTGTTTTTAAACTATTATCTACTATCTTGTTCTTTTTACTTGCTTATTTTGTACACACCTTGTTGCTGTAAGAACGCTTATTTCCCCATTGAGGGACTAATAAAGGATTATCTAAAAGTATTTTACCACATAAACTTATTCCTATTTATTATACTGACAGCAATGCAATGTTTCCTCGTTATGGTAATTCTAAATAAAACAGAGAAAATGTACAATGTTATCTCATTTTATTTCCTTGATACAGGCTGAGGTAACGGTGCCACCATGTACTCAAGCCCCAACAACTTCCTGAAGTCCAGCTGCAACAGCAGCAGCATCACTGAGCTGCTGGGTGCCCTGTGTGACTGCAGCCTGTCTGGGGTGTCATGGAAACGCCGTGCCCTGGGTGGAGTCTCAAGGGAAAGTTTCCGCAGAGCTCTCAAGAAATGTGCCTATGGCGCCCTGCTGTCTAAGCTATTTCAAGATGGCACCAAGGGGTCTGCCTCAGGACCGAGTGCCCCAGCTAATACACCGCCCAAAAACAAAGTCCTGATGATATGTTTTGACTTGCGGGTGGCAGGGTGCCGAGAGGAGGCAGAGAGGTTGGAGGAGCAGCTGGGGATGCTGCCGGAGGGAGCATCCTCCGGCCTGACGGAAGTAGACGCAGTCCTCGAGCTCTTGGTACATCTAGCTGGTTCGGCGCCTCCACCTGCTAAGTCTTTCAGCAGGGACTACATGAGACAAGAGAGGCCCGTGCTGCGAAGGCCTCGACCCTGGGGCTATCAGAGTGAGGAGCTGCAGAGACTAGAGGCCCGGGCATGGGGTCTGGTGTGTGGGGAGGAATGGGGAACTCTGGAGAGTTTGTGTGGGACTCAGAGGTTGATGGATGCCCCTCCGGGCACAGGGCTGCTGGCTCTGAGAACTAAATTAGATGTGGAAGAAAGATTTGAGAGGGAGACCAGGATGACGCTGTTTGGAGCACTGCAGCACACTCGCACTTCAGATATAGACATAAGACTGGACCTGCCTCCTGTTCCCAGTAATATTGATGTGACTGGGCTTCCTATCAGGGTATGACACTATATCTTACTCTATTATGTAAAAATATGTAATTTATTGTGTTTTGTTTAAGTTGTTTTGTAATGTAGTCAGGTCAATTTAACATGCCAGTGGGTTCATATTTGTGTTTGATTTAGGTTTAAACCACAGTGATATGCAAATGTATGATGAGGCTTGATTGTCATCTGTGCAGGTCCCGCCATGTTTAGATCAGTCTGAGGATGAGGGTTTCCAATCAGCTTCCAACCTGACTCCAGACTCTCAGTCAGAGACCAGCCCTGTTCCAGACATTGACATATGGGAAGCTCTCCGCACGTTTGAGCCTGGAAGACGCCGCTGTTGGGAATCTGTTGGCTGGTAAGTGACACTTAAGTTGTGCTGTTGAAAGGTTGATCATTAGCACAGCAAGCTACTTTCCAGAGAAAAGTTATACCAAGCTGCAGCACATGAAATACAATTACAAAACAAAGTTATTTTACTTGGAAGGGGCTGCAACTACCAATTATTTTCATGATTTATTATAGGGATGTGCATGGTAATTAGCTGACAGATTAATTAAATGTTGCTGCCTTTGCTAGTTGGCACCAATAACACTAGTCGGTTAAAGTTATTTTTAAAGTTGTCATTATTTTAACCATTTGAAACCTGAGCAAATTGGCTTTATTTCTTTTAATTTATTGGGTGAAGGCAATGAGCAGCTTAACAAGAAATGAAAAAAATATTAAAAAAAACAAGTAAAAAGGTACCTAAAAATTTGCAATACATGAAAAATAACAATGAACACTGAAGTAACCTGAAAAAAACTGACATTTTTCCCAATTTTTATTTTTATTTTTTAATATTTCTTTTATTTATGTATTTTTAAAAATAACTTTCCAATAATTTCTCTCTACTACTTTTTCAAAACTAATTTCCAAGTTCTGAAAGGGGTTTGAATGCGACACAAAAAAACTGATGTTGATCCAGGTTTCAAGGGTAAAACTATTGCGTTTACCTAATTGAAATGTGGTTGTAATAATCAGGCGTGTTTCCTAAAGATTTATTCTCCTCAAGAATATTGTTACCAATCAATTCAAATAGTTCCTATAATATATGCAATATTTGTGTGACAATGATTAACCTAATAGATTAAAATATCCAAACTGATGAACTGTTTTCTGAGTGATTCTTACTTTAGGACTAGTTGACCAGTCTAAGTTTTAACTTCTTTTGAAACAGCAGGTCAGTCAACTGGTCAGTTATTGTTGATTAACTGATTAATCTTTTAGTCTGTAAAATATCAGAAAATGATGAAAAATACCTATCCCAAGTTGACCTTTGGCATTATTGCTTGTTGAATGACTTGTAATTCAGTATTTTTTAGAGTTGTTGGGAAATTTCTATTGATTGACATAACTAGTGTAAATGAAGCAAAGCCAAACAAGCAGTTAAAAAGAACACGTGGAGTATAACTTAAAAAGTCAACAATGTATTAGAGAGCTCAACCTATAGTTACCAATGTTATCAGTTTCACTCTCCCTCTCTGGAACACGGTATCACATTTTAAATTTTTTTCCTACTAGCCCACCAGGGAAAAGAGAGTCACTCTATCTAACAGAGGGAGGCAGGGAGGCCTTCGACCAGCTCTATCGCCTGTGGGAGGGGGAGATGAGGGTGGTCAGCACTGCTACCCCCTCTCCTCTTCTCCCTCTGCCCTTGGACTCTCAGACACAACTGGTATTCGACCTCCTCAACGTCTTGATCGGAGTGGCGTCCACGACCTTCCCTCTCAACCAGGTGCATTTCATTATCTTTATTTATGATCCTCTTAAATGCAATAAAACGCAGTTGATGTGTTGTTTTAGGGCTCCGTCAGACTGAAGTGATAAACGTGAATGAAGTGATAAAAGCACTGTGACAGCTTACAATTACCAAAAAAAAAACAGAGAAGAGAAACTAAGAGCAGAATCAATGGCCAATCTGTGCCTGTGTGGCATAAACAAACCCAGTTGACTTATAAAAGCATATTACCTCAAAACTACAAAAGAAATAAAGTGACAATGTCAAGCACAAGCAGTCGCCTGACAAGATGCATTAAATGACGAGGAAACAAATGAAAATTTTCTTAATGCCAAAAAGAAAAACCACAGGAGAGCTCTTCTGTTGCTTTATTGTTTCCCATTAAGTTTTTATATCCCCAAAAGATTATAGTTATTTACAACATAAATTGAATCCTTGTTCTGTCTTTTACTCCCTCAGCACCTTTTGTTCTGGCACTCTGTCATTAACATGCAGGCTGGTAGAAGAGGTGGACGCAATGTATCATGAACAGCTGTACAATCTATCTAATACAATGCTCCTGCATCCCTTGCAACTTCTGCAAGGCGTATAATTTTAAAAGTTTTGCTGAGACTGTAAGAGAGGCGTTTATTAAACTCAAAGGTAATCTTTGAGGCTGTGCTTTGTGGCAGTGTTGTGCTGGATTGCAAAATATTGTCTGTGTTATTTCTGTCGCCCCAGAAGGGTCCTGTCTAGGAATTTCCAGTTCTCATAAAACAACCGTGGGAAGGACAACATAACAAACACTTGATTATGTATCGTGGTCTAAAATAATAATACCACCACAACCCGTGGCTATAGAAATCACTGTGGAGGTCACTGTCCGACTGCCTCAACAGAAATTCAATATTACAAGCTTCACAAAGACGGACTTTGCTGCAGGGCTGTTTTATTGGATGTTATTAGACTGTACAGTTACTCATTGTATTTTGTCCACCATCTGTAAATATGTGATCTCCTTCCCAGAGTGTTCAGTTTGACGTCAGACCTGGTGTGTGCGTGTCAGGAGCCTCTCCAGAAAGTGTCTCTCGTCTCTTGGGGGAGCTGGCCCAGTATGGCACCTACTACTTGAGGCTTAGTCGCTTTTCTCTGCAGAGTGCTGACAAAAAAGGCCTAGTCTTTCAGGTATGTTTGCATAATCATCATTAATACCATTGAGACTGCACATTTCACACCTCCCCTCCCTGCTCATACTCATACCAGGACTTTTGTTGTTGCTATTGTTGCGGTCATAAATTCAATTCAAAATATTTTATTTGTCCCGCAAGGAGCAGTTTGAGACATATGAGTTTGCAAACACAAGTACACAAAAACAATTCATTCACATATATATATATGTATATATATATATATATATATAAATGAGTTTTAATACTCAAGAGTTTATGGGTTTTAGGTTAATGGAAACTCTGTAGCCAACAAAATTCAACACCATGAAGCCAAATTAAGTAAAAAAAAACTGCAAAAGTATAAATCAAAGCTGAAGTAAAAGTCACTATTCCCATGGTTTTACACCTGCATAATAAAATAAAGTTAACATATTTTTCTCCTAGGCTTTTACAGGTGGTCTGCGTAAGTATCTGCATTATTACAGGGCTTGTGTTCTCAGCACTCCACCTGCCCTCAGCCTGTTGACTATTGGCTTCCTCTTCCGCAAAGTGGGCCGCCAGCTAAGGTGAGTTCAGACCTTTTTTCCCTTTATGTGTTAATGGTGTCAATTTCCCACTTTTGAACCTCAACCTCACCCAGTCGACAGTACAGTCGTGTCCGAGAGGACCTTGATGCAAATATCATCAGATCAAAAAAATCTCTGCTCTCTTTTAATCTTAGGTATCTGTCAGAACTGTGCTGCGTCGACGGGCCTTTGGGTGCAGGACAGGCTACCTTCCCTGTGGTGAGTACTCTTTTATCTGCAAACTGCAATATGTCATCCGTCACTGCTGTGTTTAGCCTATCAGATGGGATGTCAGCTCCGTGCCATGTGGCTCTCCTCAGGGTGTTAAACTGCTGTCCTACCTGTACAATGAGGCACAGAATAACTGCAGCAATGAGAACTATCCGGTCCTGCTGTCGCTGCTGAAGAGCAGCTGTGAACCCTATACACGGTCAGTGACTACGCTTCTTATACTGGCATGTGTCCTCAAAACAAAATGATACAACCCAAGGACATGACTTTACTTCATTCATATGCAGAACTTGCTCTATTGATCTGTTTTTCAGGGATCGTCAGGACTGAGAGCCTGTTTAGACTGAGTATTAATATGTGTCTTAGGTGATCAAATCAAAAGAAGAAAGCTCTGAAGCCCTTTTTACTCAGAGACCCCACCATAGGGCCACTGTGAAGTCCCCTCTTTATGCCACTTTTTTTTATTTTTACCCAGAACAAACAACGGCAGCATCGTCTGCTTCAGTGTGTGATTTTTCGATAGCATGTCTGCATGGCAGAAGAAAAAAGGGGCGTGACGTGTAACACAACAGCATCTGTCTTTAGTGTAACATGTAACATTTACAATGACAGCCCTGTAAACAATAACAGTGGCATTAAATGCCAATAACAATCTTTTACCATCCCTGTATATGGCAGTTGATCCTTACCCTCTGCTCAGAGGGTAAGGAGGTACTGGACCTCATTTCTTTCCCATTTTGTGGACATTTTCAGCCACTGTTCTTGTTTGAGTTAACTGCTGCTAGTTGCTTTTTAAATCTCCTGCAGTCGGTTACACACATAACATGTATTCAAAACGTCACAACTGTCCAGCCCATGGTGCCGTCCTTCCAGCTGTCCCTTTTATACAGAAACTGTTTCTGCACTGTTACTAGCTCCAATGCCAACTTAAAGATTAGACAACTGTCACCCCATTTTGCAATCCCATGTCTTACTCAGAGTGGTGAGGTGGCAGAACGACATGATATTCCTGCCTTGGGCAGGCTTAAGTCTGTCTGTTCACAGCCGGCATTAGAGTGACCACTTGTGATATGATCTTACCTTCCTGCTCTATATGCAAGTAAATGCATACATCATTTCCACTCAAAAGGTCCAAAAGCATTGTTGTTTTTAACTGGCGGTAGATTTGCCATGCTATACGCAGTCTCACAGCTGTTTATATTTTAAATTGGGTAAAATTGCGTTTGATTGTAGACCTGCGCACAGTGCATTGATTTGCTCAGCCCCTCCGCGTCCCGCTCTCCCCTCCCTCTGCTTCCCTCTGGTTCTGCTTACTATGAGTGAAGTGCAACCCGGCAGTCACTGCGCTCCCCTGCTGCTAGGAGACCACTGTTGCAGGAGTATGCGCTTCATGCCGGGTACTTTTGAGAATCCACCTGCCCACACAACTGCCCTATTCACACAGGACTAGTTCTAGCAGGGGACCTAGTGCTTTAAAAATTAAAACCCCTCCCCCCACCACCTGTGTTTCATGCGGCAGATTCGCTCAGGATAAGCAAATCTCTATTTTGCTCAAATTTACTGACATTACCCCCCAGATACGATGCACACAGTCATTTAGAAATCCATTCTGTAAACACAGAATAACTACACACTGTTAACCTGTGTGGATTAAACAAACAATTGATTCTGCCAAACACTGGTCTCGTCATCCATTTCATCTTTTGAGATTTCACTCCACAGTTTGAGTTTGCTTTTTATGCCAGTGGGTCTCTTTACTGTGTAGCCAGATGAGCCTCCTGCACCCAAAATGCTGTCAAAACTTTCTTTAATAATTGCCAACGACGCCTCTGTAACTTTTGTCCGGGAAAGGGGCAGAATCAAGGCACTGAGAAAAGAGAAAACCTAAATATGACCCCAAATCACAGAGATGCAGATTCTACTAATGCTGTACTCATATTATTCAGTTCAATTTAGTTTTATCATAAAGCCCAATATCACAAATCACAATTTGCCTCAGAGGGCTTTACAACATACGACATCTCGCTGTCCATGGACCCTCACAGCAGATTGGGAAAAACACCCCCTAAAAAAACCCTTTAACAGGGAAAAAAATGGCATCACATGATTTCTGGTAGATAATTAGTTGTAGAATTTTTACTTGACAAATTACAGACATTGCAGATTCGTTCCGAATTAAGATAACAAATTACCAGAGGTCCCCTGGTAGTACTAGTCCTGTGCGATAAGGGCTAAAATGACTGATTTTTTTAGGACTGTTTAACAGATGCTGCTGTGTTAGCCGGTGCTAACTGGGCAGACATTGAACTGACAGTTTGCATGAGAACGGCGACTGCAGGGACGGTCGGCCAGTGCTGCGTCTAACCTGCAAAGCGGCAGCTGTAGACATTTGTTTTTGGAGTTTGAGTGGGATTAGCAAGGAGGTCAGCTGAATAGGTGGGGCTTTTATTTGGCCCAAGACACTGCTTAAAGAATGTGGTCTGAGCCATTGGACCTCAAATCCCATTGACAACACAATCTGTACTTTGAGCTTTCAACTTATGATCCAATCCCCCAAGATGCATGTTAATACCAGACAGGGTTGGAAATTAAGTTTTTGGCCACCTGCCACTGTGGCTGATGGATTCCCCAGTCTACCAGCCTTGTAATAGGTTACCATTGTTTTTCTGCCTCGTTAGTTAAGCAGATCTAGCAGCAACTTTTATATTTTACTAGTATTTGGCGAGTGGCTTGTACTAATTTCCAGCCCTTATTCAAGGTGTAAACAGGGCCTGACAGTTTTTACTGTGCTTCACTCAGGTTTGTGTCTGACTGGGTGTATAGCGGCGTGTTTCGGGATGTTTACGGAGAATTCATGATCCAAGTCAACGAGGACTATCTCGGCTTCAGAGGTGAGATGACGTACTCATGCCGTCTTCAGTCAGCAGGTTCTGAAAATGAAAAGCCTGCCCGACAGATTGTCTCGCAGAAAAAAATAGATTTCATTACAGCCTTTATTGCCTAGTAGGATTTGTCCTTGTGTCTATAAAGGATGTCATGAAGTTATTGGATGATAATCAGTGGGAAACAAAATCAGCTACCACAGCTTTGGAGACCAGAGCCATCTCTGCTCTGTAAGCCACAGGGACAGACTCAAATAAATAATGTTCCTTTATTCTCTTCAGTTGGTGCACCATGCTGGCTGAAACAAAACATTTTCAGAAGTAAATGAGTTTTTTCTTACATTTCTCTCCTGTAATTGCCCTTGACAAATCTGGACTGGCTGAATTATTATACTTCAGTCCAATTAATGACTTCGTTCTTTAAGGAGAGCAGAGAGTTGAGACAGAAGGAGATGATCCTCTCAGGGCACACAAATTCAGACCTGTCTGTACTGACTGACTGAAGATTTCACAGTATTGTACTGTTTGATATAAAGACATAGTTATTGTTACTGCTCAAGTGTAAAAGAGATTGGGGGTTCCAATTAGGGCTAAGATTATTTTGAATATCAAATGAACTGCTGATTACCAGATTAAATAGAAACAAAAATAATTACATTTACTTAATATTAGATCAAGAAAGCATTGAATTCTCATATTTCTGAGCCTAGAACCTTCAAATTGTGGGTCTTTTTTGTTTGTTATAAAAAGGTATGTGAATATCAACAAATGGACCAATTGTTGCAGCTTTAGTTATAACAATGAAACAGTATTGCATATCATTATATTGACACTAATAGTAATAAAATGAGACATTTTTTCTGATTTTGTGAAAACAAAATCTGAACATATTATGACAGAGCTGAAATGATTTTTTGATCAACAGAAAATTAGCAAGCAATTATACTGATAATTGATTTAGTTAAAATACTCAACTCTTGGTGCCACCTTTTCAAATGTAAGCAGACAGTACACTGACCGGCAAATCACAAGGAATGGATTACAGCCACTGATAGGAGCACAAATTGTGCATCAGTTGTAACCACTATTTTCCTGTCTTATGTTTCCGATTCACAAAGGCACTTTGCTAATGATATTACAGCGCAAAACATGGCTATTAAAGTTTGCAGCTAAGTGCAGTTTACCCTTTTTCTGTGTAAATGCAATTACTGGTGCACAGAGTGTAAATGCTGTCGTTGCACCAAGAACACAGTAGGCAGAACAACGGCAGAGAGAAAAGAAAAAAATTTCAGACTGTGAGCTACAGGTTCTGACGGAGGTGCAGAGGCGTTCCTTAAAACTTCAGGCAAGGAATTGAAATGTGATAGAGAGAAACCGTAGGGATTTAATATCCCTGTCTGTCAGTGCTGTTGATGTTTTCAAATGCATACCTTCAGACTGTAAAAGAAGATGGCATGATTTTAAGCACAGAAAAAAAGAAAACAGTATCATTCAATGTGCTTCAGTTAAAAACAACTCTGAAGATAGTTTTAATTGTAGCTGCATGTGGCTGATCTGTTCTGAATTCTACAGTTTTTGCCGTGTGGCTACTTTGCACAGAAAGGGTGGGTGGCGCAAACTACATTTGACAATGTGGCTCTTAAAAAATGAATGGCCTTTTTTTCCTACATTTATCTGAATTTTATAAACAACAATTAAGAAAATTATTGGCAGATTAATCAATATTGAAAATAATTTTAGTTGCAGCCCTGTATTAGGAAGCTTTTAGTAAGCAAGAATAATCTTGACAAAAGCCTGTTCCTTAAATGAGTACATGCTGTTACTGCCTCATTTTGGCAGAACTCCATAAATATGGTTTTATATGAATCATTACAGCCTGTCCAAATATTGTATGTCATGCAACACCCCATTCAAGGTCAGACCATCACCTCGGCTTTGTCTGGCTAAGAGGTTCATTTGCTCATCGGCTACACCTCATCAACTCCTGCAGTGAACCTCTGCACTTCTCGCTCCCGCTTTTTGGAGGACACACAAATGTCATTGTTCTCCTCGAAGTCCGTCGGCCAGGGAAGCAATCAGCGGCTAAGCTTTCTTGGCAAGCCGCAGGCTTTCTGTAAAGAGCTCTGGAAGCTCAGTGCATTCATGTTCTCTTATGCTTTTTGCTTAGGATCACTGAGCTAAGCGCCAACAATTTCCAAGTGTTAATTCAAGCGACCAGAGTTTTGCCATGCCCCGTAAGTCATACTAATAAGGAAAAGTTTTAGGCCCAGTGCTGGCTGAGTATTACTTCACCACTATTTTTTTAACTTAAGTTGTGAATGTGTTGTACTGTTATTGGAGACATAATGGAGCAGTAAAACTACTTGGTCTAAATTGTAGAGCAGCATCTAATAGGCGTCTCTGAATCTGTGCAGACAAACACTTCTGGGTCCAAGGCTACACTCTGATCTCAAAGGATGTGGAGGATTGTGTGCCCATCTTCCTGAGACACATTGCCAATGATGTATATGTCTGTGGAAAGACCATCAACCTCCTCAAGATCTGCTGCCCGCAGGTGTGTTTTGCACATTTAACACATTCATGTATGCAGATGGTGGATTTTATGCAGCTGAATGTTGTGTAAAGATATCGATGCATATAACCTAAATTAAGTCTTAATTTATTCAGCACAAAGAGAATCTTTGTTTGCTGTGAATACATTAGGCATATAAAACATTAAACCGTAAGATTATCCTTACCATATTTGATCTGTTTTTCTTGCTGTTTCAACAACTGCGATGGCTAAGACAAGCACACATCGGCTCTGCCATCCACAAAATCCACAGTTATCCACCTGCCACAACATGCTTCTACCAATTTAAAAATCCATACTGCCCAAAGGAGATGGGACAAAGAATCAATACTGCAACATATGGGGACACAGGCTCCGGCAAAGCGTTATCAATACATGTGCATCAGTATGGGGATAAATTATCTTGTGGAATGAAGGCAGAGTGTTTTCATAATTTATTGCAGACATTTGAACTCTGAACTGTACATCTGTCACTGCCAGTTTAAGTCATGCTTTGTAAAACCAGAATCAGCTTTATTGGCCAAGCACGTGTGCACATACAAGGAATTTGAATACATGCAAAGAATAGATATACAGCTAAAAACAAGGACCACAAAGCTGGACATAGTGAAAACAAACACTTCTCTACGATAAACATTTGTGTTTGTTTGTGAGGAAACATGATTGAATTCTCAATAACCACGTATGTGCATGTATCCCACCATTGCTCCGCCCTCTTTAAGCATGCCAGAATGAGCACAATCACTCACAGTTACACAAACACACACAGACCTTACCTCTTTGCCAAATTTTAGCATCCTAGGGCAAAAACTGTGGCTGCTAAAGCAGGAAAAATGTATATGAACCAAACAACCGACAAACCAACCAATCAACTGGTAAACTGAGCTGTGGAACTGCTAGTCACAGCTAAAATAACTTATTATTTTAGAGAATATTTCCCTCTTTTGTGACTGCGCACTCATAAGGTATCTAGGAGTGAAAAAATTAGTCAATTAAACAAGTGGTTTATGTAAAGAAAAATAATTGTCAACTATTTTGAAAATGCTAACCATACAAACCAAAATACCCACGTGGGTGGGTGTTAATAATATCTTGCATTTGATTTGCATTACTTCGCTATGCATTGTTGATTGATCTGCTGGATAGAAAAAAATAATAATAATAAAAAAAGAAAATGCTTACCATTCCTTG
Source organism: Plectropomus leopardus (assembly GCF_008729295.1). Taxonomy (NCBI): domain Eukaryota; kingdom Metazoa; phylum Chordata; class Actinopteri; order Perciformes; family Serranidae; genus Plectropomus; species Plectropomus leopardus. The sequence goes on along the minus strand of NC_056473.1, from coordinate 10,653,163 downwards.
GTCCTAAAATTGTGAGGATTTACTGCTTTTCTCTGTTTTAAATGTAAACTGAATATTTTGGGTTTGGGGTTTGGGTTGTAATTGGGCAAAACAAGACATCTGAAGATGACAGCTTGGACTTAAGGAAGTTATGGGTTTTTTTCAGTCTGTTCTGATATTTAAAAGACAAAATAAATTGTTTTTTTTTAAATTGTTAAATCAAGAAGAAAATAAAGATCATGGGATTAATCAGTAGTTGCAGCTCTAGATGGACCAAATGATATTAAGGCTGCAATTAACTATTATTTTTTATTAGCGATAAAGCTGCAATTTTTTTTCTAGGTTGTTTGCTCTTTAGAACATCAGACCAACAGTTTATAAGACATGTTGAACCAAATGTCACATTTTAGAAGCAGGAACAATCAATTTTTTACATTTTTGCTTAAAAAAATTACTAAAATGATTGATCAATTATCAAAATAGTTTCCTCTATATTTTCTTTCAATGCACTAATTGATTACTTTTGATTGATTACTTGATTGTTTCAAATTAAAATGATACTCTTGCATGTTTTAGGCCTGCCTGTATGGTGAAGCCATTGATACTGTGAACTTATCACAATTAGTGTAACATTACTGTGTGATTCTCAGCACTGCTGCCTGTAAAGCACCTGCATAAAAACCCGAAGCCTAAGAGTTATTCTTATGAATGGACTCCCCACTGTGCTTGATAGCAACAAGATTATCATGCCAGACTAATGGAAATGGAAGCTTTGGAAGTTTTTATGTAGTGTAATTTTATTTTATTTTCTCTCTGCTCTGTGACTCTCTTGCTGATTCACCAGCACATTGTGTTTTTTATGACTCGACCTACCTGACCTGAACCGCAGGGCCCATGCTCCTGACTAATTGGCATTCTGTAACTACACTGTTTCTCTGTATAATTTTTACTGGTGTTGGGGTCTGTTATTCCTGGACAATCTGCAGGATGGCTATGAAAACATGTTTTTATTTATTTTAATTAACCTTTATTTAACCATGTAAAGTTATGCATTGCAAAAGTGAAAAGTGCTAATGCGCAAATAGCTATCCACTTGATTTGATGTGGCCAGAGATGATGTGTTTTGAACAGAGTACATTGTGGCTGATGTTTTGAATGAAACGACCAATTGCACTGCTGGTTTGCAGTGTGGGTTCAGCTGTAGAGTTTAGTTAGTTTTTCAAAAAGATTCCCCACAGACAATACACTGCAAGGCTAATTACTTTCTTCTGCAGCTGGAACTACCCTGTTTCTGTTTCTGTTTTTTTTTCTTCTTCTCTTTCTTTTTTTTATACAAAAGGTATTGGAACTTTAACAATGAGTCAACCAATTAGTTGTTCAACAGAGAATGTGTTCAAGCAGAAATACAGAAATTTCTGATTTTGGCTGTTTCTCTGTCTAATATGATAGGGTAGACACTGTTTACTCAGGATGTTTCTTTTTTCATTGTGATTTAATCTGTGGATATTTTTTCTTGATTAATTGATAAGTTGTTTGGTCTGTAAAATGTCAGAAAGTGGTGAAAAATGTCAATCAGTGTTGTCCCAAAGCCCAAGAGGACATCCTGTCCTTTTTTGTCTACAGCCCAAAGAAATTCAGTTTCCTGTCTTAGAGGAGTGAAGAAATCAGAAAGTACTGGCATTTAAGAAGCAGAAATTAGAGATTTCATAAATTTTCTCAAACCGATTAGTAGATTATGAAATTAGTTAGCGATTTATTTAATAGTTGATAACTAATCGATTAATCATTGCCGTTGTAATATATACTCCTTCCTGAGGTTTAATAGACTGATTGATTAATCAATCAATCAGTCAATCAAATGATGCTGAGATTAATCAGAAATTGTGAAAATGATGAGTTTCAGCCCAAAAAGGAACTTTGGAGTCCAAGATAAATTCAAAGAAAGGCTATTTTTAAAAGCTAAACAATGGCCATTTTGAAGAAAAAGTTAAGTGGGAATTGTGGGGAGGCTTGATGGTTCACCTTTGAGGGAGCTAATTTGTACCATGGGCACTGAGTTGCGAGGAGGATGAGTACGTTTGTAATGTAATTGGTTTGTTTGCAATTATGTGTATGTTTCTCTTTCTTTGTTGTTGTTTCCACCCAGGACCACTTTGGAAATAAGTGTATTTAGCAATGCTATTAAGTGCTTTCCTCTGGGATTTTTGTCATTGTACTTCTTTGAGTGTTGTGCTTTATATTCCTAATAAAAAACAAAATAAGATGAAATAAAAAGTTCTAAAAAAAACACACAATGTCACCGACATAAAACATCATCACTAAAACAATCAGCCTACTTTTTAGCACTAACTCTCTGTTAACTTTGTGTCCTCAGCACTACATCTGCTGGTCAGAGCTGCCGGTGCCTCGCATTGCTGTCACCTTCTCCCTCCAGGAGGTGGAGGAGATTGAGAGGGACTGTGCTGTGTACCGCGGACGCATGGAGAGGGTTGCTAAGCACAGTGCCATCAGCAGGGAGGAGCAGGTACTGAGACACATGCATATTGTTGTAATGCAGTAGCATCTTGCCTGTGATGTCTTTTTACACGTTCTCTTCTAAGGTCTGAGCTTATGCTCCTCACCTGACCAGAGCTTTGGTCATTAACAAAAAGAAAGATATATGAGTATGTTCTTATGTTGGCAGACATGGCAGTCAACATGGTGTATTCTCTTAATAAAGACACCATTATGTCTCTGCTAGCTAACTTTAAAAATCAAGGATAGCTTAAACCTTAGGAAGAGAAGGCAAATCTGAAGTAAGACAAGTCATTACGCAGGAATTCTCACTTTAGACAGAGAGAGGAGTTTCTTTTTTTACATAACATGATCCATGATGGTGACACTGCCCCTCAAGTACTAAGAATTTCAGCAGAGAGTCATTATAATGATGCAGCTGAAGTCTGGGGCTTGCATGCTGCTTGATTTAGTGTAACAGCCTGATGTGTATGACCTATATCGTGTGTGTGCTGCCGGTAGTGCTGACTGGCAGAGGTGTGGAGGAGGAGAGGTGAGCCACAGGGCAGCCGGATAGATCTTTGTTAATGATGATTTCTTGTCTGTCTATTGTAAGGCCCAGCGAGCAGAGCAGGCACGCCAGGAGCTGATCAATCAGGTCAGAGAGTCAGCAGCCAAAACCCTGGAGAGCATCCGCGGTTAGTGTTACACATTCTCTCACACACACACACACACACACACACACACACACACACACACAGACACACACACTGCGAGTTTAATTTTATATACTGCTTGATGTATATGCACACCCCCATATAACCCTCAGCTTCTTGACTCTTGAATGCATAAGTTTCCTCTCCGGAGAGCAGCAGAGATGCACAGAGGTAATAGCAATGAGGAATGCTTTCGAATGGCTCACAGCACTATGGGCTGTGAAATCTAATCATTGCTCGCACAGTTTAGCAAACTCCTCACATCATTTATTACTCCAAAAAGTGTTTGGGAGGTGTGGCGAACAGTCTGTCCTGATGCTCTGTGCATGTCTTGGCATATTTGTGTGTGTTTGCATGAGGCAGATGGTGATGTTGTTTTGTGGGTGTGTTTGTGCGTGTGAGAGAGACAGAGATGTTATGTACTTTACTATGTGTGGGGCGGAAAGCAGCTCACCGTTATGTCTCTCGGCTCCTGTAGGGCGCCAGGTGTCCCAACGTCTGGCTGAGGAGGCCAAGAAGAGGGAGCGTTTTGAGGAGCTGAAGCAACACCTGGAGCAGGAGCAAGAGGTAGTAATGTGTGAGAGAGGGAGACTAAAGAATTTGTGTGAATAACAGTAACAGAGATTTAAAAGTGTGTTTGTGCATGCATGTGTTGAAAAATATGTGAGAAGAACGGTGATGAGTGTGTCTGTCACAGAAAGAAAATATGGCATGTTAGATGGAAAGAAACCAAACCCTTATTTTTAAAATTTTATAATGATCAAGTGTTAAACCTGCAATAACAGATTTTTTTGGGCCACTTTGAGGCTGCAGAAACAAGTTGTGAGCATGAAATTGCCTTTGATGTTGATATGGGAAACTTGTTAGCAAACAGTTACTATTCACTCATCTAGAAGATATAGAACAACATCATTACTTTGGAGTTGTGTTGTCTCTACCAACCTCTGAGGAAAATATCTGTCTCTTCAGCTGCTAAATGCTTGACTATAATCATCAGCTAGTCACTAACTGTGTCTGCTGTTTGGTGCTGAGCAGGAAGTGTATATTGGGGTTTTTGGAATGTTTTTCACTAAAAACAGCTGCCTACTGTGGCCAATTATGGTGCTAAAGTGAACCAAAACACTAAAGTTGTGGGCTTAACAGTTGTACAGCTTAACAATGAGCTAAAAGGATAGACTGTAAAAAAATATCACCTATTGGTTTGTGGACGCCTGTTTTGAAGTTCAGCATGTTGGCCATTGACATCTTTAATTTTTGGAGCTAGAAGTTATTAGAGGTGACCATATTTGAACAAGGTTGGAGCTGTACATCAGCGAGGAGTGGATTTGACTCAGAGACTGTAGCGTTGCCTTGCAGACAACATGTCTCCTAAGAGGCCCTGCCCTTAAAAATTTGTTACTTTAAGCCTTATTGAATCGTAAACAGGTGAGTTATAGAATATTCACAGGGAAATTAGCCAAAGAGACCAAGCCGTTTTTTGTACCAGACTGTAAATATGTTTAGTTCTGCTGTATAGTTGGGCATTTTAACACGGGGTCTATAAAGGTGACTCCTTTCACGTTGTCATTTTAAACATTGCTATTGTAATATGCATATTGGTTTTAGCTTTACTTTAAAATCAACACATCTCTTAAATCAGAAATGGCTGTTTGGGAGAATGTAAACAGAAATTTGGATTCAAAACCACCCACGGCTTTTGATGCCCATTTTAGAAGCAGAAAGCAATGGTGTGTGTGTGTGTGTGTGTGTGTGTGGCACCAGTGGCGAAATGTAGCCAAGAAGAAGCAGGAGGAGGATGACTTCAGCTTTGCCAGAGAGCTGAGGGACAGAGAAAAGAGACTACAAGCCCTGGAGGAGCAACTGGAGCAGAGAGCCAGGTCTGACTGCATTTACAGCCGCTTGTAGCGACAAACATGTTTTATTGATGATTGATTAATCTCTGTTAAGATTTTATTTGACTAGAATATGTTTACTGGCTATGTGCAAACATGATGGGGCATCAGTTCCATCTGTGCGGGATATTTCAGGAGGTGGGCTTGTGCCAAACTTCCACACAGCTGGGGTAACGGCATGATGCTACAGCATGAGCAAAATGATCAGAGCTTGTAAAGCGAGCACAAGTGTATTTCAGTAGGATTGCTGAAAGTTGTTATTTAGCCTAGTGTGGTGCTGGAGCTCAGAGCTGACCCTACACCTGTCCTGTACAGCTTTTCACCTAACAGGTGCAGGTGTCACCTAATCTTTCAGTGGCGTCTTTAACCATTCCTGCCATTCAGCAATATTTGTTTCAAAGTTTCAAGATTTAAGTACCTATAAGATTTTGGATGTGCTGTGACAATATTCCATTCTTTCATTTAACCCCCCCCCCCGAACCCCCCCCCACCGCACCCCCCCCAATTTCATATTTTACCGGCCTTTACTGATTAATTGATTATAAACCATTAAAGTGTCCGACAGTTGCTCAAAATTGAATTCAGAGCCATCACAGATCCAGAAAGCACATATCCACACAGGCTTTTTGCAGACCAGTATGCTTATCAGAGTCCCTCATGAGCACATGCACATGAAAGCTTATCAGCACAGAGTAGAAAGAACACTGATTGCTGGATGATCTGCACTCTAATTTAAATATAAATTATTCAGTATTCAAATAAGACACATTATTTATAGTATGATAGAATATCAGACTTGTCTGCAAAAATTACATCAGCCAATGTGTGTATAGGAATAGCAGCAAATGTTAATCCTTGCTGTCCTTATCTATGTTGAGTACTAATATTAAGATAACTGGAGCAAATCTACCAGATGGAAAAAATCCCATAAATAAAGGTTTTATATTTAGTTCTAAATAGCCATGATTCCACGGTGGCTACAGGTACTTAAATAATCTTAGAATTTCATAAATACACATTTACTAATAAAAGGTCTTAAAAAGTATTAAATTGTCTTCAATTCAGATTAGGGTTGCATGCACAAAAACAATCATATTTGCAATTATTTTAGGAAATATTGCGATTGTGAGATCAGTTGTGATTTTATTACGAATGATAACTGCATTGTTAAACTAATGTCTTAATAGCCAGCCTGTTAGTTTATGAAAACTGGAAAATGCAAGCGTAACGACAAGAAGAATGATAACTAAAACTGTGCTGCATGTTGAAGGTGTTTTAAAGTTTGGAAAATGATGGAGACCAAGGTGGCAAAATCACACATGCAGAACCTGAAGTTATATATATGTTTACTTGGAAAGAGTACATTTTCACTTCTGGTGTGTATTTCCATTTCAGATTGGTGAAGAAACAGTCAACAGATGAATTGCTGATGAAAATAATCATTAGTTGCAGCTCTCCATGACAAACGCTTATCTTAACATGCATTAAAGAATACTTCACCAACAATATGATCATTTGTGAATCAAGTAGTCATGCCGTGTTCCCTTGAGTTCTGGGAAAGCTAAGATTTCCATCATGATTGATTAGGGAACTCCTTTAACGGCAAAACTATTTCAATACAGCCTTGTACAAACACTCACATAACTACTTCATTATAATCTAAGTCTCATTTATCCAGTCATATGCTTAGTGCTTCCCAAACAAATGCATTTTCATTAAAAAAACAAACCCTAGTTTTGGAGTTTGGCTTTGAAGAGAAATAGTTTTACTTTCAGCTCTGTTTAAATTGTGAAAATGCATGTATTTGGTAAGCACTGAGCATACAACTCAATAGGAGTCGTATGCTTAATACTTATAGTATTACGCTGGATTATACTGCACTGTGTGAGAGTATGTTTAAGAATGTGATATAGTTTTTCTGTTTTTGAACATGGTCCCCTATGCATCAATAAATCAATATGTAGATGATTTCAAGGTAACATGGCATGACTAATTGATAAACAAATCTTCATTTTGTGGATGAAGGATTCCTTCAACTGCAGGTTGCTCTGGATGAAATTCTCATCTAAACTATTAACTTGCAACTTGTGTTTTACTACACTCACATTGTAGGAAGGAGCTGATAGCTCAGTACAGCCGTCTGTCAGAGGACGCAGCTCGCAGAGAGAGACGGGCCATGTGGCGGGTGCAGCGAATGAGACTCGACGAAGCCCGGGCTCAGTTCTTCATGCATGACAGGCAGCAGACTCAGGTTTGTAATAAATTAATATAGAAAACAAACACAGAGGACAAGGAAAAGATATTAAAGAGATTATTTAAGGTAAGGGAAAATGTTTAAACCAAAGCTCTCATGTTGTTTTCAGGCACTTCTAGAAAAATATCCTTTAGGGCAGAAGAGACCACCTGTGGAAGCACTGCCACCTGTTCCCTTAGCACAACAGACTTCATCACAACCCACACCGGTATGACAAAACATACTGGTTTTTGAACATTAAACCCCATTTCTTTCCTCTGATTTATGCTCTTCAGAAGTGTGTACTATATAGATGTCCTCATTTGTCCCCTCCTAACAGGAATGTTGGGACCTGTCTGAACAACAGCCAGCAGAGACTCAAGAATCTGATGCTGTGTCACCACCACCTGACCCATCCTCTCCCACCCTCGCTCACCCTACAGTAGACCCTGCCCTCATCTCTGAGAACATTGACATCAATGATTTTCTCCCCAAGTCACCAAATCCTGACAGTCAGCAGGTGGACAGCGCCCTACAGGAGATCGGCTCTGACCTACCTGAAGCGTGTCCTACAGCACAACTGGTAGACTATGACTTCAGTGCCCCCTTTAGTCCGCTTGAAGGTATCACTGGCCGAGCCTCATGCCAGCCCCGGCCTCGCTGGGGACCTGCAGTCCAGCCTGACTTGATCCAAAACCACCCATCTTTTTCTCATATCCCCATAGGAGAAAACATATCTCAAGTTCAGGAAGGTCTTCCCAAAGCCAGCCCCTTTGGCCAAGCAACCAAATCCAGCTTTCCTTTAGGTCAATACACCCCAGAGGAGCCCCAAAATACATCTAAAGAAAACGTTTATGGATATCCCTCTCAAGCATCGGTGCAGCAAGTAAATGCGAGTGGCTCAGTGGCAGAAAACAAGCAGGCGGAAATTAAATCTATGACGGAGCATACGACTGAAATGGGGGATTTAGAAAGTAAAGTAGAAGTAAATAAAGACAAGGGTAAATCTGTTGAGCCTGAAAAAGACAATGATTTGATTGCATCGTCCACCTCCCCAAAGCAAAGTGGCAAGAATATTGGTCATCACAAAGCATTGATAAGTCTGTCTGACTGTGGTGGGATTGATTCTCCTAATGCAAGCACTCAGGGCCGCTGCTCGGATGCTCTTAATAAAGCTGATGATAATATTTCTTCGCCAAACATTCATATCTCCAGTATTCACCTAAAAGCTGGAGGGCTGGTTTCAGATATTGTTGCCCAGCAGCCTTCACTTAGCACCCTTGGACATTCCTCTGATGCCCACATAAGGGTCCGAGAGTTTGTATCGGAGGTAACTGGTCCTCTTCAATCCCGCAATATCCATGGCCACGCCTCAGATTCTCACATCAAGATTGGAGAACATGTTTCAGAAGTTGATGCTCCTCTACCTTCCTCCAGTGCTCACGGTCACTCCTCTGATGCACACATTAAAGTTGGGGAAAATGTTTCAGAGATCTTTGCTCCTCTTCCTACTCCAAATGTCCATGGTCATGCCTCAGATGCTAACATCAAAGTCGGTGAGCATGTTTCAGATGTTGTTGCCCCTCTGCCCTCCCCCAGCATTCACGGTCACAGTTCAGATGCCCACATTAAAGTCGGAGAAAACGTCTCGGATGTTTTTGCACCACTTGCTGCTCCCAGCATCCATGGTCACTCCTCTGATGCAAATATAAAAGTGGGCGAGTTTGTGTCTAACATACCCGAAGCAAGACCTCGTTGGAGTAAACATGGGCATGCCTCCGACTGCATTCTGCAGCCAGGCTGCGTGGTTTCTGGAGCTGAACCCTCCTTGTCTGCTCTACCTGGAAGCTCTTATGGTCACTCCTCAGACTCAATGTTGGCTACTGGATGTGTAGTTTCAGGAGAAGAACCCAACCGTTCACCTCTACCAGGCAGTGCCCATGGACACTCGTCAGACTCTGCGTTAACCATCGGATGTGTTGTGTCCAAAGCTGAACCACTTCCATCCCCACTACCGGGCAGCGCCTATGGCCACTCCTCTGATTCGACGCTAGGAATGGGCTGTGTGGTGTTGGGGACGCAGCGACAACCCTCTCCACTACCAGGCAGCACTTACGGCCACTCATCAGATTCTTCACTTGGAGTTGGGTGCATGGTGAAAGGGAAAGGCATCTTAAATCAGCAGAAGCCAGACGACAATGGAGACAGTAAAGGTAATGAATTGTATTAAGTGATGCACAGTCTTCAGTTGTGACTCACAACTTGGCGGAACTGAGGGAACACTTAAGTGCCACTTAGTGAGCTCAAGATAGTATAAGATGTTATGAGCCTTGAATTTATTTGCATCACTCTTATATGTTCTGTTTCTTTTTTAAAAAATTGATTTTTGTTGCATTAATAAGACACAACAAAATAACTTACATAGATGGAGGAGAGGATCTTGACAGGTACAAGTAAAGAATAAATTTAATCATGATTCAAGACAGGAGTGCTTTCACTCTTAAGCACATAGTTCTTCATAAATACTTCTATTTTCAATTGCTCTTCAATTGCTATAATCTTGTACTTGTCATAAACCAAATTAATTCTTTCTCTCCACCATGCAATATTTTTGAGGTTATGACTTGGAGAAGATTAGCGTTTGGAACGTTTCAGCAAGGATGCAAAGATTTAGAAGTGCAGTTTTGTAGGTTTTGGACAGTCGCAAAATTTATAGGTAAAAGGCCCCTATGAAGTCAAACCCCTCTATCATAAGTCAGATTAATCATTCTGTTTTGACATTAAATGAAGAGTTTTAAAGTGTATTTTTCTTTGTTATCCAAGCTGTTGTCAGGGGCTTAATGCTGTCTGTAGGCTTCAATATATCTTTTTTTTTATCATTATTAAGTGTGTTCTCTCTATGTTAATGTAATTGAATGTTATTGTTTGACATCTCTCTTCAGGTTCAAAGTCAGACAGCCCTGGTGAGCAGCTGGTTGAGTTCACGGGGTCCTGGGCAGCCGGCTTTGGTTTGTCCCCCGGAGAAAAGTCTGAGCAGGAATACCTCTTGGCTTTGTGTGCTCAGTATGAGGTGGAACAGTACGAAGACTGCTACAACCTAATGGGTTAGTTGACAACATTTGACTGGCCAAAGATTATTGGTTTCTTTTGCACATGTGGGCAATGCGATTGCCTAATGCGAAGGGAAATGTGGGCAGTGAGGCCACAGTTACAGGTGCAGTGTAACTACAAATAATTGCCAAAATATAGCATCTATGTAGAAAACAGAAGGGGATCCAAACACAGAACCTTGAGGAACTCCCATGTTTTAACTCTGTCGGAGAAGAAATGTTACATTAAAAATCAGAAACCTTTAAATACAAGATCAGTTAGTTAAGAACAGTGAGTGAACAAAGTTATTACAATTTTATGATTTAAAGGATCACAAGCTAAGCTAAACTGTTTAATTTCCAAAGTTCAAGTTTTGCATAAGGTTGTTTTTTTACTCTTAGAAGTGCCTTTTCAATATCAGAAGCAATTCAAAGGAGCTATTCCAAAGCACAAACAAAGTAAAGCAGGCACTGTAATCCAATCATAAATCAAATGAACAGAAGTTAATTATTTGGCTCAAAAACTGAATAAAATGAAATGATTTTGTTGATGGTCGTCTGCTTGTAACAAATGACCAAAACAAGTGCAGGGAATTAAATACAACAATTCTGCTCAGACTAATGCTTTTAATTGATGAATTTGGATGAGACTAAACATGTAAAACAAGGCCCACAGACAAAAAGGGCTGTAGCCTACAGTACAGTACTAATCTAGTAAAAAAAAAAAAAAAAGAATAAATGGGCTCTCCTGGTCTTCTGAGAGTAGCCTGTAGTCTTAATGAAAAAATATGAGTGTATCTATATGGCTGTACAGTATCAGAGCCTGTTAACTCCCTGATGCCTCTGAAATAACTTAATGAGAAATGAAACATCTTGTTAAATAGAGCAAAACGTCACATCAAATAGAAGAGAAATGAAGACGATACACCTTACAGCGACAGAGCTTACTTCATATAAATTAAAACATGCCCTTTTACATGTTCAGGACTAATGCATTTCTAGAGGCTGTTAAATATTTACTCCATCAGGTTGTGTAAAAACCTGTGATATTTCATAGGGGTATTAAGTCTTGGTTTGTGTTTGGGTGGGATGCATCATGGCTCGTTGAAGTAATATCCTGTCTTTTTCACTCTGCGTGTCATGCTGCTATTATTCATGCCAGCTTCCAGGGTCTGCGTGAAATCAGTCAGCCGAATACATCTTCCACACTACTGATCAAAGTCAGGAGCCCTAATTATTCAGGGAGTGTTACTACAAATGTAGAAGGTGGACAAAATAACTGTGCTTTTTAATGCATTTACCCTGCAGTAAATACTATCCATTCAGCAGGTCTTATGTTTTGTTTTGTTTTTTTTGTTAAGCGTGTCAGACAGTTGTTGATTCCTCTGTTTTGAGGAGATGAATCAGCGTTTAAGATCTTAGTTTTAGGGCTGTAGCTAACAATTATTTTCACTGTTGATTAATAGTTTATTTCATAACATTTTTGAAGAAAATTAAAAGCGTTAACATATCATATCACATATTCAAATGTCAAAGATATTCAGTATTATACCTGTGAATATTAAGAGAGTGTGACTTTTAACCTTGAGAAGGTGGAAGACAGAAATAATCAAATATCAAAATAGTTGCCAATTAATTTAATGAATTCAGTCAACTAATCATTTCAAACCTACTTAGTTAAATCATTTAGTAAAAGGGATAGTTCATATTTTAGAAGTTGGTTTGTATGAGGTATTCAGCTATTATAGTATAGAGAAGAAGCAGAAACACTGACAGAAACACAGGCAATGCACTGCTGTGAATGGGGGACGCTATATTAAGAATATTTTCACCGCTTTACCTTGCTGTCAGACAGCCCTTCCCTTTGGCACCAGGTTTTCTCCACTATAGAATCTCTGTATGCCTTCGCATTTCTCTCTTTTGGCTTTTTCAGCGTCCCTCTGCAAAAGTTCTTCGTAAAGGTGTCCTCTTGTCTCCACAGGAAAAGGCATTTTATAGTTGCCGTCAAAATCTGGCTTTTTTTGTCTCCTTGTGTTTGTTGTCGACTACATAAACTGCTTAATGTCGGACACAAACAGCTTATCGATGGCATAATACAGTGCGCGGCACAGCTGCTCTTATGTGTAGGAATATGTTTGTTCTAAGGTTGGGAAAATGTAGCGCCAATGGAAAGAAGCTAAAATATTTGATAGATTGCATACACGTAAACTGATATTGATTATTTTTAGGTGGGCCTTTTTTAGATGACTAAAATATGTTTTGGTGCAGCAGTGCAATACTGAGTTTCGATGTCAGTACTCCAGCCTGCTTCTCCTAAGTGACATCTACTGTATTTTACACACTGACTATGGACAAGCACCTTGAAAAACCCCACTTCAAAAATATCAGAACTTTCCCTTAAAAACAAAATGTAAAATTTATTTTGCATCATCCACTGCAGCAAAAACATTACTTAGATTATGCTTTGACTTTTTATTTTTAATTTGACTGTGCATACATGATCTCTTTGCACTGTTTGAAGCTGCACAGCTTTCAGTGGTTGTGAAAGTGACATTTATTCAGCAAACATGCCTTTCTCCCTCTCACACAGCTTCGTCCCCAGAGTGTCAGCTGTTGAAGCAGGTAACTCGGGGCCCTTGGGGCCTTCCTATGGACCACACATTTCGCAGAGCCACAGACACCACCGCTGTCCAACTCAGCGAGATGGTTTCCCTGCCAGTTCTGATTAAACAGGCCGTCACTACTCCGCTCATCACACAGTGAGTTTCTGTCTGCGAGAAAGCTGCTGGAGGAAGTGTCTGTTTTGTGTTAGCGAGAGATTACTAACATCACATTTGTAGGCACATAATGAGGTATTGTTTACAAGTATGAGTTTTGAGTGCCTGAGAAAGACGTGTGATTATTTTACCTGGAAGCCAAAAACTGTGTTTAGGAGAAATGCAGGTGCGAAGCTTTCACTGATCTCGTCATTTTTCTGCTACTTTAGGCCACTTAAACTGTAGTTGAGTGCACATTCTGCGCTGAAGGAATAATTTAAATTCTTATTACTTTCCATCTTTGTAGGATCCTTTTTCTGTTTGAAATTCCATCAGAACTCCAGACAAGCTTGTCAGTCTTCACCTGCAATGTTTCTGCACACTGTGCAGTTTAACCTTTGTGTGTAAAGAAATGGCTTTCTCATCCCTCAGAGAGGCTGCAGTATATTTAGTGTTGGAATTCATAGCTCTAAATTTTTAGTGGCACAATTTTATTCCGTGCTTAGAGTTTCCCAGAGATTTTCAACTCTATTTTTATATCCTCCCTGCTGACTTTTCGGTTAAAGAGAGTCTCGCCTAACTCCCACTGTTGTGTAAATGTGAATTGCTTTGGAATAATTTGAAGCAATGGGATAGAGGAAGTCGTTCAGAAAGTGAAAAACGCCGGTGTATTCCCTGAGCTTTCTCAAGAGCTGTTGTCCTCACAACATAATGAATATGCAACTCAGCATAGTTTTGATTCTTTTGTTAAAACTTTTCTTTACCTATCATGGTCATTCTCTTTTCCCTCTTCCACCCTCAGTGTATCTTTGGTGAACAAGGCAGTGGTGGACTACTTCTTTGTGGAGTTAGGGGTGGAAAAACACTTCGAGGCGTTGCGCCACTTCCTGCTGATGGAGGATGGCGAGTTCGCACAGTCCCTCAGCGATTTGCTCTTTGAAAAGGTGAGGCTCTTTTAAAAGCTTTGCGGTCTTCTCTATGTGGAAAATAAGGGTGATCTATTGCATTTTTGTATTTATGGCATTCAAGGAGAGGACAAGAAAGGACATCCTGGAACAAGGCCAAATCTCCTGGTCTCCCCTTAAATGCAATACATTTAAAACAAACACTTCTTGTTTTTGATTGATCAGCACTGCATGCATTAAGTGTTATCTGCTTTTAGCCTGAGAAACCCATTTGAGAGCAGGTGCAGGTAACCTTGTAAACTCAATGATTGTATGCATGAAAATCAACATACACACTGAATAATATCTGAGGCACACACCAGAACTTGAGCACACAGAGTTAGCCTTTATTTAAAAATGTATGTGCCATAGTTGGAGGGCAGTTCTCTAGAGGAAGTTACACGACTCCCATCATTCCCTGGTGAACGCCGTCTCCCGCAAAATGTTATATGGAACGCTAGAGCCTGTGTGTGTGTCGCAGCTATACCACACAAAGCTTCAAATAAAAAGATTTTAGTTATGACACGTCCAAGCAAAACTGACCTTCTAAAAGCTACTTGCAGTGCTTTTCTCGTAGTAATGGACTGAATAACGATGTGTCGATTGAAAGGGGCTGCTCGTTATGAAGAACCCACAGAGGAGTTTCAGTGCCTTTTGTCATTGTTTTGGTTTTCAGCTCAAATATTTCCCTCAGGACTTAGACCAAAAACAGAGCTAAAGGAGAGAGGATACTGGACTGACATTAATCAGGTGGTCAGAAATACAACTCTAAATGGAGGATAATGGTGGATAAAGGGGTGGGCAATATATCAGTTATACTTTTTTTTCTTTTTTAAGCCACTGGTTTCAGACTTGCTTTGGTGTTTTGGTTCTCTTGCACGCTCCCTGTCACAGACACAAAAAGAAAAAAAAAAACTTAAAAACATGATACATCGCAGCACTCCGCTACCCATTCAGAATACTTTCTCCTGATTGATAATGTGTAAGGAGGCGAGGTGTGTCTCTTTTTATCTGCAGGGCTCCAGACGATTCAACCATGGAGCACCAGTTAGACTTGCAAATATTATTAACTAATGAACTGAAGAGCTGTTCGTTTGATTCCTGCTCACAGTGAATAAATCCTCAAGTTTAACAGTGCCACTGTAGCAATTTAATGTTAACAGCTAAATGTTGGCTGGAGGCTTCAAGTTCACAGCAAAAAACATCAACACTTACACAGTACTTTATTTAACCTCACCGTAACATTACCTCATTTAACTTTTATTATAACAAGACTTTATTTCACTTTGTTATAAAAGTACTTCATTTGACTTTCTTCAAACAATATTTGATACTACAATACTACAATACTACAATATACTGTTAAAATTTAACTTTATTTTAACAGTACTTAATTTACCATTATACTAATTACACTTTATTATAACAATACTTTATTTACGTTAATTATAACAGTACTTTCTTTAACTTTATAATAACAATACTTTATTAAACTTTATTGTAAGAATAGTTTAAATAGTACTTCTGTATTTAAGTAGTCTACACTTAATTCAAATGTGGTCTCAAAATATTGAGACATATATCATGTTTGCAATATAGCTTAAAAATATCACATCATCTATAGGTCATTTTGACTAAGCTAATAAAATATATATGCCATATTTTGTTATCTGATCATCTTTTAAGCATATTGGCACCTTTTTGGCTTGCTTGGTTAGCCAGCAGTCGTGTTTCTGGCTACCTAGTACATGGAAGTTCAGTAGAGTCCTGAAGGGACATATCTGCCTCTTTAGCTGCTAAATGCTCCACTATGTTCATCAGCTGTGTCAGTCTGCCTTTAAGTTCTGAGGAGGTAGTGAACAGTGTCTTTTTAGAGCTTTTTCACTGAGAAAATCTGCCTGCTGTGGCTGAAAAAAGACAAATTAAACTGATACATACTGTAGATGTTACATAAATATGATTTACTGCCACTTTAAACTCAGAAGTATTTTTATATCTGCTGTCTCTGTGTGCCTGTTGTGCAGCACATGATGCGTCACTGCTTAGATTCCAAGACTGCGTATGTTAAGCCCAAGCTTCCTGGCGTGAAATAACAAGCACAGCCTTCACTAACACCTTGGTGCTGTTCTGCTGAAACATTCATGTACATCTGTCTCCTGAGACCCATGAGACAGAAGGTTTTTGTTCCAGCCAAACACTACACCAGCTGATCTCAGTGATTAGCACACCTTCAACCGGAAAGCGAGCTAATCATCGCAATCAGCTACACGCAGCGTTTGTTTGGGATGAAAAGCTGCCAACTCTTGGGCCTTGATAGCACATTTGAGAAGCAGAAGTGTAGAGGTACAGGTAGTCATCCATGTTTGACCTTGTGTGTATTTATTTGACTTTATATATTGATTGATTTATATGTCTCCACTCAGCTGGGCAGTGGCCAGACTCCCGGTGAGCTGCTGACCCCCCTGGTTCTGAACTCCATCCTCAGTAAAGCCCTGCAGTACAGCTTACACGGGGACACACCATTAGCTGGTAACTTCACCTTTGCCCTGCGCTTCCTCCCGGAGACCTTCCACCCACACGCCCCTGATTCTCTGAACTGTCTGGAGCTACGCTACAAGGTGAGGCAGTGTGTTTTGATGGAGAGAGTAACAGAGTGCGTACGCTTGCATGAGCGCGCTTGTCTCGGCATGAGTGGCAGCTTGAATGTGACAACCTGTCATGTTTTGACAAACTGCTCTGGGTGTGGAAAATGAGCTTATCACGCACTTAAATGGTTGAACCTTGTAGATTGATTGGAGTTGAGTCTTTTGGATGACATGCACAGTGACTAATGCTGCACATATTGTCCTCCGCTCTTGTTCTGTGTTCTTCACCCTCCTGACTGTGCCCTCTCCTGCTGAATCTCCATCTTGTACCTTTCCTGAACCTCCTCCCTCTCTTTCGATATCTTCATCTCTCGCTTCACTTTTTTTTCCTGTGCTCTCTTGCCATACATCTCTTCCTCATCCCCCCCCCCCCCTCTCCCTCCCCCCTGTCTTTCGTTCGCACTCCTCT
The DNA here is from genome assembly GCF_008729295.1 of Plectropomus leopardus. Taxonomy (NCBI): domain Eukaryota; kingdom Metazoa; phylum Chordata; class Actinopteri; order Perciformes; family Serranidae; genus Plectropomus; species Plectropomus leopardus. The sequence continues at coordinate 10,636,007 of NC_056473.1, read as the reverse complement.
CCCCCCCGTTTTTCAACATCTCTGCACTCACACTTCCCCCCTCGCCTCATTCGTCACTCTCCCTTTTACGTTTCTTTCACACTCTCGCACTTTTAACGCACTTCTTTTTCCCCCCTCTTCCCCCTTGTCTCTTTTCCTTGGTGTCATCTCCCAGGTGGACTGGCCGTTGAACATCATTATCACAGACAGCTGCATGAACAAGTACAACCGTCTGTTCTCGTTCCTGCTCCAGCTCAAACACATGGTGTGGAGCCTCCGCGAGGTCTGGTTCCACCTCAAGAGAACAGGTGAGAAAGGTGGGAGCTGTGTTTTCAAGCCGGGCTCAGACTCCCCTGTACTGAGAAGGAAGAGTTAAGATTCTTCCTGTTGTGCTTCAGCTGTTTATAAAATATTCATTAAGGGGAATGCTGCGATTCCTTTATGTTTTATTTATACAAAGCACATCTCATAGCAGTGGGACTTGTTGTAAAACAGTGTGCTTCAGTGGGTTAGATAGTATTGATCGGTGAAAGCCTGTGCACGGACTACTTAAATGGTTATCCTGAAGGGACAAAACAAAGTATTAAGGTATTACAGGGATGCAAACTACAGAGACTGAAACAAGAATATTACCGATCACCAGGGAAAATGTGGATGATTACTACAGGGTGCATTACGTAAGTTCCAGCTACCCAGCCCAACCGCATGGGGGGGGGGCATTATTTCACCCTTTAAATGTCGGTCTACTTCTATGTCCATCATAAATGAAGGCAACTCATTACTGACAGCAGAGCAAAAATACAGCCGGTCAAAATGTCTTCTGATCTTGTCGTGTGATGTTTGTGTATTGTTTACTTTATAGCTTATTTAGCTCAGTTTTATCAACACCACAGTAACAGGAAAACAGTCACATATCGCGAACTGTGAGCCTACAGTAACAGTTTGGTTGTCATTAGTTACACTACAGATATTTAGTGTATATAGCCAACATTAGATGTTACTTACCAGTCTAAAAGAAATGTGAGTTCAGCATCAAGTCGCATCCTTTTTACTCTACAGGAACTGTCCCCAGTGTCGGATAGACACACCAATATTTACTCTAGTTTTGCTTCTTCGTATGTCACTTCTTTTCTTTGCCATGGGGCGTTCACTACAGCACATCGGCATCTTGAAACTAAATGTCAAAGGTGTTACTTCTTCACACTGTGTTGATAGGGTTAGTTCACTTTTTGGACTAAAATTATGGCCAGATCTTACAAAATGCGCCTTTAATACGGGACTCAGAATGATTGTTTTTTTTTAACATAAAAAGAATAAAAAGAAGACTTCACTCAAAGAAAAAATGCATGATACAATCAACCAAGGTCTGTTTGTATCATATCTATAGCTTTAACCATCGTTTTCTCTACTATTTGCGCCAAAAGTGAGCTCAAACTGCTGATAAACAAGAAGAAATTGCACTGGTGTGATAAGATACAGAAAAGCAGCAGATCTTCCTATTTGAGCAAATGTTTATTTTCAGTCTCTGCAGCACTGATGATGACTTGTTCCCATCCTGTTTCCCTCAGCGCTGGTGAAAGGTGCAGGTCGCTCGGTGCAGTTCCATCAGCTGCAGCTATACAGACATGAGATGCAACATTTTGTAAAGGTGATACAGGGATACATCGCCAACCAGATCCTGCAAGTGTCCTGGAGCGAATTCACAGCCAAGCTGGCCACCGCCAGCGACCTGGACGCCATCCACCGCACACATGCAGACTACCTCAACAGAGCCATCTTCAGGTGAGGGCTGGCACTGCATGTGTGCCTCTTAACAGTGTTAGTTGCAATATAATGTTTACTGTTATCTCTGTTGCACAAAATATGGGATTTTTCTTCAATTTATTGCATTTTAGGAAAAGACTTTTGGAACAAGGTCAAATGTCCTCGTCTCCCCTTGAATGAAATGCATTTTAAACTTTCCAGCATCTTGAGTGATCACAGCTTTCAGTATTCAGTGTTATCAGTTTTTAGCCTGTGCACCCCATGTGAGAGCAGGCGCAGATAACCTTGTAAACCCAAAGATCGCATGCATAAACTACATAAAATGAGTACACGCTGAATACACCAAAACATATCACCTTGGTACACAGAGCAGATGTAAAAATGCATGTGCCACAGTATGGAGGCACTTCTCTCCAGAAGTCACTCCACAGTTATGCATCTGGTGCAACAGTCCAATAATGATAATGCAGCGGTCTGGCTATTTGGCCATGGCTTAACAGATTCACATTAAAAACAATTTAATTGTGTCATTATTAGAAGATTCAACGATGCTGTTATAACTTACATTTATTGAGATAATTTGAGCAAATGAAAAACAATGAAGAACGATGTTGATACATGACTTACATCTTAAATAGTTTTTCAAGGAAAAATGCCACATATTTGATGGTTCCAGGCTCTCGAATTAGCGCAAATTTAAGGACTTCAACCTGTGCTCTAGGATTTTTTATTTTTATTTCTCATTTTTTTATTTATAGCCCAATTACAGTATTTCCATGTAGTATACAGAGGTATGCAGATTAAAATCTAATGGAGAGCACAGGTGTAAGATCACTCATCAGTATCAGCACATATCCTGAGTTGAGGTATTGGAGTTAATATAGGATGCCTAAATTTGACCTTTTTTTTTCTTTTTGAAATGGCTCCTGTTATTTTAGATGCTTTCAGGTTTGTATTTCGTTTTAAATGGACAGGTTAATCATAGGTATTGATAATATGGGCATGGTCTAGTTTCAGGCTGGTTTCAAGGAATTTTTAAAAGCAAAATAAAAATCAAATAAAATCTGGTTGCAGCTAAGCAAAAGTAAATATTTTCAGATTTCTTTGTCAAAAACTGAAGATGTTCAGTTTTCTATCACAGAAGACTGATGGTAAAAAAACCAAAACAACTGATTTAAATGTCTTATAATGGGCATTTTCACTATTATCTTTATTGACTGTTTGATCTATAGAACATCAGAAAATAGTAAGAATGCAAAACCTTGTGAAAACAAGGTTTTGTCATTAAATGTTTTGGTTTTTATGATCAGCTGTTAGGAACTCAAACATATTAAATGTGCATAAATGTAAATATCACAAATTCTCATATCGTAGACAGTGAAACCATAAACCATAAAATGCATTTGCATCTTAAAAATCCACTTTTTTTCTTTCAATCAATCAATCAATCAATTATTCCAGACTCAGGATCCATGTAAAAAAGACAAAACATCACATTCACTAGAGACATACACAAACACAGTACATGAGTGACTCATTAAATCAACTAATAGTCCCAGCTTTATATTAAACAATAATTAAAGATAAATTACTTGGGGCAACTTTTTGGGCCCCCTTCACATACCAAAGTCAAAACCATGTGTTGTAACAGGTGTTCTGCAAAGTGTTGTGAACTTTAAGATAGAACCGCAAAAATGCAATTTAAACCATCATGATTTTGGGGCAGCAACATGACGAAATGCAGAAAAATTCAGGGGAGTGAAATGATTTCTTCAGGCTCTGTACAGGCACGGCAAGCTGGAGTGGAACTCTCTGCACCCATAATTTCATATAAAATTAATTCAACCTCTTCGTAACAAGTTAATTAAAATTCCAGCTGGATGTGAGGCTAACTTTTGAACCCGATGAATGATTTAATCTCATTAAGAGAGGTTGTCAGTATCACACTTTTCTGTGTAGAATTTCAGCCCGTCTGAAAAAGCCATTTCAAAGTTCCTTGTCATGTTTCTTAAACTTTGCACTCTCTCGCCTCCCCAGGGGTTTGCTGACAGAGAAGGCAGCTCCGGTCATGAACATCATCCACAGCATCTTCAGCCTGATCCTCAAGTTTCGGGCGCAGCTGATCGCACAGCCCTGGGGCAGCCAGCAGGGGGAGGCAGTGCACCCCAGCTTCATCGCCATGCAACAGTCATACAACACCTTCAAGTATTACTCTCACTTTCTTTTCAAAGGTAAGCATTTCATTCAGCTGTAGCTCAGACTCCTGATTATAAAGCCAAAGGATGTGTTATTAAAATATCCACTTGACATTCAATCAGTAAATTATAAACAGTAATATCAACAAACAAGCTGGGGGTAAAAGCAACAAAGAGCCTTGATAATCTCACCCAAGTTTCTTAAATATCTTTCACTTGTAATTGTATGACACTGTGAAATGTTAAAATGTTATAAAATGTAGATTGTCTTCTAATTTCAAGTTGCAACGCACTTAATTGGGGGTTGCTTAATTATAGAGCGTGTGTTTTTAAGCACATTGAATCTTCTCTAAATGAAAGGGATTCATTAAGTTCTCCAGGCTCATTTTAATGGTTGGGAGAGTAGTTTTCTTTGCAATTGTAAAGTATTAGTGTTGTTGCTGTAATAAGGAAATAAGTAAGACGTTTCTAAGCTGAGGTCAGGCTCATCTTCGATTAACACGAGCCGACAATGGTTAGTCAAGCGTCCGACTCTAGACGTAATCATTTTGGAAATGATGTCAAAAATGCTACAATGAAAGGAGTCAATTTTATAGTGATTATATGTTTAACACGGAAAAACTATAGCTTAAGCTGCTTGTTTTATATTGAAATATTGAAGTTTATATTGAATATTTAATGGAGCTGAGCAGCTATGTGTTGTCTTAATTAAAGGTTTTGCTGGCTTGTTTTTCCTGTTTATGCTCATATTTAAGAGATACCTGCCTAAAGCGATTTCATTGTATGTGATGCGAGTAGAATCCACACAGTTTTAGTCTGTGAAGCACTTTATGAAGTTTACCTGAAGGTAATGTGACTCTGTCTGTGAGCAAGTCTATTCAAGGAACCTGTTGACGGTTTGTACATCAGTTACTCACTGTGTGTTACCTCGAGTTTGAAAAGAAACATTTTTCTGGCGCTCCTCCACAGTGAGAAAAGTATTGATAAAGGGCGAACGCTCTTTATTAATTGAAGTAATCATCTGCATTTCACAACAGCAAAACGATCTCAGAAGATCTGTTTCCAAGCTCTCTTATCACGCATGCTGTAAAATCCAAGTCTATTTATCCAGCTGTAGCTCAGTGCTTCCCAAACACATGCGTTTGTGTTCAAACGTAAGTGCACACTGAGCGTATTCTGTCACGCTGCTCAGCCGTGTAAGAGGCTGTTTGTACTGAAGTGTTTTAAATCGTAACGTTTTAACTAAAAATAAATGCATTTGAGAAGTACTGAGCATGTGATTGGATAAATGAGACTGAGATTATACTGCACAAGTTGTGTAATAGCTTGTAAGCATGCTTTAGTATAGGATTATTGTTTTTAAACCTGGACCCTGATTATTTCATTTTATGAAGAACAACTTTTTTTTTGATTCTTCGTTCACCATGGAGGCATGTGAGAAAGTTTTCTTAGTGACACATGATGAGTAACTCATACACAAATGGTCATTTTGTAAAGTAATGTATTCTTTTCCCCTTTTATATTTTCGCAGATAATTTCCTAACACGCACAGCATTGGGATAGTAAAACAGGGAATTTTTATATAATAAGTCTAAGCGCTGTATGTTTGTTTCTTCTCGCAGTGGTGACCAAGCTGGTGAACAGAGGTTACCAGCCTCATCTAGAGGATTTTCTTCTTCGCATCAACTTCAACAACTATTACAAAGACTCCTGAGCAGTGTACTGGTGTGTATGTTGCACTTGACATAGTACAGGCACATACTTGCTCGATACTTATCGAACGCACCATTGTGTACAATGACTGTTTACATTTTTAGAATCCCCACTTAGTGTTTATAGGACAGAAGACAGAATCAGACATGTATACCATAAATTCAGTTCACGGTGCTGCATGGATTTGACATTTAAACCCGTTTAGGCAATCAATATGCAGGATTTGAGCTACATGTCTGTGTGCTTGATTAATGGCTGTACTGCTCAAATTGTGTGCTGACAAAGTTTGTAATTGAGATAAAGCTGATGCCTCCTGTAAAGTCTCACACTCAGATGTGTCCCCAGCTATGTAGATATTAAGTGCATATAAATTAAGTGTTGATTATATGTAAATACAAAAGCTAAATGCTTTGTTAAATAAATACTCTACTCCGCAGTGCTGATGTTAGAGTTCTTCTGTGATTCAAAGAAAACACATTGACTTGAGCAAGAAAAAAATTACTTACATTTATTAAAGATTGCATGTTAGCATTGGTATTAGAAAACTAGGACAAATTAAGTGCAAAGCCTTATGGGTAATGGATTCTGTCAAGATCAGCCATTTACAAAAAGACAGAGAGTGGGGGGAGAAAATGCAGTCCTTGCTATATTACTGGAATTTATTTTCCTCACAATGAGTACCCAGATTTCTCCTGACGGTGCATTAACTTGCAAAGCAAATATATATCAAGACTATTCAGCACAGCTGTAGTGCGTGTAATGCGCTACAGAACGCCACAATAAGAGGATTTTGTTTTTGACAGGAAGTTGGAGAAACTTTTCTTACCAACTGAGCCGTCAGTCAAAGGTACAACACAAGCATCAACGTGTGTTGGTCATCAAATGAAAAAAGATTTCAGACTTTTGACGACTGATGCACTAAGAACGTTTAGGTGGCATTTTTGTAGTTTTATTAACGGTGTGATTGAAGCATTTCAACCAGCACCTGAGGATGGAGGGTACAAGGTTATTTGATGGACAACATTTTGTTTTTACCAAATGATATGCATTTACATCAGGAAAGAGGAAAACATGGTTAACCGTTACAACTTCAAACAAAAGTAGGATGTTAGGGGAAATGCACATATGCGCTTTCTGGTGGAAAGGTCGATGAGAAGATTGATAGCGCGACAGTGTTTATCCATTGAATATAAAGCTACAGCCCCCCCCTCAAAAAAACAAAAACAAAAACATTTCCACTAATAATAACAGTTACTGCAAAATACTTTGGTAACTGGGCATAGCTACTGACAGCTGCTGGAGACATCAAAAGCATCATCCTCTTTCAGTTTTAGTCGCCCGATGGTTGATGCACTTCCTTTGTGCTGTAAACCGAGCCCTCGTTTTCCTAGAAGATCGTATCCATTTGCAGACAGTTAAGCAAATACGTGCATTTCCCGAATATCAAACTATTTCTCTGATTACAATAAACGGCGTTAGGAGCAATCAAACAGTCTGAAATGATTTAACCAGTAGAGCAGGCAGCCATTAATGAAATATCCACACTTAATCAACGTGAAACGACCTCGAGTTCTGATGAGTGGGAAAAGCAAGCAGCACTGGTCAACAATGTTACTTTCACGATCAACATCAAGTCAGTGGTTTTGACCCTGTCTGTTTTGCACAGTACAAACACATATCACATTCACACAGTGCACCACACGCTTCCACTGTCCATTGAGATTAGTGTTACAGCTCAAATTGGCTGAAATGGAATAAAACCGCACTGAGGGAAGGCAGAATTTCACAGATCGATCGCTTTCCCCTCAGTTTTTCTGTTTAATATTCTTATGTATCAGCAAAGAGCATGTTGTTTTTCAATGAGTTCATTATACCACACTGTGGTCGGCCTACATGCGTCACTGAAATGTTTGAGTGATTTACTATTATTATTTTTTATGTATTACAGCTTAGTGCTCAGTATCAAGATTTTAATCTTCTGCGAAGGGACTGAGAGAGAACTCCATTATTTAATCATGCACCGCAGCAGTCCTAGCTTTTAAAAAGTAAAAGTTTTTAATGCAGCCAACTCTGATTAAACATTATACAGACACTCGGACGGTTGATATTTACATAGACTTTCAAGAAACCTAAAGCAAAGTACCAGATTTACTAAAGAATATTTGGGCTGCTCGAGGAGGACCTTGCATACAGATCTTAATAAAGATCATCCTAAACTTAATTCAGTTTAGAGCGAATGCCTAAGACAGTGGCAAGAGTGCAGAAAGAACAAATTTAGTTGAATCACTTCACCAACTGTGTCCGCTGCTTCGGGACACGCATGCTCACGCAGAGTTAAAACAGCAAGCAATGCAACAGTCGCTTCTCTGCAGATAAAAAGAACGGACATGATTTCAAACTATTTCATGTCTTAAAATTCTAAGATCCTTCAGATGTCTCAATTAGTGCATTCTGTAACCAAGCATTATGAAACAAATTAACCTCGGAAGTGCGATAACCTTTTTTGTACAGAAATAAACAGGAAGTAAACAGCAGAGTAGTTGCATAAGAGCCTTACCGTACGTACAAGTTAACATGTAAAACAAAGTTAAGGAATAAACTCTCCAAACTATGTAAACCTAAACTGAAGAAAAGAATTCACCATCCTCTGTTAGATGGCTGGGGATATTAGAAAACAAGTAAACACAATCAAGTCCTATATGGTGTCCCTTTTGAGTGCCACCCACAGTGGCGTAAAACCAACTCCAAATCCAAAGACCCATGTTACAGTCTGACCACAGAAAAGCAGATCTAATGGAAGCACTCATAAGATGTGCTTTTGGGTCCAGGCAGCCCCCTGCCAATGTCTTTCGCTTTCATGACGGCAAAAAACTGTAGATCTAGTAACGCAGGGTAAGTGGAAGAGAACTAAACTCTATTATGGGTGTTACGGTACCAGAGTTAGAGCTAGCGGGTCACAATGTCCGTCATCCAGAGAAAGCCTTCTCTCCTGGGCAGAAATTGGACCGCCGCCCTGGTCTTGGTTGTTTTTCTTGTGGTCTTACCTGGGACTAGGCTTCGGACTCCAGGTCTTCTTCTGCTCCATTGGTCGAGTCACCCGTCTCAGGCTCTAACAGCAGGAATTTGCCATCATTGGTTAGAGGCATGTTCTTTATCAGCTGTGCCAAGGCCTCTGGGTCCTTAAAAACAGGAAAATAAAAATCATTTTTTGGTTTGATTAAAATCCTAAAGTTGTGAAAGTTCCTACCTTCCTACCTCACACCTATGCCCTTATGACTGAGTTAGGTAAAATGTTTGATCAATTTAAATCATTTTGGTTCTGTTTAGCTTCATCTATATCTCCAAGTGGGTGTTGGGATTTTTTTAATTTTACTTTGAGTTTTTTGTCCGTTGTCTTCTGTTGTGCCACTAAAACACCTATCAAGATTCAGTGTTGTGACTCATCACTCATGACTTACTAATGTGGCTGGGTTCAAATTCAGCAAATGTTTCTAAGTGAAAGCATGCTTGGAAAGAAAAGGAAACCAACATTTTTAAAAAAAAAAAAAAAACAACAACAAACAAACGAAACTAGCAATTGGATTTTGAATGCAAGAAATCCTTCTGTTTCCATGATGATGATACCTTCTTGGCCTCTGTTATCTCCTTCGCCAAACTGATGGTGTAACATATCTGTGAAGAAAGACAAAAAGATTCAAATTAAAAAGAAATACCAAGGGGAAAAAAAATAAAAAAAAACATAGTAAAGTATGTCAAAAAAGTCATATTATAAAAAAAAAAATGAAAAAAGTCATAGTATCGCACAAAAATTACCTTGAAAAAAGTTTTACAGTAATATATCTAAAAAAAAAAAAAAAAAACTCATTCTTATTATGTCAAAAAAAGTCACAGTATGGCAAGTTGGAATAATGGAAATGAAAATAATCTTGATAGAGTATGTCAGAAAAACTAAAATAAAAGTACAGTGATAAAGAAACTCATACCATAGTATGTCAAAAAAAGTCTGAGAATAGCCTGTCAAACAAAATGGTAAAAACCTTTTCATGTCAATACAATTTAAAAAGTCATAGTATAGCATATTGGTAAAACTAGCACGTCGGAAGAAAAGGGAAAAGTCATAGTATATTATGCTAAAAAAAGTTAAAAGATAAAATGGTGACAAAAGTCATACTTTACGATATTGAAAAAAGTCATGTTTTTCACCACACTATACTTCCATTTTTGAACATTTTAAACATTCTATGCTATGAAGGGTCTCTGCATGCTATTCCACGTGGTTTTTTTTTTTTTGGACATGTCATATTTTGAAATTTATCCTGATACTATAGTATGGCACTGTCATTTTTTGACATGCTATATTACAGTGTATTTTTTCAACATCCTTTGCAAAGGCGTACGCTATTTTATGTGGTTTAAAATGGATTTCAGCAGTTTTTAGGAAATGCCATTTTTTGACATTTTTGTCATACTACAGTATTGCCTTTTCGGTGAATTTTTCAACATGCTATTTTAAGGTCATTCTAGCAGTTTTTGGGACATGCCATTTTTAAAATTTGTTGCCATACTATAGTATTGCCTGTTTGGTGGATTTTTCAACATGGTACATGGTACTTTTGCAACATGTGTGGTTCAAAATGTGTTTTTTTGGCCATTTTTGCAACATCCTTTGCTATGGCGTGTCTCTGCACGCTATTTTGTGGTTTTTCAAAATGGATTTTAAGCAGTTTTTTGGACATGCCAGTTTTTGAAATTTTTTAGCCATACTATGGTATTGCCTTTTTGGGTGAATTTTTTGGTGATATGCTATTTTAAGGTGTTTTTGGCCATTTTTTGCATCATCCTTTGCCATGGCGTGTCTCTGCACGCTATTTTATGTGGTTTAAAATTTTTTCAATACTTTTTTAGGACATGCCATTTTTTGAGATTTTTGCCATACTATAGTATTGCCTGTTTTGGTGAATTTTTCAAAATGCTATTTTGTGGTGTTTTTGGCCATTTTTGCATCATCCTTTGCTATGGAATGTCTCTGCACGCTATTTTATGTGGTTTAAAATGGAATCCAGCAGTTTTTTGGGACATGCCATTTTTTTTTTCATACTATAGTATTGCCTTTTTGGTTGATTTTTTCAACATGCTATTTTAAGGGATTTTGGCCATTTTTGCAACATCTTTTGTTATGGCATGTCTCTGCACGCTATTTTATGTGGTTTAAAATAGATTCTAGCAGTTTTTGGGACATGCCATTTTTTTTTTTAGTTTTTGCCATACTATAGCAATGCCTTTGCTGTGAATTTTTCAATATGCTATTTTAAGGTGTTTTTGGCCATTTTTGCAACATCTTTTGTTATGGCGTGTCTCTCTGCACGCTATTTTATGTGGTTTAAAAGGGATTTTACCAGTTTTAGGACATGCCATTTTTTGAGATTTTTGCCATACTATAGTATTGCCTTTTCAATGGATATTTCAACATGTTATCTTGTGGTGTTTTTGGCCATTTTTGCAACATCCTTTGCTATGGCATGTCTCTGCGTGGTATTTTATGTGGTTTCACAGGGATTTCAGCAGTTTTTAGGACATGCCATTTTTTAACATTTTTCCCATACTATAATATTGCCTTTTTTGTGAATTTTTCAACATGTTTTTTTGAGCTGTTTTTGGCTGTTTTTGCAAGCATTCTTTGTAATGGCATGACTGCACACTATTTTATGTAGTTTAAAATGGGTTATAGCAGTTTTTGGAACATGCCATTTTTTGAAATTTTTGCCATACTATAGTATTGTCTTTGTTGTTAATTTTTCCAACGCTATTTTGTGGTGTTTTTGGTGATTTTTGCAACATCTTTTGCTATGGCATGTCTCTACACACTATTTTATGTGGTTTTAAATTGATTCCAGAAGTTTTTTGGGACATGCCATTTTTTGACATTTTTGTCATACTATAGTATTGCCTTTTTGGTGAATTTCTCAACATGCTATTTTAAGGTATTTTTGCCATTTTTGCAAGATCCGTTGCTATGGCGTGTCTCTGCATGCTATTTTTTTGTAATTTCAAAGGGATTTTAGCAGTTTTTAGGACATGCCTTTTTTTGACATTTTTGCCATACTATAGCATTGCCTTTTCAATGGATATTTCAACATGTTATCTTGTGGTGTTTTGGGCCTTTTTTGCAACATCCTTTGCTATGGCATGTCTCTACACTTTATTTTATATGGTTCAAAATGGATTTGAGCAGTTTTTTGGACATGCCAGTTTTTTGAAATTTTTGCCATACTATAGTATTGCCTTTTGGGTGAATTTTTCAATATGCTATTTTAAGGTGTTTTTGGCCATTTTTGCAACATCTTTTGTTATGGCGTGTCTCTGCACGCTATTTTATGTGGTTTAAAAGGGATTTTACCAGTTTCTAGGACATGCCATTTTTTGAGATTTTTGCCATACTATAGTATTGCCTTTTCAATGGATATTTCAACATGTTATCTTGTGGTGTTTTTGGCCATTTTTGCAACATCCTTTGCTATGGCATGTCTCTGCGTGGTATTTTATGTGGTTTCACAGGGATTTCAGCAACTTTTTAGGACATGCCATTTTTTGAGATTTTTGCCATACTATAGTATTGCCTGTTTGGTGAATTTTTCAAAATGCTATTTTGTGGTGTTTTTGGCCATTTTTGCAACATCCTTTGCTATGGCGTGTCTCTGCACGCTATTTTATGTGGTTCAAAATGGATTTGAGCAGTTTTTTGGACATGCCAGTTTTTGAAATTTTTGCCATACTATGGTATTGCCTTTTCAGTGAATTTTTCAATATGCTATTTTAAGGTGTTTTTGGCCATTTTTGCAAGATCCTTTGCCATGGCGTGTCTCTGCACGCTATTTTATGTGGTTTAAAACAGTTTTCAGCACTTTTTAGGACATGCCATTTTTTGAGATTTTTGCCATACTATAGTATTGCCTGTTTGGTGAATTTTTCAAAATGCTATTTTGTGGTGTTTTTGGCCATTTTTGCAACATCCTTTGCTATGGCATGTCTCTACACTTTATTTTATATGGTTCAAAATGGATTTGAGCAGTTTTTTGGACATGCCAGTTTTTTGAAATTTTTGCCATACTATAGTATTGCCTTTTGGGTGAATTTTTCAACATGCTATTTTAAGGTGTTTTTGGCCATTTTTGCATCATCCTTTACTATGGCGTGTCTCTGCGTGCTATTTTTTGTGATTTCAAAGGGATTTTAGCAGTTTTTAGGAGATGACATTTTTTGACATTTTTGCCATTTTTTTCAATATGCTATTTTAAGGTGTTTTTGGCCATTTTTGCAAGATCCTTTGCTATGGCGTGTCTCTGCACGCTATTTTATGTGGTTTAAAAGGGTTTTCAGCACTTTTTAGGACATGCCATTTTTTGAGATTTTTGCCATACTATAGTATTGCCTTTTCAATGGATATTTCAACATGTTATCTTGTGGTGTTTTTGGCCATTTTTGGAACATAATTTGCTATGGCATGACTTTGCATGGTATTTTATGTGGTTTTAAATGGATTCCAGAAGTTTTTAGGACATGCCATTTTTTAACATTTTTCCCATACTATAATATTGCCTTTTTGGTGAATTTTTCAACATGTTTTTTGAGGTGTTTTTGGCTGTTTTTGCATCATTCTTTACCATGGCGTGTCTCTGCATGCTATTTTATGTGATTTCAAAAGGATTTTAGCAGTTTTTAGGACATGCCAATTTTTTTTACATTTTTGCCATACTATAGTATTGCCTTTTCAATGGATTTTTCAACATGTTATCTTGTGGTGTTTTTGGCCACTTTTGCAACATCCTTTGCTATGGTGTGTCTCTACACACTATTTTATGTGGTTTCACAGGGATTTCAGCAGTTTTTAGGACATGCAATTTTTTGACATTTTTGTCATACTATAGTATTGCCTTTTTGGTGAATTTTTCAACATGCTATTTTGTGGTGTTTTTGGCTGTTTTTGTAACATCATTTGCTATGGCGTGTGTCTGCACAGTAATTCATGTGGTTTCAAAGGGATTTCAGCAGTTTTTAGGACATGACATGTTTTGACATGCCAAATGATGGTGTTTTTGGAGGTCTTTGCAACTTTCTATGCTATGGCGTGTCTTGGCAATTACCAACTATCAAGATCACTGCGCTCTGAAAAAGCAGGGTTACTTGTGGTTCCCAAAGTCTCCAAAAGTAGGATGGGAGTCAGAGCCTTTAGCTACCACACTCTTCTTTGATGAAACCATCTTCCAGCTTGGTCAGGGAGGCAGACACCGTTTACACTTTTAAGGGTAGACTGAAGACCTTCCTCTTTGATTAAGCTTATAATTAGGGTGAGCTCAGGTTGCCTGGAACCGCCCCTAGTTTGGGCTGACATAGGCTAATCTGATGAGGGAGTTTCTATGATACACTGAGCTCCTTCTTCTTTCTCTTTCTCCCTCAATCTGAAAACGCTCACGTGTTTCCTGCATTACGCTAACTCCGTTGCATCTCTGGAGCATTCCTGTTCCCTTGTTTCCTAGATTTCCCGGACATGACTGCAATCTTGGCTGTGCCTGATCGCAGTAAAAGCCGTGCTGATGCTGTGACCCTGCCTTTGGTCGTGCTCGTGCTGCGGCTGCACTAATACTGTATCCCCGGCTCACCCTGATCGTGGTATTGGTTTTGCCATTGCTGTGATCCTGTCTGAAGTTATACCTGTGTTCGTGCTTCACGCAACCTTCTACGGCCATTATTATGAGCCACACCTCCACTATCAATATACGCATGGGACTCTTATCAACACCCACAATATTATCATAGAGTGCATTTAGTAATTTTACATCTATCGTTACTGTAATATGATATGCGTCTGCCTCCATTATTGCTGTGCATCTCTCCCCCTCTCTCCCCCACTCTCCCCCTCTCTCCTTCTCTTTCCTTTTTGTCATAATTGCAATTCAATTGTAATTTACGACATCTATTGCACGTCTGTCCATCCTGGAAGAGGGATCCCTCATCATTTTCTGCCGCACTTCCTGAGGTTTCGTCCTCGTTTTTCCTTAGGTGATGTGAGGGTCTAAGGGCAGAGGGATGTCGTGTGCTGTAAAGCCCTCTGAGGCAAACCGTGTTTTGTGATAATGTGTTTTATAAATAAAATTGACTTGATATTGACTTATGGTGTTTTGGGCCTTTTTTGCACCTTGAAATACTCTGACCTATGTCTCAGCAGGCTATTGTAGGTGGCTTCCAGCTCTTTTTAACTGTTTCCGTCAAACTAGGACAGTTTTTGCCATACTATAGTATTGCATTTTTAGTGTTTTTTTCAACATATCATTTTGTGGTGTTTTTGACAATTTAGCAAGATCTGTTACTATGGCTTGTCTCTGCACTTTATTTAATGTGATTTGAAAGGGATTTTAGAAGTTTTTAGGACATGCCATTTTTTGACATTTTTGCCATACTACAGTATTGCCTTGTCAGTAGATTTTGCAACGTTAATTTGTGGTATTTTTGGCCATTGTTGCAACATCCTTTGCAATGGTGTGTCTCTGTACGCTATTTTATGCAGTTTAAAGGGATTTCAGCAGTTTTTTTCGACATGCCATTTTTTGACGTTTTTGCCTTACTATAGCCTTGCTTTTTGGGTCGTTTTTTCAACATGCCATATTATGATGTTTTTGACTGTTTTTGCAACTTTATATACCATGGTGTGTCTCAACACACCTTTTCATGCAGTTTGCAGTTGTTTTCAGCTCTTTTTGGGACATGTCATTTTATCTCATTTTTGCCTTACTATAGCCTTGCTTTTCAGGTCATTTTTTCAACATGCCATATTATGGTGTTTTTGGCTGTTTTTGCAACATTTTATGCCATGGCGTGTCTCAGCACGCTATTTTATGCATTTTCCAGCTATTTCTACCTGTTTTTGGGGCATATCATTTTTTGTCATTTTTGCCTTACTATAGCCTTGCTTTTTGGGTCGTTTTTTCAACATGCCATATTATGGTATTTTTGGCCATTTCTGCAACATTTTATACTGTGGTGTGTCTCAACATGCCTTTACATGCAGTTTGCAGGTGTTTTCAGCTCTTTTTGGGACATGTCATTTTTTGTCATTTTTGCCTTACTATAGCCTTGCTTTTTGGGTCATTTTTTCAACATGCCATATTATGGTGTTTTTGGCTGTTTTTGCAACATTATATACCATGGTGTGTCTCAACACGCCTTTTCATGCAGTTTGCAGGTGTTTTCAGCTCTTTTTGGAACATGTCATTTTTTGACATTTTTGCCTTACTATAGCCTTGCTTTTTGGGTCGTTTTTTCAACATGCCATATTATGGTGTTTCTGGCTGTTTTTGCAACATTTTATGCCATGGCGTGTCTCAGCACGCTATTTTATGCAATTTCCAGCTATTTCTACCTATTTTTGGGACATGTCATTTTTTGACATTTTTGCCTTGCTTTTTGGGTTGTTTTTCCAACATGTCATATTATGGTGTTTTTGGCCGTTTTTGCAACATTTTCTGCCATGGTGTGTCTCCACACGCCTTTTTATGCAGTTTGCAGGTGTTTTCAGCTCTTTTTGGGACATGTCATTTTTTGACATTTTTGCCTTACTATAGCCTTGCTTTTTGGGTCGTTTTTTCAACATGCCATATTATGGTGTTTCTGGCTGTTTTTGCAACATTTTATGCCATGGCGTGTCTCCGCACGCTATTTCATGCAGTTTCCAGCTATTTCTAACTGTTTTTGGGGCATGTCATTTTTTGTCATTTTTGCCTTACTATAGCCTTGCGTTTTGGTTCGTTTTTTTAACATGCGATATTATGGTTATTTTGTCCATTTTTGCAACATTTTATGCCATGGCGTGTCTCAACAGGCCTTTTTATGCAGTTTGCAGGTGTTTTCAGCTCTTTTTTGGGACATGTCATTTTTTGTCATTTTTGCCTTGCTATAGCCTTGCTTTCTGGGTCGTTTTTTCAACATGCCATATTATGGTGTTTTTGCAGCGTCTCATACTATGGCGTGTTTCTGCACTCTATTTTTTATGTGGTATGAAACGGTTTTCAGCAGTTTTTAGGAAATGCCATTTTTTGACATTTTTGCCATACTATTGTATTGCCTTTTTGGTTGATTTTGCGACGTTATTTTGTGGTATTTTTGGCCATTGTTGCAACATCCTTTGCTATGGCGTGTCTCTGCACTCAATGTAATGTGGTATAGAATGGTTTTCAGCAGTTTTTAGGAAATACCATTTTTGACATTTTTGCCATAGCATTTCCTTTTCGGTGGATTTTTCAACATGCTATTTTGTGGTTTTTGTGGCCATTTTTGCAACGTCCTTTGTTATGGCATATATCTGCATGCTATGTTTTGTGGTTTAAAATGGATTCTCGCAGTTTTTGGGACATACCATTTTTTAAAATTTTTTGCCATACTATAATATTGCCTGTTTGGTGAATTTTTCAACATGCTATGTTAAAGTGTTTTTGGCTGTTGTTGCAACATCTTCTACTACGGCATGTTTCTGCGTGCTATTTAATGTGATTTCAAAGGGAGTTCAGCATTTTTTAGGACATGACTTTTTTGGCATTTTTGCCATACTTATATAGTATTGCCTTTTCGGTGAATTTTTCAACATGCCATTTTAAGGTGTTTTTAGCCATGGTGTGTCTCTGCATGCTATGTTATGTGGTTTAAAACAGTTTTCAGCTGTTTTTAGGAAATGCCATTTTTTGAGATTTTTGCCATACTATAGTATTGTCTTTTCGGTGGATTTTACAACATGCTATTTTGTGGTGTTTCTGGCTGTTTTTGTGACATCCGTTGCCATAGCATGTCTCTGCATGCTATTTTATTTGGATTAAAATGGTATTCAGCAGTTTTTTGGACATGCCATTTTTTGACATACTATAGTATTGCCTTATTGGCATGAAAACATGCTATTTTAAGGTGTTTTAGGCCGTTTTTGCAACATCTTATGCTATGGTATGTCTCTGCAGGTATTTTGTGTGGATTAGCATGACTTTCAGCAGTTTGGACATGGAAGTTTTTGACATTTTTGCCACACAATAGTATTGCTTGTTTGGTGGATTTTTCAACATGTTTTTTTGTGGTGTTTTTGGTCGTTTTTGCAACATTCTTGTTATGGCGTTTCTTTGCACACTATTTTATGTGGTTTAAAATGGTTTTCAGCAATTTTGGGACATGTCATATCGTGACATTTTTGCCATACTATAGAATTGCCTGTTGGATTTTTCAATATGCTATTTTGTGGTGTTTTTGGCCCTTTGGCATGCTATTCTATGGGGCTTCTAGCTGTTTTTAAGTCTTTACGGGACATGTCAAATTTTTACACTTTTTTGCTATACAATGGTATTGTATTCTTGGTCATGTTTTAAAGATGCCAAATTATGGTGCTTTTTGCCCTTTTTGCAACTTTCTATGCTATGGCGTGTTTTGGCAGGCTATTCTAAGGGATTTTCAGCTGTTTTAGCTGTTTTTGGGACATGTCAAATTTTTCCTTTTTTTGCCATACTATAGTATGGCATTTTCTGTCATTTTTTTCGACATGCTATATTATGGTGGATTGGGCCGTTTTTACAACATTCTATGCCGTGACGTGTCTCAAAATGCAATTTTACATGGTTTTATGCATATTTCAGTTGTTTTTTGGGACATTGTTTGACATTTTTGCCATACCATGGCATTTTGGGTCATTTTTTTGACATGCTTTATTGTGGTGTTTTGGGCCGTTTTTGCAACATTCTATGCTATAACGTTTCTAGGCATGCTGTTATATGTGGTGCTGTTTTTTGGATGTGTCATATTTTGACATTTTTCGCCATACCAAAGTCCTGGATTTCTGGTTGTCAACTATGGCAGTGTTTCCCATTAGTTACAATATCTATTTCATCCAAAATAACAAAACAAAGTCACTGTTTATTATGCCGTAGGTGGCACAAAAAAGTCCTAGTATAGTATGTCATCCAAAATGGAAAAAAAAGTCATAGTTTAGTATGTCGTCCAAAATGGCACAACACAGTCATAGTATAGTATGTTGTCCAAAATAGCGATAAAAAGTCATAGTATATGCAAAAAAAATGCTTTTACATATGTCATAGAATTGTATGTCTTAAAAATGTCACCAAAAAGGGCTTTGTCATCAAAATCTCAAAAAGACGTACTTTATTATTCCATAAAATACGTCCCAAAATATGTCATGTCAAAGTCTGCCATAAAAATCTTAAAAAAGTCATAGTATAGCATAGTGTAGCATGTCATAAAAAATGTGACAAAAACATATATATCATTATCTCTCATTAAAATCTAAAAAGAAGTCGGGAGTATAGCGCGTCATTAAATAAATCTCACAACAAATGCCATTCTTCACATAAAAATTCTCCAAAAAAAATTAAAAAAGGGTCACTAAAAACAGAGTTTTTTTATGTCATAAAAAATGTCAGAGGTCATACTATAGTACACAAAATCTTCACAAAAATTGTCTTTGTAAAGGATGTCGTAAAAAATTCACAAGTCATAGTATAGCTTGTCGTAAAAATGTCACAAAAGATAGTGTCATAAAAAATAAAAATAAATAAATAAAATCATTTTTTCAGCGTCATAGTATGATATGTCATCAAATATTACAGTGCAGTACATAAAAAAATCTCAAAATAGTTTACAGTGTAATATGTCACAAAAAAATTATATTATAGCATGTCATATTTTTTCTTACAGTCATAATGTAGTATGTCTGTATACTATTTTTTTTTAAATTATAGTGTCATAAAAAATCTCAAATTAAAAAGAAAGTCATAGCACAGTATGCCATAAAAATGTCACAAAAAAGTCATCTCAATGTCATATGGTGTGTATTAACAAGCTATTAAAATAGTCAGTCAGAGGGACAATTTGCATGCTAATGGTTGTCATTTTAGATCACGTCATATCTAGCAGGAAAAACTATACAGAATCCAATGTGCCTATCCAATGAGTAAATTTAAACTTTTTCGTACAACCTCTTTATACATATTTAAAATAAGCTACAAAATGTAATACCTCAGGGAAGCCATATAATTGCTTTACTACTTCTTAAGAACTGGCAGGACACCCTGATGTATATTTGTGCATCAGAAAACATCAGTGTTTGGTGTATCAACCTTTTCGCCCTCTGTGTTGCTCTCAAAGATGAAGGCGCTAAACGAGGGTTCTCCCTCTTCTTCTCCATCACTCCAGTCTCTGCCCTCAACCACAAAACCCATGAGCCTCCCGTTCTCTTGGTGGGCAGCAAACTGACACACTTCTCCAAGCTGGAACTAAGAAATGATAAAACAGATATTTATGAACGTGGCAAGAGTTATATTACAGTATAGACATGACTAGGGCTGCAAAAGGTTGGTAAATGTACAGATTTTCTTTAAGGGAAGTTAAGCTAAGTTATATTTCGCAAATATAGAAATCCTATCTTTGAATAAATATTCTGTGCACTCCTCCATCCTATGTGCAGATGATTTGCCAGAATCCCATTAAATAGAAATTCAGTGAAATTACAACTGCATGCACAGTACTTTCTCCCATCACATATGCGGCCCACGCTATTGCCAACACTACTGCACTGCCTGAGCCAAAGGACTACATGTATTTATGCAAGTTTTTATTATATTACTGGGTTGAGTTTATTTTTTTTATTGTAAACTCAGTTAACCAGCAGATTGTAGCCTAAAGCAAAGCACAGTTTATAACTTAACACCTTCTGCTAGTTTTTGCTTGTTTGCTGTTATCATGTGGGATATAACTTGATTGAGCATGCTAATTGAGGACCTTTAATTAATCTATTTCTATTCATTATGTATTTAAAAACATTTTGTTTCATAAATTAGTTGCTCTATTTAAACTTTAAGTTCACACACAGCCCATATTGTCAATGGAATTTACAAAGTACCTTTCCCCTTACACACCATATGGCACATTTCACATTGTAAGTATTTTACAAGTTATATATATTTTTTACAGATAAATGGATTATGTCTGCATCTAACATAGTAAAGAGAGCCTGAGAAGCTAACTCCTAGAATTCCATCTTATTCCTATTATTTCCCATAAATTCCCATGGAGTGTAACTGAACATCTTTACAAAAAAAAAAAAAAAATTAAAAAAGAGAGCAGTCCTTAACTAATACTGACTTGATCTTTTGTCATACTTACACTTATTCTTGTAACTTGAGTCTGAGGGTCAATCAACCTATTGTGGAGACAAAATAAAGACTTTTACAATAATATGAAAATAGCAGCTATAAATCCTTGACATCAGGTTTGTCTCTTTTGTTTTTTTGTAGTCTTCAGTTTGAACATTGGTTACAAAGGGCAACATCTCTAGAAAATGTGAAAATCAATAATCTCTCACAAACAGCTCAACAGTATGTTTTTGTTGGATAAGCAGCGTGCTTACAAGAGTTGTAAGTTATAAGTATTTATGTTTGGTAATGCTGCTGAAAGGGAGTGTCCTTGCTTTAAGGTATTTTTTCTTCGTGACTGACATTGAGCACATCAACTTTTCCAGTGGCACTTGCATGTAATTGTTAGGTCAGGATTTCCGAGTAGCATTTTTTGGGTACAAACACATAAAACTTGACAAAATTGGATAAATTAAGCAAAAAGAATTTTACATACAAGTAGAGAAAATTTTAGCTTTAAGATGTAATGTCTAAAGATAATGTTCGCATATTGTGTTGTGCAGTGGGGGAGGCTACAGGATTTCAGAATTATATAATTGTGATCAAGGTCCAAAACAGACAACCACAATTTTTTAAATTTGAACCAAAATTAAATTAATTTCCAACTGGTAGCAGAAAAGATTTTGAGACTGTGTGAAAGACCATATTCAAACCACTCGAAAAGTTTACGAATATTATGGAAGAATGGTTTCTCTCCTGAAAAACATTACTAAAAAGATTGCTGACAAAACAGAAAGTTTTCTCCATACTTTTGGCACATGGCTATAAAAAGGTAGAATATTTTTGTGCATGCAAAACCGTAATAGGCCCACGGACGGACTCTATTAAACTAATGACATTAACATAACATCACTATTCTTGGCAGACAACAATATGTCAAACATTTTTTGGGGCATTTTCTATCTACATTAGGGATTGGCATGAGTACTTGGATTGGATATCAGTATTCATTTAACATATAGAGTAATCAACCTTTCTTTAGCTTTGTAAAAGAATATCAATATAAACGGAAACTTACTCTGTGCTATATTCAAAGTTCACATCTTTCTGATGGGACACAGTTATGTAATTGCTACCGTACTACTGCTGTAACCACGAATAATGTTCAGCGCTTTCAGTGAGACATCACTTGATCTAACGTTACAGGTCATATGACAACCAGGCATTAGAGTGATGTTTCCAATGATTTTGATAAAATACACAAAAAGAATATGAAGTGTGACCTATGTAATATACTGTATATCATAGCTTATCTTTGTAGTCTGTGCAGCACAAAAAGACCCTGACCCTAATCCCTACCTGCAATTTTGCCTTAATGTTCTTGAGTTGGAAATTACTTCAAATGCCCATCCCTAATCTATATTGCTGGAAAATTTCTGAATGTATGACCATCTCTACATGCTGAGGTCCAATCTATTGTCTTTGTCTGTCTGAGGTGGTATTCATGTCACAGTTAATAAATATGTGTCAAACTCTACCTCAGGCTACTGCTGGTGACCATAAGGTGAGACTCGGTTGTCCTGAAGATGTTGTGAATGGCTCTGGCAGCCAGCACCTGCCTCATGGCTTCATAGATCACTTCCTGATTGTTGCCACAGCGCACAGCCATAGATCCCTGGAAGCGCACGGCAAACACTTGCTGCAGGAGGGAGTCTGCGCAAACATACAAACATCATCCACGTCAGCAGCATAAACATTCAAAGAAGCACAGGAACACTGACGTAGGAGAGCACACTTCAGGTACACAAACACATGTACATAATAATGTTAAGCTGAACTCATCAGCCATTCACACAAAAAATGTGGACTAATACCTTGCACTAGAAAGAGGAAATTGGTTACCGTCACTTTCTGTTGAACAGTCATCATCCGTTTCTCCAAATGGATTTGTGCGTCTGCCAGGAAGGGAGCACACACATCAGCAAAACAACAATTAGACCTCTGCACTGAAACATTAAGAAGCATTAAGCTTCCTGGAAATTGCATAATAACCACTACGAGGCCAACAATCAGGATATTAGCATCATCACGCACTAGTACAAGTCCTTTCTTCCTGTCTCGAACAAACATGCACCCACACAAACTTCCTGCCCCGGTTGTTCCCTCACCTCCCTCCAGCCCTGTTTTGGTCCTGAAACTCGGAGGCTGGCAGCATGATGTCAAACTGAATAGGTGTCCCAGGGGCTATCAGGTCTTCTGGCTCTGGAGCAGCTCCTGATTTCTGTGAACCACCACTAGCAGCATATACACCTCCTGGCTTCGCTCTGCAAGAACGACAAAATGAAGACAAGTTCTATTATCGAACAAGTAAACCCTAAAACATCCACTACTCAACATAAAGGACAGGTCCACAAGCTTTAAAGTCTATCTTCATGAGTAAGTTCAGTATTTATTAACCTGGAACCATTTTCTCATGTTTTGGTGTCTAAGTGACTAATTGGAACAAAAGACACAGGTTCGGTATTGAGTGAGCTGGCAGCGGCAAAACAGGCTGCAATGTAACCATCTGTAGCATGTTCGCAATGTCATTGTATGTACTAAATGTGCTTGTTTTTACCACTGATGTGTTCAGATTGTTATTTTAAGTGTCTGATGCAAAGTATCCCTACCGAGATATAGATATTTTTTTAAAGATTGAGATCCTGGAATAGCTATTGCCAAACCCCTCACAAAAACAAAACTAACAAATCAGGTTAGACGTGGAAACATGCTGGCTCTATACATGCTAAAAGTACTACTTAAATGGAGTCTGGTGGAGTCTGATGATGGCAATTTTGAGGCTGCTTCTGGTTATACAAACAGGTCCATCTCTGTAGGGATCCTTTCCAGAATGTTGTCAGGAACTTTATTAACATTAACATTAATCTGAGCCTGTCAGTCACAAAAACAAGTACTTTCAGTAGACGTTAATTGAATGTGCGAACATGCCCTTACGTGATTACATTGCAGCCTGTTTTGCAGATGCTGGCTGCAGCTTTCTCTCTATACTGGACCAGTTTCAATAATTGTTGTTCCAATTTATCACAAAAACATAGGGAAATAGGGTGCAGGTTAAGAAATGCCAAACTTAACCTTTAACAAAATATAACACAAAAGAGTTAATTATTTTTCCTGTTCACACTGGCTTACAGATTCTTTCCCAATGCAACTCCAATGTAAGCCAGAGAAGATAAATATTATAGTCCTACACAGAAAATTTTGTAATAAAAACTTTAGAGTGCATTTTTGAATTGAGGGCCAAATGTGGATTTTGTCCCCCATCACTTAAATTTGAATTGCATTAGGAAGTTTTCCCTTCACACTGACCAATAATGCTTTCAGTGTACACATGGACATGTAATATGTAACTTTACACAATAATCTGGTGTGAAAATTCAATCGACTTTTTAAGTAACGCTAGGTGTAATGACCATGTTTAATGACCATGCTAGTAACCCAAACATGCTAAGGTGTGCATCGGAGTTGGAGCAGACAAACAATAAATTGTATCTATTCCTTGCGCTTTTGTGGGTTTTTTTCTGTTTGTTTGTTTTGGAAAGACTGGAGCAAAAGCTCTTATACTAAGACTTTGGGTAGTGGTTTCTTTTTCAATTACAGTCAACTTTAAAATGACGAAAAATTTAAAGCTGGACAGACCTGGCATGCCCAGTTATCGTTGCTGAAATGTAACAAGATGATCACTGTTCAATGGTGCGTTTCAGAGAATGGACAAGTAACAATTTATTGCAAACTGTCAGATTTGGTGGAAGAGACAAAATGCCGACTGTCTTTTTCTCTCAATGATTATCATCTTCATTATCATAAATCACTGAGCTTTAGATCCTCATTCCCTTCTGAGGAAAACTAATCATTTCAAATTAACAATTACTTTACACATCAAGAAAAAATACATGCAAAGGAAGTAGTCACGTTTACTGTGATGCACAGATACATGGAAAAAAATACTGACAAATAGAGCCAAAACTAAAACAATGCACAAAGCCTGACATATACAGATCAAAAAGGCAGTGCAGCGTAATCCTCAGTTTTAAAAATCAGTAAGACTCGCCACTGTAATAGCATTTAATTATAACCTTATGGAGAGGGTGCAGCATGTAGTGTTGTGACAAGCAGCTTGCCTGACCTGTCAGGGTTGGGTGAGCCCTCTGGTCTCTTCTCAAAGCTGGTGATCGGGGTCACTGCTTGGATGGCAGTCTGGTTCAGTCGGATGGCCACAGCCTAACAACAAGAAACAGGGATAACTTAGAATTTCTGTATCAGCAGGTGAGTCGTAAGTAGAACCAGAACAGTGTGTAAATATGCCAAAAATGTTTAAAGCATCACATTTTAATCTTTACTCTCATCTCTCACCAATTCTCTACATTATCTCAACCTCATTCACTAACCGTCAAAAAATTTATTTTCTGGTTTAGGAGTTTCTTTTTGGGGTAAAGAAAATGATTGAATGTTTTAGGTCCAAAATGAACATTTCTAGCCATACCTGGATACAAGCATATATCATTAAATGTAAGATTTGGTGAGAATCCTACACTTACAACCAGTAATATGAAATAGTATATTAGTGTTTATAGCCATGTCATAATATTAAAAAAAACAAATATAAATAACAAAGTAGTCCTTAAATCATTATAATTGGATTGTAAGTTCAAAAAACAAAAGAGTAAAATTGAAAAAACAAAGTCAATTTATTATCCATATCCATTTAGTTTTAAAAACAAAACCTTTCACTTATAATGGAGTATATTGTAAATCAAGAATTTATTGGAGTGCAAGTTTACTCTGTATTGTGTTGTTTTAATCTTATTAGTGGCAACAACAAGAATACTCAAATTATTAATTTATTATTTTCAATAAAACAAAACAAAACAATAAACAACATAGTGACAGCGGAATACAGATCGCCAACTAACTGTTTGTTTGCATACAAATGAGGGTAAATCCATGCAGTTTTGCACAGACACCCACACTAGGAGAGAATGATGGCAAATGTTCCACATTGATAACTTCCACAAAAACTAGATAAACTAAATAAGCTGTGTCTAAAATCACTGTCTATTTGCTGCTTTGTGCACTATACTTATCAGCAATACTCAGTAGTTTCAATAATGTGTAAAAGTAAACAACTATTTCTTAAAAATCCAGAGATGATAAGTATGTTATTTGCAGTTATGCAACACTACACTTGTCAGATTCTGATAGTCTAACTACCAGGATCATTGACATGTTTCTGTAATCCCTTTTCCGCCACAATTAGCAAGTATATGTAGGGGTTTTTTTAAATGTGGAAAAAACACCTACGAAATAGAGGGTGTCGTCCCAGACACCCCTGAAAACAGCTTAGTCAACAGTAGAAAGCAGTATGGAAGCCAGAGAGAATGTTGCAAGATTAACTTTTTTTTTTTTTTTTTAAATATCTGATACTTATTCATTGTCTCTTTCAAATTTGGTGCTGACTAAGTAAGAACAATGTTTGAGCCCTCCATGGACTGAGAAGAACAGAATTAGTGGCTAAGACAACACAGAGCTGCAGAAGTTTCCGATGGTCTACCCACAAAAGGGGCAAAAGCGAGTGTGCCCATGGGAATGTCATGTTTCTGTCACTGCTGATCAAAGCTGGAGCAGATAAATAGCTGTGACTTCTGCCGTCATTTGTCCCGAAATGTTTTGCCAAATCAAGGGTTTGATGTCCCAAAATAACCAATAGAAGCTTATCCATGCTTTTATTTCCAGTAGAACAAGTGCTGCTACTTGTATACACTGCATGGTTTAGGCGCAGAATATGTTTCTGTTACATTTATAAACACTATATAATACACTTACAAATATAAACTGAGTAGGGAGATCTATCTATTAGATCTATGGCCTCAGGACAGCTAGCATAGACCAGAGTCCAATCTGAACATGGTGATGCAGCACAAAGATAATTATTCTGCATGCAACTGGAACAAACTGCCAGCACATCTAAGATGTGCCCCTAACATAGCAATTTTTAAACCCATTTTTTTTTTTTCATGTGCATATCATTGAGTTCCAAAACTTACATTTTGCATTTTAATTATGGAACTAGACCTCAGCAGAACTCAAGATACTTCCATTTTTCCTAATTCCATTTTTTAGTATTTTTTGTCTTTTTATATTACTTGTATTTAAATGATATTCATGTAGTTTAAATACTATTTTATGTACCTTGTACTGTCTTTTAATTAAATGTAAATGTGGATGCGCCTTTTGTCTTTATCAATGTAAGCTTCCCGACACATCAAGCCGACGGTGAGCCATTGGTCAGTGTTGGGCTGTCAGTGAGCTCCTGTCGCTCATGTCTTGGTGGTATGTCCCACAGGACTGGCACCATCTGGCCCTTGTCAGCTTTTTTCAGTGGAGCCTATCAGTGAATGAAATCACTCTGCTTGGCAGGTCAACTCAATCCATTAAAAGTGAAACAAAAGTGAGGTAAGTAAACACACAGGTAAATGCAAGAGGGCATACAAAACAAACATTTTATATAAAGTGAAATTTGGTCTAGGTTTAATGATCACTATTTTAAACGCTATTAGTCGCAGAATGTCAATAGTTGATCACAATTAATCACATTTTTAATCACATGTTTTCAATTATCATTATTTTGCATTTTAAAACTGTTTTGAAGTAATAAACTGCATGGGACTGATATGAAGTGGGCAGGTCTGTAAAGGGGAGATTCATGGGTACCCATAAAACCCATTTTCATTCAGATATCATGAGGTTAGAGGCTAAGGGACCTCTTTGAAATGGATATGCCATTTTTCCATAACCACAATTTAGCCTAAATTTGTAGCATTATTGAGCTCCCTCCCTGAGAAAGTAGCCTGATATGGTTAGTACCACTGAATTGCTCATGTCTTCTAGTTTCCACTTTCAGATGATACCAGTATCATCACTCTAGCTTTTAAACTCAGTCTGGTACAGCCTCTACCAAACAGAAACGCTGGCCGGCAATAAATGTGATAAAAAATAAATAAACAAATAAAAAGCGATACGTACACACCTTAATTGCATTGCAATTAACGCATTAACGTTGACAAACCTTGTTTCAGGCCATTGAGTTCATTTTGTAGATGTTTGTGCTACTGTTCGCAAGTCCATGTTCAGCATCTGGATGTGTTGTTGTGTGTGCTAACTGGCTAACTAGCAACTCGCATCAGTCCTGTTTGTCTTCTGGATTTCCCTTTTTCAATGACAAATACAGACTACTTCTACCTGCTGGTATGAACAGTTGTTCACTCTCATGCAGGGGCAAAACACTTCATGTCTGGGCCCTAAAGCACAGCTTTTTGTACAATCTGAGCCACAGACATAAATTTGCTATTGCTATCGTAACATTAACCACTGCAGACAAAAGCCAGATGTTAGGGTTTTTTTGTCCGGCAGGTAGGGCTTAAGTTTGATTCTTAGATATTTAAACTAAGCTGGAGTCTTTTTAACTTGCAGTGTGGTTATTAAAGTGAGTGGGAGTGTGCATTACCTCCGGGTTGTCAGTCAGGTAGATCTGTCTGGAGATGTTGTTCACAGTGCAGATCCACTGAGAAAGAAACAGAGATCCACATTAGGACTTCCTCAGGCTTGAGCCGCTTGAAAAGCCCTTGACTGATACCAGCTCTGACAGGCCAGGCGGATGCGTCCAAGCAAAAAACTAAATATGAAAACTATGCCGATAAGTCTGGACAGCTCCTGCATTGTCATATGACTGATACTTGCAACAGATGTCTTTGGGATGATGTAAAACAATGGGGAAGACAACTCTTTGAAGAATCTCTTTCATACTTACTTCTTCGTACTCCCTTTTGCTCTCTGCTTGTAGAATCATTGACCTGGAGGCATTAAGGACAATGGAGAGCATTAAAGAATACATCCAATATCTCAGACATCTTTATGCGTTATTCTCATCGTCGGATATGTAGAAAAGTGTACATACGTTTTGCCCGAGGGGGAGGTAATCTGAAAA
Source organism: Plectropomus leopardus (assembly GCF_008729295.1). Lineage (NCBI taxonomy): Eukaryota > Metazoa > Chordata > Actinopteri > Perciformes > Serranidae > Plectropomus > Plectropomus leopardus. Next base: position 10,607,145 of record NC_056473.1, on the reverse strand, counting down.
CAGTAGCGTCTGTCCTCGCACTCTACAGCCATGACAGAACTGTTGTCCAGGTCCAGCACCATGCCACCCGCCACCGCACCACGTGGCTGACACATGAGGTTCCCTCCCTGCGTGAAGAAGTAAAGGCGATCCCAGGCTGTGGTCACCAGGCCTGTTTTACTGGAGAAGCAAGAGAAGATGCAGAGACAGTAGGTGAAGGTCAGCACAAAAGGTTGAGATTTTGAAAAACTCACACTATACACGGCCTATTCATTAAAAAACTCACTTTCACACTCTGCAGATGCACCACCAATCCTGCTCATTAGAAATATTAACATACAAACTCCAATATTATGGAAATTATGTTTCATTAGCGCAACCAAACACATCATGTGTGGTAGGGATAATTATTTAATGATACCGATTTTTTACAATTTAAGCCATATAAATTAAACTTTTTTCAAATAACTGTAAACACATTTCGTACAATACCAAATTTTAATGTAACTGCTTTAACAAAACAGCTGTCTTGAGTAAAACCTCAAAGTGTTACTTATATATATGAAAAAAGAACTTCTACTTGAAAAAAGAAGGACATGCTGAAGTTTTACTCTGAGCTGGGGGGGCTCAATCTCGGAACTCATCATCTTTGTTTGATGACAATAAAGTACACTTATGCAGATATCTGTGACTAGAAGTTAGGGACGCCGTGTTATATCTGCACGTGAGGATGAAAACTACAGTTCAAAGAAATGACCGTCTAACCTAATATCCAACCAGGACTCTGATTAATACATATGGTAAAACTAATTAATGCGCTTTGATCTGCACTTTGATACGGACTGAATCAATGAGGAAATGAAGCAGTGTGTGTATCTTTGTCAGAGGGAGGAGACAGAGAGAAACTCAGGGTTTGTTGAAGAAAACCTGCCAGCAAGCAGATTAGCTTCACAGAGTCAGTTACCACGGTAACTCACAATTTAGGGTACCACTCTTTCTGAAACTGAAAACTCAGCCATTCTCATACTAGGATTAACTTAGTCAGAGTTTTCACTCAACGCGCGTTCTGAAACGGGCCCCTGCTCGACATGAGGAGACTCACTACACTGAGGGGTTTCCTCCTGCAAATCTCTGACTTTCATGTGGCAACCCCACTAAAAATTCATTTTTTTCCTCACCTCTAGAGCCTACATTTGCTTTTGTATTTTCCTTGAATAGCTGTTTTGTTTTGGTTTTGAATTTGTTTTGGCTATTAGTGTGCATATAAATAATAATGAAAAAAAACTACAATGTTATTTATCTCAGACTTACTCTGTTTCAAAACAAAGTGACACATGTATGACTCATTTAAATTGCTCATCTGTAAGCCTTCCTCTTGTATACTCTGTTTGAAAAATACTCACAGATAAATTTCCCTTGATTAATATCAAAGTGAATGGCTCATGCCACCGTGGGTGACACAGACTCTTAATATTGAGAAACCATTCGAAACAGCAAATGTTCTCTGGACTCAGCATTTGACAAGCATTTTGAGGCTGCTGGCAGTGTGTGTCATTAAACAGAATGGCATTCTGTGGAAACCTTTTCGCTGGTGTCACAGACATTTGTCAAAGACTTTGGATGTATATGAGCAAGAGACAGAGTTTGACAGCTCTGACATTTCACTAAATCACATTGCAGGCTACGCTGCAGTTCTACCCCCTTAAGCCATTAAGGAAGTTTCCCTTCTCATACATCCACTCTGCAATAAGCTGACAGCGCACACTGTCAACATGTTACCTGACCCACCCTGTCTGCAGTGACAGACTTATTGTTTACTGTGCCCGTGTGTGTTTTCAACAACTTTAGCAAGAGAAGCAAAAATCTGTCCCGTGTTTTGTTGATTATTTTGAGATTCAAAACTTAATGTAACCACTGTACAATCATTGCATTGTCTATTGAAGCAGACTTAATTACCTAATAAGTCATTAACTGTCACGTTATATAAAACCCTGGATATTCAAAGTCTGTTCCTCGGCTGTTTCTCTCTTCAAGTGTTTCCGTAACATATTGACTAGCAAGAAAAGCTACGTGAATAGAAAGGGAGATTAAGATAGGGCCGTAATGAGTGCAATTATTCTTACTTTCTAATGTTGAGGAAGCCTGCCTTCTGGATAAGCGTGCGATTGACAGGCTCAGTGTCCTTATCTGGCATATAGACTGTGTCTTCCACAGACAGAAGCTCCCTCTGAGACACACGCATGGCCTCTGCCTCCGTGTCCAACTGGGCCTGGATACTACACAGGAAAAAAAAGTTTGAAAATAGGCAGTATCCACCAAAATGAAAATAGATTTTTTCCTACAAATTGAGTAGTAAAATACAGAATTTTCAGATATGGATGCTTAACATTATCATTATTGTTATTATTATTATGTAAAATCACAGTTGCATTGCCTGAAAACGTTGACCAAAATATTGAGAATTTTTGGAGAATGAGTGTGTTGCAAAATATCACAGTAAAACTATTTCTGTCTAGGGTCATACACCACCAACTACAGTACTTTATATTATTATTACCAAAGCTGTGGTTCATCACATTTACTGTGCACATGAAAGTAAATGTCAATGATAAAGCCTTTACCTTTGGGTCATGTTGGACACAGAGGTGAGAAAGTTGTCCATCTTCTTTGACACCAGCTCAATGCCTTTCTTGAAGAAGCCGATCTGAAAGATGAGACATAATATTCAGAAATTAATCTTGTGGCATGGTCTACAGCTGCACTTTTATGCAATAGGAATTTACAAAAAATTATAACAATCACTTAATCACACAAAGGGCTGCAATGACTGATTATTTTCTTTCAATCAGATATCAATTAATGTGCCCTTTATTTTCTCAAACAATTGTTTTTACCATATAGAGTAAAAAACACAGTAAAAAATACTTAATTATAAAACAATAATTTTCTCTAAATAATTCTCTCAAAAAATCCTCGCAAGTGGATATGTTGATACATTTGCTGTTAACCAACTTATCAATTTATCAACTACTTGTTGTAGCTCCAGTCACACGCTTACAGGCTTAGGCTTTTAGTTACAAGAATAAAAACAAAATAAAAAATTCCAGTAGTTTCTACTGCATGGACACACTGTCCTAACTACTGACTACTAACTAAATTACTTCTAGTGAGGAAATTGCTTCTCATTTTTGCAATACTGGATATGATAATAATTCTGGCCATGTTTATTGACCAGCAGCTGCTCAGTACCTGTGCCTGTGTGTAGCCAAGCATAGGTTCGAGCATAGCTACTCTCTTGCGATACTGCAGGGCGTTGAGGGCGCAGTAATACTGCAATGAGGCCTGGTGCTGCTTCCTTCTAGTGTAGGCAACCTCCTTCACCAAGTCTGCCTTCATCTGTCCAGACAGAAGAGTGTTAAACATGCAAATATGTATACGTAAACGTGTCCAGCATTAACTCACTATCAAGCTCTGCACACGCACTCATACATATGCAAACACTTATTCTCACACTCATACAAATAAGCAACACAGTCGGATTATCTTGTACAACCAAGAAGACATGCTGACACATTCAATAAAAGCACATAAAAGAGGAATCTTATCTTTGCAGCCATGACAGTGCATGGTGCCGTTACAGTTTTACTAAAACAATACAACTGGCAGGAGAGGAACATTTAATTCCATCTATTTGTGTTTCAGATGCTAATAAAATACTCACACTGCATTACCAGAGCATTACTGCACCTTAAGGTATTTTATAGCTTGTGATCAATGAGAAAAAAGCACCTTCAGTGAAGCCAAAAAAAGCCCCTCTCAGCACCTACCTTCTCATTTTCCTTCTTCTTGGGCAATCTGCTGTATTTGACCATAGCTGCTTCATGCTCTTTAGCAGTGGCGAGCGAGAGAGGACACAGGACATGAGGATCAGATCCTAACTGTGAGATGTAATTGTCTTCCTAAAAAGGCTATGATATGTATGTACTTACCATCTGTGGCGATGCCATGTATTTCCTTCAGTGTGCTTATCTCTGAAACATTCAATGTACAGTAAATTTAGAAAGATTATCTAGAATAAATCTACATCTTTAAAATTTGCATTACTGCTTGAAGTTGATAACTCAAGCTGTCAGCTGACAAAATGGATGTACAAGCAAAATTCTATATATTTTAGAATTGTTACTGAACGACACACGTTAGCTTTGTTTTGAAAGCGTTTTATAACCATCATTAACAGTGGCGTTTTTATGCAGAAACATGCTGAGGCAACCACATTGCACAGATACAAAATCTGACAATTACTCAAATTAATTAATAATGCGCTGTTTCACTTTTCCTACGCAGTGAACCCAGATGATTATGAGCACACCTGTTCTCCTTGGCTTGCTGATGCGCTACTCAATTCGCTGTTAACTTTTAGGTAGTTAACCTGGCTATGTTTGCTCTTCCGATTAATCAGCACAATTTTACCACTTTGTCCTGCAATTTTCATGTTTGGTAATCCTCTAAAGCTGCTTGAGATCCTGAAAGCCTGTTCTCGACCAGTTACCATTCTCCTGTCAATCATACTACACCAGTGTACCAGGCACTAGGGACGCCAAAAAGCATCCTCTCTGACGAACAAATTAGCAGTTGGTCATTTTTACCTAGAGACCAACTCGTTAAACCTCATTATTTTTCACCAAGTGTTTGGCTCATAAAAATATACTGCAGCTGTTGGGCACCCAGGTGTTTAATGTCAAATTTTCCTCATTGAACAAAGAAAATAATCAAGGTCGTTATCATGCCCGTAGTTACCGAGTCTGCTTCATTTCAGTGTGCAGGTGCGTAAAGGCATGTGTGTGCGTGGGCCCGCTTTGGTCTGTGTGATGTATGTCGTCATCCAACAAACAAATCCTGGCTGGAAAAATATCAGTAACGCATCCACCTACTAAGTTCCTTTTCTGAAACTTTGGAATGAGACAATGTTACCAGCCAATATCCATTGCAATAATCCAGAATTACATACATTTCCAAATCACTTAGTGGTACCTTAATCCACATTTTCCTTGTTATGAGCAGGTCAGGTTTTTCCTGTTGCATTTAAGGACAGAATATCTATAATAATGAGACAATAATGTGTTATGATTGGGTCTGGTGGCCTCGGGTTTTGGCCTAACCATCAACAGCAACGTTCCAGTTTGAGTCTGACTGGGAACCTTTGCTGCCTGTCATTCCTTCTGCCCTCATTCCTGTCATCTCTCCAGGTCAACCTGGATAATGGCAAAGTACTTTAAAGATACAAATGTATTACATGTTTTCCATGTGTGTGTGTGTGTGTGTGTGTGTGTGTGTGTCTGTGTGTGTGTGCGTGTGTGGTCCTACCTGTAAGGTCTTTCTCTCGGAACTGGATCAGGGGGAACACCATGCTGTCAGCCATCTGGTTGGCTAGCTCAGAGTGGAGCGCGTTCAGCTGGACAAAACAAAACTGATTATACAAAAATATCAGGCGCTGCACAAGGACAGAAACAGAGGATGTACCCTCGCCAAACATCTTGAGGGAGTTCAATTTATTTTAATATGTACGCCGACATTTGCTGCCAGTTATTCCTGTAGCAAGCTGGAAAGTAACATTATCATGTAAAATGGGTGCATAACAACAGACAATGCCTCTGCAACATCATAAAAAGCCCATATTGTGGAACAGTGCAAGAGCATAATAAAACCTTCTGTTTGCTCTGATATTGGAAACAGAGCCACACACGAGCAAATCCTACTATAATTCTCTATGCTTATCAACTAGCTACACTCCGGAATCTAACAAGCTGACATCCAGTTTAATCTGAACGATTTAGCGAGTGCTAAAGTTCACAGGATTAGGTGCAGCAATGGGCCTAATTCTCACCATGAAATGAGTTCCCCTCTGTAAATCATGAGGTAAAGGTCACACAAACAATCAGCCCGTGTCCTCTGAGCATGTGTGTGTATGGATTGTTGTGTCCTAAATCCTGTTGAGAGCTGACTGGGCATGCTTGCGGACCCCCATGGCTAAGAGTGACAGGCCCATCTGTTTTGTCTATATACCTGAGCCTACACACCTCTCCTTCATCCATCCATCTATTTACCCACCGCTGCCTCCCTCCAGCCATCCATCCGGTGCGATAGGCATCATATCCACCTCACTGCTCCTCTTTTAGTGTAGGTATACAATCAGTTCCGCTCTTACAGGGAGGATAATACTCAGGTCTTTTCATTGAAGTTATTTTCACCAACGTGTTAGGGAGGAACAGGTGCAATATCCTTTGTAACATGATAAAGAACCAACTACCGATTGTACGGTAATTTATCATCCCTCTCTTCTGCCGTGAGTACACACACAAATAAGTATACACACATAAAACAGCAAAACTGCAACTCACCTCCCCTACAGTTTTGGCAAAGTTCTGCAGCGTGGTAATTACCTCTTCGTCACCTTTTCCAAGGGCAAAATTCTACACAGAAGGAGGGAGGGGGAACAGCTTTAAACCATGAAACTGCATCATGTAGCATAGATCTAACCTGTACTAGGTGCCAAATAGTTTTCAAAAAAGCCTGTTCTTCTAGTATTTCTGGCATATCCCTTCCCTGGGATAAGGCCAAAGATGCTAATAAACCCATTGCTAAGATGCTGAGTTTTAAGCCTTATTTAAATGGGCTTAAAAGTGCATCTATTATAGGTCAATGCACATTTTCTTTCCACTCTGCAATCCAGAATGTCTTCAAACAGAATCAGCGGATCCACATTTTTCTTTTACAGCATTATTTAATGGACCTGTTGTGTTGATTTCAGCAACTACTCTATTTTAGTCCTCCACAGCTGCATGAAAAAAAGAGATTATGGCAGATTTCTAACTAAGAGGTGCTTCTATGTTTATTTAATGCACAGACATTTCATTGAGACACACATACAAAAACAAGATGCGGCAGACATGAAAACTCAAACATGGAACAAAAGTCCAAAGCAAACTAATAATACTGATTGGTGTGTCTTTTTTGTTGCAATTATACAAAACTGTTTTCCAAAACCTATATTATTTTGCTGTTCAACTGTTTTTTAATATTGTTTGTTGCCAGCTGTCTGCCATATTGTTTCCTGTGGAATAACAGCTAAATTACCACCCGTGAGAGCGATTAACAGTCCGGTGCAGTGCAGTGCATTCTGGTAGTTGTAGGTGATCTTTCTCTTGAGCAAAAGCAAATGCCACAACCCTTTTTCTGTTTTCTCTGGTCATGTAGCACCAATATAAAAAGTATTTGCATCTTTTTACTGCATAGATAGTGCAGTTTTATGTATGTACCATCTTTGCAGCATTGAAAAACATCTTCGAGCTCCTTGCTTTCAGCAAATGGCAAATATTGAATACGACTCTGACAAGCATATTGACAATTTTTGTCAGCTATTCTGTTGTTTGGACTATGGCAGCCAGAAAAAGAAAATTCAGAGAGACTGCAGTAAGAAAATTAACCTGAAACAGTAAAAGCGACAGGGACATGTCACTCCCATCCCCAGTGGAAATTTTGCTTACATACTTACTTTCTTCTCATAATCCAGAAGTTGCTGTGAGAGCTGCTCTGTGGCCAATCCCATCTCACTCTGTAGGAGTCAGATAGAGGGAAAAGCAAAGTTAATAGCATTGCTCTCTGTAGCTTCTGTTGTTGTCATTCTCCCTCCAGCCCTTGAAGGAACAAAGGGAATTGTTTAAACAACAGGTGAATCACAGTTCAATTGGAAATTCCTTTGAAAAAGCCCAAGGTAATGGGTCATTGAAAAGCCAACTCTACCAGTGGACTATTATTGGTTCAGAAAAGGTCTGACATCATGTTACATAAGTTGTGGATGTTGTCGGACAAAAAAAGGAAGCATTTATTGTGGCTGCAACATTTGAGTCAAAATTGTCTACGCTCTGACAGCACAAGAATAGATTCACAGTACTCACTGCACATCACACTTGAGTAAATTGTGTTTTAAAGCACAATGCAATGCCAATTAAGCTGCAAACCTGGTTTCAGCTGTCTCAATAAGAGACTTCAGTATATAACATTTCATTAGTCAATTAGCATTTGTGAGGTTGCAAATGTGGGTGTATAATGTCACAGTGTTTGTTCATTTAAAAGCACAATCTTCTCTGCAATTTAACAATGCAAATATTTGACCCAACTCATCTTGAACCAGGCAAATTACAGTAACTCCTGTTCAGATGACAAAAAGCACCCACCTCATTCGCGCTGCAATGAATAAACAATTAGTTGCAAACTATAAAATCAGTAAAAAATATAATTAATTGGTTTGAATGTTTTTAAATAAAAAGAGTGAAAGAACTTACTTACACGTGACAGTAAACTGAATATATCTAAATTGTGTACAAAAGACATTTGAGGATATCATCTCATGGAGGTGCTGATTGGCATTTTCAACATTGTTTGACATTTTACAAACCAAAAAACTCATCACATTATTAAGATAATAATCGGCACATTAACTGACAGTGAAAATAATCATTATTTGCAGCCCTATTCCTCATCTATTGAGTCTAAATACATATGGCACAGAGCCACATGCGGCTACAGGAGCAGTGTCTGCATACGTATGTACATCTGTTTGTGTTGTGTTTAGTACCTGGGCTCCAAACACCCGCTGCATCGATTGTAGCAGCTGGTTGGTGTAGTCTGTAAGCATACCAGCATCTTCCTCAAACACACTGAGCAAGGAGCGAGTCTGTGGAACAAACAATCATACACTCTTTTGGTGAACATAACAACAGCTAGAACAGATGAGAGAACAGTCAAATTAAGTCTATGTGAAATAATAGTCACATGAGCAATGAAACAGGTATTTCTTCCTGTAATCATTGATCCAGTTTAAAGGTCCAGTGTGAAGGATTTAGATGTATACACTGGCAGAAATTGAATATAATATAATAAGTAGGCCTATGTTTTCTTTAGTGGACAATTACCTGAAAATAAGAATCCGCATGTTTTGCTTTTTTTTTTTTATCTTAGAATGAATCATTTGTATCTACTACATAGAGAGAGGGTTCCTCATCCACAGAGTCCGCCATCTTGCACCGCTATAGTTCTACAATAGCCCAGAAAGGACAAACCAAATACTAGCTCTAGATAGGGTTGTAAACACACTAATTTTTAATGCTAAACTGCTTTATTCAGTGTTTTTTCCAGTTTATATCAATATGTCCATTTGTTTTGTAGAGGAATAGACCTCTGCGGATAATTTGTCTCCCACTAAAAACAATGAACACTTAGGGAATCCTCACCGCAACGTCACACTCAGCAGACAGGAGATTTCACGTGGTTGCAATCTGAAATCCTCACTGCTAGATGCGACTATATCGCACACACTCCTTTATAAGATCCCCTCTGACTGCAGTTCCAACCTAGATCATGGGAGCTGTCATTACATGAACAAATACATTCTCAAGTTTATCTGAAGTTCATATGAAGCGTCAGCAGTCTGAGTGGCTAAGTGGCTATCTTGTAAATTAACAGCATTTTTATTACAAACTTCCCTCTACCTGAGTTCAAACATGTAAGTCATAAAAGGGATGTAAGAACATTGCTGGAAGTGGAAAGACTACATAAGACACTGAGTCAAAGAAATGAGGGTAGCTGCAATATGCAGAGGCATATGGAAAGTGCAGCTTTGAAGTGGCATAATAATTTTACTGCAGGCTGGCTATGCAAACTGAGAAAATCCTGACTAGGTGTAGGTTTTTTTCATGAACAGGTGCAGCAAGACACACAGGAGAGGAACACACCCATCGGCTAAAGTTTGTTTACAGTTGACTCCAGGTTGACTTTCACCAGAGAAGGATTGAGAACCATTCCACACCCAAAGGAAATTATTTGGAACAATGTCTGTGTTTACATTTTACTTTAGAAAGACACCAGGCCCATTTCTTCGTGGGAGAAACTGCATTTTCAGGGATAAAAGCATCAAAAGAGAAGTACCCCACGCCCCCCAGCATTGGTTGCACTTAAGCAGAATCATCAAAGAGGTCAGCACTTTGTAGGAAAAGAGTGATGCAAGGGACAGCTGTAATAGGCTATATTATATGTGCATAATAACAAAGGCGGCCGTGTATTTCATTTCTCTACCACTGACATCCATGCATGAGGCCTTGTGCTCTGTTAGCAACTTTCACACTGCACTCCAGACCTATAAGCATCGAACAACATATGGTATTCACTACTGACAGCTGACACTGCTGCCCTGTTGCAGGGTATTGACTAATTCCAGTGGCGTCCGATAATGGAAACCCCTCCCATACCCTGTGAATCAGGCCCAGTTCGGCTACAAAGCAGGGTCTAGCCTCACAATGCAACTTCACGCAACATTGTTAAAATTAAAAGATTGCAGGAGAGTGATTCTGGTTGAGCTATGGTCGTGACATCTTCCAGAGTATATTGTGTTTAAATGTTCCAGATTATCAGAGACAGGAGCCTTGTGACGACCTAGCTTTGCAAACAAAACAGAGGCACATAAATGCCACATAAATTATGACAAACTTTACAAACTACGACACTGTTTCCAGCGGTAAGGTGCAGCCACTCTTGACAGAGGTTTACAGTATATTGCCATTACAATGTGTCAAATAGCTGGGAGCTGTCATCGTTTTGAGGAAACCGCCTACAACAGGAACAAGACATTGTTTGGGCTAGTAAGCTAACTCCAGCGCTCCTAATGTCTTTTTGTTTGTGACAGTTGTGTCCTCAAACGTGATAAAACCCACACAGGCCTACCTGAGGACTGTCCTGCAAAGCGTCCTCCAGGAGCAGTTTGTGATGTACGGCCGGCATCTTGTTAGCGGTGGAAGAGAAGGAATGGGAGCTTGAATTATTTAGAGCGTTGACTCGGCTTCCCGTGAGCCTCTGCGCTGGTGAGAGGAACACGTAGGAGTTGGAGGCGGGCCCGGTCTGATCTCATCCCAGAGCAACTAGTGACCTGTAAAAACAGCTGCACTTTATCTCTAAAGTAGATCTTGGTATGATTTTATGTTTATTCACTTCTTGTGAAGTTGTGGTGTGTTTTATGTATAGGAGCAAAAGTATAAGGCAAATATTGGACGGGCAGGTTGAAAATGAAAGCAGATGTAGGCTCGGTCTAATGTTTTCACCATTTTAGTATCAACAGCGACCCCATGTGGACAAATGGAGAATTGCGGAATTTTAATTACAAAATAGGATATGAAAAAACTGTTAGAAAAATGACTGATTGCGCAACATCACACCATCACAATATAATACAATTTTGAAGAGAGAAACAGTAGCTAGTTGAACAGAGCTACTCTTATATATTGTGTTAAAAACTTTTACTGAAATATAGTCTGGGCATCATAAATAATGCACTTTAATTTACAATGTAAAAATACTTTATTTCAAGTAAAGGTTCTGCTCTAAAAGGCCTATTTTAAAGTATAAAAATATCATCAGTAAAATGTACTCAAAGGATTCAAAGTAAAATTATTTATCATTGAGGCAGTTTGGTCCCCTCTATTGTAATAGGCTATTTCTAAATATTATATTTTCTGGTTGTGATACTAATGAATTGATTTTGATACAGAAGAGCCCAAGCAGAAAATACCATCAAATGGTAATTCTGCAGTAAATTAGTATGCAGTTTGACATGGGAAGATGTGTCTGAAAATGTAGCTCATAAAAAGGAAAATGAGATTTGAGAATAAGACACTCTTTCAAAAGTTAAGCCTATTATGGAACAAATAGGCAACATTGGAAGAGGGGGAGGCACTGATGTAATACATTTTGAGCATCAAACAATTTCCCGCATTCTGGTGATTTTTTTATACATCAATTTGTCTCTTTTCTGCATCAGTATATAGTATGTTGTATGGGGGGGTACACATGCTCAAATTGATCATTGATTATTAAATAATTATGTCATTGATTTTGAAATAATTCTATAGTCTACAAAAATACAGAAAATAGCTCTGATTTTCCCTAACCCAAGGTGATGTCTTCAAATGACCTGATTTATTGTTTAATCCCAGAATTATTTCTCTTCACATGGAACGTCAAGTATGTATTCAAGAAGTATTTAGAAACCTAGAATTACCTGTCAATTTCTGGGTTTTTTTGAAGGTATGATTAAAATAAATGCAATTAAAAAATAGTTGAGAGGTAGCACATGAATTTTAAAATCACATCTACTCACTCAATCCTGGAAGTAGTCATCATCTAGCTCTTGTCTTGTTTTGTCTCAGCCACAATTGCCTAATTATAGGCTGAGCACGTGATGTACCGAATATTGTTGGAGCTGCTGGTTCTCTAATTACTTCACACTTCCGACAGCGGCTGCACACATCCACAGAAAATAAAAGCTTGCTTGACTCATCCCTTCCTGGGTGATAAAGTGAGCTATTTTGCTCTCCAAATGTCGGATATTCTGACCCACTGTGATCTTTCTTCTTTTACTTTCATGTAATAAGATCTAATTTACACCTGCAACTATAGTGTAGTTTGCCCTGTAAAGCCAATGGTAACACAGCTCCAATATAACAAGATGACACCTCTTCCTTTGGAATGATTAATTTATTATTAGAACCTTTATTTAAACAGGGCAGGCCATTCAGAGCAAGCTCTCTTATAAGGACGCCCTGATTACATTACAAGTAAAAACGACAATAACACACTGTAATACACAGACAAAATATGAGAAGTGTGGCTGATACTTAAGTGCGCATTAAAAGCAAAAACACACAGTAGGCACTGCATACATCAACAAATACACCAAAACATCAACATATAGGACAACATCAACTCAAGGAAAACACATGCATTCACTGTGCTCTACGTCCGTCAGCAGAGATTTAAATGGTTTGAAAGGAAATTTGTGCATCTAATTTTAAGAGCTGCTCAAGGTTGTTCCACTTGTGTGGGGTATAATATAATATAATTAAAAGCTAATTTCTCAGTTTCAGTACTGACACAACCAACTTTCTCGTACAGTAATGATGCGTCATAAAGCCATCCATACTTATAAATCTAAGGGCAGAGTGATAGACTGCATCATGTGGCGTGGGGGTAGAGGAAGAAGAGCGCATATAATTTATGTCACCATGGTCCATAACAGATAAAAATGTTGAACAAATTGCTTTCATGCTTTGTTTCTGTAAAAAATAAAGATAAAAACGCCAGATAAGAGTGTTTAAGAAAACCAAGTCAAGTGCTTGTTCATGTCTCAATATTTGTATACTGTCTTAATCATTTGGCAGTTTAGATTTGAGTTGAGTTTACTGTCAATCTACAAACAGCACATTCTGACTCTGTTGTATTTGCACTGATCCAGTTCACAATGAGTTTAGGTGACCTTCGCACAAATGACATATACCTCAGCAATTTTCTAGTGGCTTTATATAGATATTGAGTGATATTGATATTGGTGTAAAAGTGACACAATATAATGTTTTATTAAATACACGTTGAAAAGTAAAACAAATCTTTTTTTAACAGCTTTTTACCACTCTACTATATTACTATTATACTGTTGGTATGTTCAGTGTTGTTCTGTTTTAATAGTTCACCTAATGTCCTTACTTTTGCTTCATTTATCTGCGTTAACTGTCTTGTGATGCACTTAGCAACATCTGTTTTGAATAAAAAGAAAATAATAATAAGAATAACGTTGATAATTATTATTATTATTATTATTGTTAGTGGTAGTAGTAGTAGTAGTAATGTGTAAAGTAATATTCTAGCTTTGGAAATTAGTTTTTTGCATAAATGGATTAAAAATGGTGGTCACATTTCGGGGTGGATCTCCCTTGAAAAAGAGCAACATTTTTTGAGGTCTGACACTTGTGTTATGATGTCAAAATTAATAGCTTATGATCGGGAAATCTGACAAATAAATAGCCTACATGACTAAGTAAAATTGTAAGTCCCTGAAATAAAAAACAAAAAACAAATCAGTCAATATCTGTATTGTAAAATAAAATTGCTAATGGTGATAACATATTGACAAAACTGGAGTCAAACAAGGATTTTTAGACTAGTAGTATGTTGTTTCACTTGTATTTTTTGGCCATTCTTTAAACCAGTATTAGAATAGTTGAGTTTGCCACATATATTTTACCACAAGACAGCACTGATAGCTTCTTCAGCTATCTGTTGGGTAAAACTTAAAAGCTTTATAAAAAAAAGTTTACATGTCATGTAGTTGCTATAATTCTATTAAAGATATAAATTCAAGTGGTTTAGGGCATGCTGACACTACAAGGTGAAAACATGTAAAAACCTCCATTCTAATGCAATCTTTAAACTAATATAATGTTTTATAGCCTTTTATTTATAGTAAAACTGTAAAAAGAACTGAACTATTGTGACTTTCCTGCTTCCAGTGCAATCTGATCAATTTTTAACAGCAATTTCATGTTCTAGGAAGAAAACTATAATCTCAGGATAATGTCATTTAAGAAATCCTCAAATGCATACACAAAAAAGGTAACACTTAAATTGCCTCACTTATTTATTTTCTTTGCTACGTGACATTTTAGGTATCCATAATGGTATTTGTTGTGACCTGATAATGTAGGCAAGCCGTGACAAGCAATGCCTCCTCATCAAGCTCCCAGGCAGCCTGAGCAGGAGCACATTCTTTCCTCCCCAGTGGACTTGTGTAGTTTAATTGGTGAAGTTGTGGCTCTAAATTAGATAAGGCATTGCAGTTCTGACTTTGATAATTGTGTTTGCTGGCGCTGCTAAGTCTGGCCTATAAAAAGAGACGCTTGTCAGTGGAACTAACCTGGATTTCACAAAGCAGTGATTCAGCTGATTGGGGAAACACTCTCAGGAGACAGTGGAGAAGAACTGTTTGAGTGGAAAAGCTTGTGACTGGGACAGTACATCATACAAGTACATGGATGTTCCTTTCTTATCCTTTCTTCCTTGTAGAAAAGTAGAAGTACTTTATGTGGCCAAAATGTACATTCAAAAATTGTATTATAATGTTAGTATGCTCTCAGAGGTAATGCTAACATGTTTATGTTTAGGTGTAGGTGAGGGTGTAATGCTTATTATGTTCATCATCTTAATTTAGCATGATAGCATTTGCTAAACACAAAGTACAGCTGATGCTCATGGCGGTGTGATTGGTTTTGCAGGTATTTAGTCATAAACCAAAGCAAAAACTATTTTCAAGTCGCTGAAAGGTTGAGGTTGAGTTATCGTGAGGGAAACATGAATGTGTGTTTTAAATTTCACAGCAAAGTTGCTAGGACACAAGTGTGTGTTAAGTGTAAAGGTGGTGTGACAGAAAAAGTCACCAAATAAGTGGAATTCATCCAGTAGTTGAGATATTACAAAAAATAAAAATAATAAATAAATAAAATAATTGTAAAAACACCAATTTGTCTTTTTATGTCAGGTTACATGCTGGACTGTTCACGGCTCTCAGCAGAGACTCCATGAAGACACAGCACTCAGCCTGTGATATACGTAGATACTGGACCCCGAGATGGCACCCTTTCAGTCCAATGAGAATTTCTCGACTGGTGCATACACCAAAAACTTTCATTCAACTGAAAATAAAAATATGCGCAGCACTGTTTCTCCTGCTTGTCCCGCCACCACAAGTTGCCTGGCACATGGACTTTACATCATGATGACATCATGGTTTATTAAGTCGATTTTCTTGTTTCAAGAGAAGTTTTAGAAATAAAAACCCTCCATGGATCAAAAGAGTCACAAATGACCTTGACTGCAGTTTGAGGTGTCAACTGTTTTACTTTAATATTGCAAGTGACCACTGGGAAAAATTGGAAGCAAGGCTTCTCTGGGGCCTGGCCTGGCCGAGAAAAAAGCCTAGCAGATAACCCCCAGGCCCCCAGAAAGTCTGAGGAAATCTTGTGAGGCCATTGGGCCCAAAAAGACTTTTTCCCAAAGACTAACATTGAGAAAGAGATGTCTGTAAATCAGTAAATACACTTTTCTGAGTTTTTTTTACATTTCCCAATAATGTTGAACTATTCCCTCAAAGCAGATTAAACCGTATCTAATCTCATACATAAGTGGAAAATCAACTTTTTCTGTACAAAATGTATACCAGTCGAGACTTTCCAGGATTTTGTGATACAGCATGATTTCATTTACTTAGTAAACAGCATCTAGGAAGAGCCTGTGGAAACAATAATAAGCCTTTGTGGCCCACAAAAAAAACATAGAAAAGAGAGGAGAAATTCAGACTTTTGTTACGAGGCTTTGTCAGAGACAGAGCATGTGTCACTGAAAACTTCCCAGAAGAATTTTAAAAATAGTGACTCTCAGCCATGCTCACATCTTAACATCATCTGATGACACCACTGACTGAATGTGAGAATTATTTTCACCAGTGCTAATGCAATGCATCCTGCCATCTTAACGCCACTCACATGACCGCAAGGCACGAAATAACGTCACAACTGAAGAAGAAGAGAGTGAATTTGGATTTATTGGGGTCATTTTTAAACTGACCTAAACGTGACCTTTGCCATTTTGTTACAAGGCTGTGCAAGGCTTTTTCAGCTTGTGTGTGTGTGTGTGTGTGTGTGTGTGTGTGTGTGTGTGTGTGAGAGCATAAATGAAGGTTCTCTATGTTTCAGCACACAAAGACAGTTTGAGGATTTTACAGGATGTCTCTCTCTCTCTCTCTCTCTCTCTCTCTCTCTCACACACACACACACACACACACACACACACACACACACATAGGCTGATATATTGATGCCTTAAATGCATTTAATTTTTTTCCCACCTTTATATAAAATAGGAAGCTCCCTATTGGTCGAGTCTCACCCCACCCTCCGCCTCCTTTACCCTGGTTTCCCGGGAAACCATGTCAGGGTGGAGGAAAAGAGCAAATCATATGAGGGCATAGCATCTTTCTCTCCCCTCTCTCTCATCCCCTCTCCAAGCGTGTGTGTGTGTGTGTGTGTGTGTGTGTGTGTGTATAAAAGCTTGTCTCTCCATGCTTTCACAGTCTCTCAGCTCTCCATTGCTTTGCTGGGAGGATAGGCGCAAGACTGAGGAGAGGGGAGGGGGGACACGACTGAAGGAGATCCCTGTGTTATAGTGGGAGACATTTCTTTGACCTTCCTCCTTACTTTCTCCCCCTCTTCTTCTCATGTGTTTTGGGTCTCCGTTCTTCCCTCCTCCTTCTTCTTCATAAGCGTCTCGGCTCTGCTTGGACGGTGGCTGCATCGATGCAAAATGGGTTGTGGCAATTCCTCTGCCACCAACACCTCTGGAGGGGGTGAGTGTTTGTAAAGAAACTGTGTATCTATGTGTGTGTGTGAAAATCGTTAAGTGCGTGGGAGAGAGTTGCCACTGTATCTGCACCCAGGGGAGAGGGTGTTTTGAATGTAAATGAAGTGTGTCAGGGTTACCCTTTGCATTCAGCGTATGTCCTCGGATGTGTTCATGTGCAAGTGTGTTTTTGTGTGTGTGTGTGTGGCTCTCAGTGTTTTGATTCCAGTCATGGATAGCCGTATATCATCATGTATATTTTGGTCTCAACATTACTGTGAAATTCAAATTTTTTCTTTTTTTTTTACCGCCTTTCCAATGTTCATCAGTTTGCAGCATACTGGCTCCCGCTCTGAAGTGTGTGTATGTGTGCAGTGGTCTCCTGAAGCTATGTGTGGAGGGTCGATCATGAAGGGTTTCCCATATTCTAGTAAAAGACACCAGAGTAGCAGCATCAGGGATGTACCGCTATCATATTGATGACACTGAAACTGTTCAAACGATGTCACTCTACATTAACACAGAAGCTATACATTCCCTCCCTTGGTGTGTTTGCACTGGTTTCCATGGTTTGAGCATGAAAGACAAGCAGCTTTAGTGACATTCACATGCCTTTGTCTCCCCACTTGACCAATCCTGGTTGTGCCTGTAAGCAGGGGGTTTTGAAATAGTCTATCAATGGGCAGGTTTCATTCATAAAGCCTTGAGGACACACTTGAATGGAGAAAAATATTTTATCATGAGGTTTTACTAATAATCACACAGAAATGCTGCTTTATTATGGATTGTCCTCAGATAACACATCTCCCTCGGTAGATTTATCCTGACACAATACCTGTTTTAAATTATACTGAGCAAATCTCTGGGCACCACAGTCAAATTGAGGTAATAATTAGATTGAAGTATCTGCAGGATTACCTCACCACTGCTGCCCATTAAAGCAGAATGGTGTGTGTTTGTGTAAATGTGTGCCTGTGTGCTTGCAGGTACCTAATCAGTGCTTGCCAGGCTTCCTAACAGAGCCACAGAAAGCATCTGGGAAGCACGACCCAGTGTTGTCTTTAAATCTGATCTGCTTTGACGTTACAGTGTCTGCAAACAACATCTCAGTAGGTGTCTGAGATTGTTGCGAGTGTGAGCAGCTGTGTTCATCTCTGTGCAGCAGGTCTTACCCATTTTTTTTCTCTTTCTTCTTAGAGGTCAGCGTTCAGCACAATATCAAGGACGTATGACATCCTGTCACTTTGACAAATGTGGATGTATTTGTACATGCCAGCTGACAACTGTCCAGAGTCTCTCCACATAATTATGTTCTGTAAAATTGATATAGAAGCACCCTGCTGCTCCTATTTTAAAATATTTTAACACAGGATGAATAATTGTCTCACTACACATAATATTAATTATTGTAAGTTTTAATAGAAGGAATTATAATTGCTAGAAAACTCTGCACCTATTTAAGAAGTTAAAGATATCCCTATATCTATGTAGGCTCCAACTACAGAATATAAGGTGTTATGACCAATTTATCAAATATGTATATACTACTTATACATGCTACACAGGGGTGTTAAGATAAAGTGTTCCCACACTTTCCTTTTCTGTCAAGTTTAGATAGCAGTGTGTCCTATTTTATATTATCCTTAACTCGAGATTACAATTGAGCCGAATACTCGAACGAAAGGTACTTTTTACTATTATAAGTGTAATCTTAGTTAAATTTGTCAATATCCGTACTTGTAATGAGGGTAGCATTTGGGTAGCTGCGTTCAGTCAGTTATTCTTGTGACCAAAATGGATCTAAAACTATAGATAGATAGATAGATAGATAGATAGATAGATAGATAGATAGATAGATAGATAGATAGTCTGTCATTTGCATTACCATGTTGCTACAGAATGAGATAACCAGTACTAGTTTAGATAGGGCTATTCACATTTTCATGTTGGCCACTGATTTTTTAATGTGACAGTTTATTCAGTGCTTTATTCAGTGTTTCCATAGTTTTAATCACCTGGCACATTTGTTTTTGAGAGGCTGAGAATTTGACTTCCAGTAAAAACCTCCTGAATGTTTACATCTTAAGTTATCAGCGAAAAAAAAAAGGTGAGCACAAATTAACAGGTGCTAGGCTAGTGGCCCATCTCTGACAAAACAAGCAACATCGGAGAAACACTGATTTGTGACCTAAAACTGCTTTATTTAGTGTTTTCACCCATTTTAATCACCTGTTTCGTGTCTTTTTTAAAGAGAGGGACACTTCTGCAAAGAAATCGGCTCCTGATTAAAAAACCCTGAACAATGAATACTGAAGGAAATTGAAGGAAAAAAAACAGTTTCAGCTGGTTGCAATCTGCAATCCTGACCACTAGATGCCACTATATCCCCCTAAATCTTACACACTGCTCCTTTAATGCGAGATATTATTTTAATTAGGTACATTAATAAACATTTAGACCTTAACGACCAATTACATTTAAGAGCATTATAAAGCTTTTAGTAAATGTCTATTTTTATAAATGCCTTATAGTAGGGTTGAAGCAAAACTGTAGCTTCCAGGAAATCTTCTAGTCACACAAGAACTTTTCGATTTCAAGCCTCACATGACCGCATGGTGCACTCTAAATCACATTGCTCATCCTTAGTCTTATGCACCCAGATGTGCGCCATTGGATATAAATGAGCTTTTGTCAGGATACTGAATAGGCCCCTGTGTCATATCAGCAGACCCAAACATTTACCATGAAAGTCCCTCCTATTGCCTTTTACAAGGATGAAATTTCCTGTCTTTCTGTGTAATGATGTGAATGTGAATCTCGATTTTGCTGCCCTTACATCTTATTCGTGTAGTGTTCTTTTTGAAGGTACATTTCTGCATTAGTATAATAGGGTACAGCATGAAGAACCAATTGAAGAGCAGAGTGGAGGCTTTTGTTCCCCTGCTGTTGATACTGTATATTTTCAAGCAGGATGTTAAATTACTCTCTTACTGGATGAATTGTGGTCTCATTTCAATTTAAATCAAGCTTAGTGGACTGCCTGTGGTTCACCAAAGAATGAGCTTTTGTTGGACAATTAAAAGAGTCAGCATTGGGGTGAGTATGACGGGTGTCACTGGGGTGGCATATTATACTGCCTACATACATGCCTTATATTAGTTTACAGCATGTTCTCTGTTACCCTCAGAGCCATTTTTTAAATAGAACCCTATATAACCCCATTGCAAACTTAGGCTATAAAATAATAATAAAAATAAAACTTAAATAGTAAAAAACAAAACAAAAACATAGAAATGAAATTTGGATTAAAATTAACTAAATATATCAAAGACAAATCTGCTCATTCTGAAGAATGTCAATAGATTTTCCCTTGGCAATCTTTAACGAGCACATGTACATCCATAATCTTTAATATGTGCACAAAGAAAAAAATATCTATACAATGTTTTTTTTATTTTCAGTTCTTCATTTATTGAAAAAACGTGACACATTTGGACCACATTTTGGTCTTCCTCAGGTAAAACAGGTACATATCAAAGATCTAAAAAAGACCATTTGTGATTGAAACTTTGCATGGTGCAGCTTAATTACCAAGCTGATGGGTAAATTACACAGTAGCCATGCATTATTTTACAGTCTTAATGTATGTTAATATGCAAAATAAGTAATAGCCAAAGATATCATGTAAATGTTGTAGAGATAAAAATGTTAGTATAGTATATCCCTCTAAAAATATCACAAGGAAAAATAGACCCGACTTTCCAAATGTTATGGGACAAAATGGATTAAATCCTGATATTTACATTTGGGGGTTATGGCGCTCAAAAAATGTACCCACTGATTTAAAGATGTCTCTTTCTCAATATAAGTTAATGGGAAAAAGTCTCTTTGGGCCCAAGTACACAACATGACAGACCTGGGAGTTGTAATTCCACTGTGTGGCCACTACAGAAATTGACTTCAAATCCTGGCACAGTAGGGGCCTGGCAGGGAGAGGGACAAAGTCTGCCTCGGTCAGGGTCAATGGATTGGTCAAACAAATACAGGACTTTGACCAAGGAGACTGCTGTTTGTGCCCCATATAAAACCAAAAGTCAACATTTGTCATGTATCAAACGCAAGTCAATTCATGTACCTTACTGTAAGATACACAACAAATATACTTATTTTGACCAAAACCACAATCTTTTCTTAAACCTAATTAAAGCACGGCAGTTTCACAACGTTAACTATATCTTTAAAATTGCTACTGTTAACAGTCTTAAAAGTCATAGTGGGATTTATGGGCAAATAATCTCAATTTTGCAGATTGCTTTCCATCTGTAGCTATGGGCAGTCTACACACTGAAGTCTCACATATCTGGATTAAGACAGAAGGAGATACATGGAAATTTCCCAGGTGGTCTCATTTGGAGCTCTCCAAAGCTGCCACACCTTCCAAAACTAGCTGAAGGACCACATCTTCACCTTTGTCACTCTGAGCAGTTTAACAGAGTGTTAACAGTGTCATCTTAAGTGTAAGTCATTAATTGACTATTGTGGCATGTTCTGAAATGATGAGCAGGGAGCTGTTAGATAAATCGTGTTTTGAAGTCTAACGTATTACAGAGTGCTAGCTGTTAGTTGTCTTGGCTTGACTGTCTTTGTTTTGAAGTAATACCCATCTCTCAGTGCTTTTCATAATGAAAATTAATTGAATCTTTTCATCTGTTTTCAGGGCCAGCAGAAGTCTCCAAAGATGTGTAAGTACATCAGTCATTTTCTATCTTTTTGAAGTATTCATGAAGCTCATCTTCTTTGGCCTTTGTATGTTCAGATCACTTTGTGAGCCTTAATAAAGAGCTTTATACTGACCCATTTAATATTCATGCAGTATTCTCTACAATGACATTACAACAAGAATAATAATAATAATAATAATATTAATAATAATAGGTCTGACTAACAAGCACTTCAGTGCACACACCAGAACCCGACAGTGAAAAAGAAAGATTCTGTTATTATTTAAATTACTGGTTGTTGTACACAGCAATAACAAAGACCTATATTTTCCTGTATTTTATTAATCATTAGTTGAGACACAAAAAATGAAGATTTGTTTTTATCCTTCATTATTAGACATTTAGATATTACTGATACGGCCTTTGCACATTGAAAACATTACTGGTACATTACATTACTTAACTTACTAATGTTAAGTTTTGCCACCCAACACTTCCGTGTATTGTTTTTCACATTGAAATTATACACATTGTCTTTGGTATATATTGAAACAATGAGGGAACTGGCATGTTTTTTTCATATAGATAGAGCAGTTTGAATATTTAATTTCAGATCCCTTTCAAAAATGAATATAATTGAGAATACAACTTAATGTTTATATTGTAATATTATTTCAGCTCTTTGGAGAAGCGCTTGTACAAGACTTGGCTCTTTAACTGCCAATTTTGTTGCTTTGGTTACAGCACATGCAAAAAACTGACATGAACATTATCTTTTGCTTGCTTTTATGATAATGACTGAAATTTTTTTTCTTTAGGATATGCAATACAAATCTGTTTTGGAAATGATTGTATTTGTATGACTGAGTAACCGCTTTTTTTTAGATACTGTATGTTGGCAGAATAAGGAGTTCTAATGATCCATAGTTTGATAAACGCATTACAAAATTATTTTCACTGCAAAGCTGTCTAACCTTTGCTTAACAATATACCAACATAGAAAAACACAGTGTTCACTGTATAAACAGAAATTGACAATCAATGGTGGAATGTAAAATATAAAAAAAATAAAATATAAAACTACAACTTAAATGATAAACGATTTGAGAATTAATTGGCACCTTTTTTGCTAATCATTTAAAGGTAATTGGATGACTGGATTTGCAGCTTCTCCTTTTTAAAGACATTTATTTCTTCTGGCTTTAGGAAATTCAGTTCAGATGTTTTTCTGTGAAATGCCTTTTAGAGGACAGGTTGTCCTTTGCCATGAACAGTTCACTTTTTTTCTGAGCTATGGGAATGGCAGCATTTCCAAAGCACTTCCAGGAATCAGTGAGTGTGTATGTGTTTATGTGGACATGTGTTAGTCATGTTGTGGGGACATATACGTGTGTGTGTGTGTGTGTGTGTGTGTGTATGTGTGTTTGTGTGTATGCTCCTTGATAACCATCTGAGCAGCCAGCACAGGACCCATGAGAGCTGACAGCAGCACACCAATGACTCACTGAGGCTAATCACAGATTCCTAGGACTGTACCACACAGTAAAATATAACACACACACACACACACACACACACACACACACACACACACACACAAACAGAAACGCACACGCACACACGCATGCACATGCACGCACAAGCACTCACACAAACAAGAGATTATTGGTACGTGAACACAAGATTGAGGGAATAATTCACTCCAAAAAGTGAAAATAATGTTATTATTTTTGCTTGCATTGATGGAAAAGTAACAAATAGTGAATACAGTGTCAGCCCCAGATAAAATACAAATTTAAAAAATCAAACAGACAACAGCAAAAACCCTGAAAACTGAGGTCATTAAAAACTGGTTGTTCAGTAGCCTGGGCCCACATCTAAAACAAAAATGGGTGGTTCTGTCTGATTATCAGTTGTTCAGGATGCACAGATTGGGAATTGGCAAAATAAAGGGAGCTGAAGTGTGCAGACTTCCCTCTGTTCAAAGAAATGGCAGAATTCCCATAAGTGCTAATGCTGCATACCTCCAATGTACTGAGCGAACGCACCTCCACAGTCTGCTTTTTAGTGCTCATCAGTGCATATGTTTATTTGTTATTGAGATTTTATGTCCTCTGTGCTCCCATAAGAGCTGACCTGACCTGTGGTTCTTCTCTCAATCAGGACAGAAGATCCCTCGGCAGACGATGAGAAAAGAAGGTATTTTCGCAATTTCAATATTTTTTTTCAATAAATTATTGGCTTTTTTGTGGTGCTGGTGGGTGCATTTAATTATATCATTAAAGCTGTGTAGTATGTTAATTATACAATACAGTTCTTTGCTTTTGTAGCATACAGATGTAGATTATATAAAATGCAAAAATGAATAGGCTTTTTTCATATAGACGACATTTTGACAAGCAAAGGTGTTAATAATAAGATAACCTAAATGATGCTGAGTTGCATTTAGCTGCTTTGGTTTCAGGGTCTTGGTATTGCGCATGCTAGCTAACTGTCATACTGTTAACTTACTGGGACATTTCAGTGGATAAGAAGTTATAGTTATTCTTTATTTTAAGTTATGGTTACTACCAATTATTGTCCATAATTGTCAATAACCAACCCAGTCAGCATAAAAATATCTGCATGTTATTATGTAGTAAATGCACTGAAACTTTACATTAAAATAATGCTGTGGTCAATGTGTGTTTAGATTTATGCATAAAAACTACTTAGTTAAGGTTAGGAAAAGATGTTTCGGCTAAAACTACCCAGTTTTGGGGGCAAGATCCCAGCTAAAATGCTGCAATGTCCCTGTAAAAAAAAAGCTTTTTGTTGCATTTCAAAAGAGCAGCTGTAGACAGGTGACTACAAAACACCCACACCAAAAAGTATGCGAAAATAACATCTTTGTGGTTTGCAGAAACATACAAGGCAGACATTTTCTTCTTGCAGTTTCAAATGACAATTATGAAATCTATACATAAAAACAGATTAGTTTTGGTACAGTGGGTAGTGTCCTTTGCCAAATCCTTCATTTCTCTTTTTTTTTGACAGATGTGATATCTTCCAAGAACACTTGGAAAGATATAATGAGCTAATGCTTTGCGAAAAGCAGAAGCACCACAACATAATTCATCCCCTACTTTTTCTTTTAATTGCTACCTTGTTCTCCTCTCAGGAATTATGGTGGCGTTTATGTAGGTCTACCAGCAGACCTGACCACTGTGACTGCCAGTCAGTCCAAGCCAACACGTAAAGGTAAACATCCATAACGCTGAACTACACATTTCATATTCTGAAAAATTGATGAGCATCTTGTAGAGACAGAGCTCGGGGCGTAGAGAGAAATAATCCTTGGTGGCTGAGCCATCACCCCGTGAAAACACGCGTCTGTCTGCCTACAGCAGCTTCTATTTGACCTTTATTTTTAATGAATCTTAATGAGAAGCATTGCCATTATAATTACAGTTTGGCCACTCAGAGTTGTGAGAATAAATATATAGATCACAACCTTTATTTTGATGATGTCAGATATAATAGTGGAATTTTTATTTCCCTGTTGTGTGTTTTTTAATCAGCATGGGCCTCACTAATCATAGTAGTGTTATTCTCAAGTGTTGCATATTACTGATATCTACAACAGCCTTATTTGTTTGCTTATTCAAATATATTATGCAGTGGTATTGATTTTATTGACCAATGTTGATATAACCATTCATGCCTGGGAGATCATACCCGATGGCAGACACAATTGCAAATTAAAGCAAGGCTTAAAGGAAACCAATCTAAGCGCAACTTCAGATTTAGATTCAGATTCAGATTCAGAATACTTTGTTGAGGGGGGGCTAGGAAATGTTACAGTTGCTCTTATAGACATACATTAGTTATAAGAAGTATGAAAGAAAAAAATGCATTTTGCTACACCATAAAATATATACATATAAATATGGAAATATCAAAATATTTAATAAAATATCTAAATATTTGAAAGACACAAAGAAATATATGCAATATGTACAAACATGTGTATCGCACTATAGGTGTGCTTAATATTAATGCATGAATGTAAAGGTAAGAATTAAATAAGAGTGTATTGTACTATTGAAGTATTGCAGTTGAATTGCACAATAATAGGGGGCTTGCATATTCTGCAGTTGAGTATTGCACAGTTGGAAACATGTCATTAATATAGTCATTACATTGTGCTATTAGAATAGACTTCATAATGATAAATTAAATCCCCAAATTTCCACTTTACGAAACAAACTGCTACCTCGCTGTTGTATTCTGCAGCCCTGAATGCTTTCCTCTTGTGTTCTCTTGGAGCTTTCCCCTCATGTTTGTCCTTGTGGTCATCGAGGTTAAACATAATTATGAATTGATTAGTTTTTCCTCTGGCACAACAAGTACTGTCTCTTTTTTCCATTGAAGTCTCCTAGTTCAAGCTGCTTGGTAGACTGTGTGGGTGTTTTTTCGAGCACAGTCTTGACATTGAGACGGAAACACAAGAACAAGAAATTTGTCAAATAATTGTCCCTATAAATATCCGAGCACTCATTCTGTTTTTTCCCTCTCTTGCAGACTAGCAGCTGCTGAAGGGAAGACAGCACAGGTACCTTTAAAGAAGAAACAAGGCTGCTTGTTCAGCTTTAAAAATCACCTGTTCCTCTGTATTTCTTCTCTTACAGTGATGCTGGCACAAGGATTCACATGAAAGCAAAATGACTCTATTCTTTGTCTCAACAGGATCCTACATATTCATTTACCTAGAGACACTCACATTACAAGCAGAGAGCATGTAAGTGCTCCTATTCTGGCTCACCACACACTGAATAACAACTCAGGCTTTAACACTGTCATTGAGCGAGGATGTGGACAGCTTGCCGGGGAGCTGAGGATGCTGCCTCATGGAGTCATGGGTGGCACAGTGACGCAGGGATGCACAGCAGAGGTCTGCATACGGCATCCATCATCACCCTTCACTTTGCAAAAAAGATGGGCATCGGAGCGGACAAGCACCCACCCTGGGACTGGCTGTGGGTGCCGGCAACGGGCATTGTGACAGCCATCTTGGCTTCTCAGTCACGGCACTGGAACGTTCTCTTTCTTTCTCAGGAGGAGACAGGGGACCCAGCCAACTAACTAACTAACTGTCTGGGAAACACACACACATTCCCAATAGCCCTCTGCAATAATAATCACTGCTCAGTTATTTCTCTAAGAAGCCATCAATGATTCATTGTGTGGCGGAGGCAGAGAGTTAGAGAGACCGAGAGAAATCGGAGTTTTGCAGAAAGCAGCAAACACATTCCTGTTAATGCATCACAGAATATCGAAGGATTAAAATAGCATTTATTTCAATCAGGGACCAAGAGGCTGAAAATGACACTGATTTTAGTGATCGGCCTAAATGCTAATAATAAGTTAAATCAAGAGTGTTTTAATCAATGTCCCCAAGTGTGCTGCTATTGTCACTTAACTTGTGCCCCATACTGATTACGTAACATCAGCATATGACTCATGATACGAAGAGGATCTCTCTCTCTCTGTCTGCCTGCCTCTCTTTCTCTCTCTCTCTCTCTGTCACTCTCTCTCTTTCTCTCTCATCCTCTCTCTGCAGCATGTTGTTTTTCCCCTGCAGAGCTCTGATTCAAGCGCTTCTGGGTAATTCACACAGCTCTTACAGTCTTTCTCAGAAGCAGAATTGTCACATACTTTGTTCTTATCTGAAAGTATACAATGTGATCTAATGTGTAACAGCAAAAAAGTACCATTAAATTATGTTCAGTTGCAAAAAAAAAAAAATGTGGAAAGTAAGGATACACTGAAAAATGCAGAGGTGGTGATTTTATTTTAGCGTCCTGTTTTTCTTACAGTTTACTGACATTGTTTTGTAAATGATTTCATATATTATGTATCAGACTTTATTGTGAATGTTTTATGCACTATTTAGACCTCGAAGGATAAAGCCGGTGCTATGTTGTATTTTTTCTTATTGTTAACAAATACCACATGAAGACTAAGACCAACCGATCTTGTGGCCTTCAGTAGCTGATGGAGTTGGTTGGTTGTCATGGAGAAAAGTAGGAAATAGGAAATTCTAGTCATATAATAACAGGTAGTTTTCAGTAGTCATATATATTTACATATATCCCGATAAAAACAGGTTACCAACGTAAAGTCATCAGTAATCTCCTAAAACGACTTGATAGGGTAGTTTTTGTTACTTTAACAGGAGTAAATGGGGCTATTGTCAGCTGTGAATAGATGCACATTTGGACTCTAGTTCAGTGACTCCCAACCAGGGCTGCTTGTACCCTCAGGCAGTGGATCCCAACCTTTTTCATTAAGGGACCCCTTTGCTTTCATTGACTTAATGGAAAAAACCCTGACTAAGTGACGTCTTTTAATGGACATTTGGACACATGCAGCAAAGGGCCGGGGCTGGAATCCAACCCACAGCCGCTGCAGCGAGGATATAACCTCTGTACACGGGGCGGCTGCTCTAGCCACTGAGCCACTGGGTGTCCCATTATTTTTTTATGTGTACCCTTATCCTGGGAGATTTTTTTTCATGTTCATATCTTGATAATAATCTAAACTTAAAAAAGAGTAATTATTTCATTGAGCTTTCCTCACAGAAATGAATCAAATAATGAGATTTACCTGTAGATCTTTTTTAGCTTTGGCAACACCTGATGGGGGGTCTGGAACCCCAGGTTGGGAACTAGTGTCCTAGAAGGTACCCGTGCCATTAGTCCTGTGTATATGGAAGCATTGTGGTGTAGGCCAACTAATTTGAAACAGAAAACAAAATAAAACAATTTGATTTAAAAAGTATAGTATAGTGAGTACAGTAAGTTTAACATAATGGTAAGTCAAGCGTCTGCCACTACAACTGCAAACTTGACCGAACTAACCTAAGCACTGACAGATTAATTTAAAATATACTGTGAATTGTGTTTAATAATATGGAACCTGAAGGCTGGTGTTGATGAAAAGTTACATTTTTAAGGGTGCAGGATTATGTCTTAAAGAAATGGTTGGAAAGCACTGCACATTTACAGCAGCAGGACAGTATAGGTAGAACTATCGGTATATATGTAGGAAAGACCATAAATTGAACAGAAAAAGAAAAACTTGGAGCAGAAAAAAAAAAAATCAAAATTAGGTTTTTGACGCTAAAAAAAATTCTGGTGGAGGACCCCTAAATCCTCTGTTTCATATCAGAAACCTCTATCAGGAAATTGGTTATTGTATGGCTGTATATTTGTTAGCAGGGTCAATTCATTGTGGGGTTTTTCCCCATGGGATTTGGTGACAATAAGGAAACTCTAGAGCCAGCTTTATCTTTAAACAGAAATCTCACCACACACCGGTGTCCCCATTAAAAAAACACATTACAGCTGGGTGGGCATTAGGGTCAGGGCCATTTGTCAGCCAGGCTCTTGACGGCTCTCTCTTCAAATGAATGTACAACATCCTCTAATCACCAGGACCCCAGACGAAGGTGGAAATAGGCCAGCTTTAACCAACTTTAAACACTTGAGATTCAAGAGATGTTCCGTGTTACACAACGCTTAATAAGCCTATGTGTGTGTAGCCTCGACTGCCTCGACTGACCTGTCCTATAACAATAGAGACTTATGTCACGCCTGAACACAGGCTTACTGTTTAGTGTTTGTGTCTGTTTTCTTCAGAATGATGCCCACTAGCTGCCAAGCTCTGTTATCAGTTAACATTGATACCAAGGGATTTCATGCAGTGATCTTTTAATTGCAAGCCATTTGTCAGCTCACAATGTCGCAGCGTTTACACTGTTCACCTGTGGTAGACGCAGAATATACTGCAGATACAAAGAGCTGCTTTATGTACTGTGTAGTTTACAGCATATTATAAAAAGAGCTGCAGTGTGCGTACAGCACCGCAGCACCGGTTTGATTTAGAACCGCGCCTCAGACATTATGTTTTTGGTGTCCCTTTTCCTTGATGTCTACATTTCCTTTCTGCTGCTGCCTCGGTTTTCCTGCCTCAGTCCCTACCAGAGGCCTTTGGCTTTTACAGTGAGTCGTGCTGCCTGTCTCTCCCTCTTTTATCAGCCCCTCTTTGCCCTTTATAGTTGTTCCTCCTGTACATGATGAATGTCATTGCCTTTGCCCTATTCATTAGTCTAACAGGGACAAGGGGGCAGAATGTGGATGAATAACAGTCTGAAGTGAAGCCCTCTATATCAAAATGCCACTGTGGCACACTGTTGGATAGTTGTAGAAAGCTGTGAAACACTGCATGCTGTTTGAATGTTGTAGGGGTGGAGTGTGCTTAGAGAAGTAACACTTTTGGGAGTAGTTTGTTATGCTGGGGAATACGTTCTTTGCTTTCTAATTGTGTTTTAGTTGAGGAGTTAGAGATGAGAGACAGGACAGAGCTAACATTTTCGTGTCTGTTTGCTGAATGTGAAGTTACAGCCAGAGGCCAGCTAGCAGCTTAGCAACAAAGACTAGAAACAGAGAAATATAAGCTAGCTTGACTCTACCTGCAACTCTAAAGCGCACTAGTTTAATTTGTAGATAAAGTGTAAAAATTACAAATGAGTTTTCATCCAGAATCATCAAATACCATCACTCTTTCAGTAGACCTACACATCAAAATAAGACCAGCTAGGTTTCTTCCTGCATCAGTTCTGGAAATTCAGGGATGTCGTGTCAATTTCCGCTTGTTACATGCCTGGGTCTTTTCAAAATATACATCCATTTTCATGAACAGTTTCTGCTTATTACACGCATACAGACTTTTCAAAAATAAAGTTAAGTATGTCAAACACTTTGTTTTTAGGTTTATTTTCTAAAGTTTAATCAACAAAAGCCTGTAATTAGGGTTTACGCAACGAAACATGCCATCTTAGAACGGTTTGTATGATGGTAACAGTGCCCCGTGAATGATGTTACATCCTTAACATGCAGTTAAGTAAGTAATGTGAAGTTATGGAGGCTAGGTATAGGCCACAAAAGTTAAAGTGGTTAGGTTTCAGAAAAGGAAACATGAGGACATAACGTGAAATGAGTTCGGACAGGTCTGATCATGCGTCAATGTGGGAAAGTTGCAAGGAAAGTCTACATAATAATTTACAAAAATAATAATGAATTGCAAAAACGTACAATGTAAACATTTTCTTCTGGTGTTTGGGTCCAGTGGCTTACAGGTTCTTAAAAACAGTGTTTATGCTGAACTAAGGTTACCAGCTTCTGGCTGCTGCATATTCATGAGTGGTATCAACTTCTTATTTTACCCTCGACAAGAAAGCAAATATTTGTACAAAATGTCAAACTATTCTCTTTATATCAGGGAATGTAAAATCCTTCAGGTTTTGTAGCACATTAATGCTAAAAAAAAATGGAAACCGCTTGAGGTCAAAGCTGTTGTGAATTGTGTAAATTATTCATTATTTACATGCATATTAACACACTGGAAAAGACTTGGAGTGATCATAAAAAAACACCTGTGTCTCTTTAAGCAGTTGTAAAATGTTACAATTAAAGAGGTAAGGACTAAGGTGATCAGGTTTGTTCAGTAAAAGTCATGTTTTACAGGCTAATTTGTCCCATACATATTCTTTGTGTGTTTTAGTCACACTTGCTCTTCATCATTCGTGCACCTATCACCTGCTCATCATAAATGTCAATGCACTCCTTCTCAAATACACAGTCAAATCACCTCATTTTTCAATTATGCTGACATGAGAAGAGAGAAAAAAAACTTGACTGCCTCTGTGAATCTCATCCATAATCATTTGACTTAGTTATTTAGGATTAAAGACTTTTATATTGTCTGCACACAGCTGTGGTTATTGATTGTGGTCCTTGTTGAAATGTATCAGCCTTTTGTAATCAATAATCCCTGGACTTGAGGGATTACATGTGTTCTTAGCGAGTGTCATAGATAGACCTTGCCTGTCAAAATCGAGTGAGGATTGCTGAAGAGAACATTTGTCATTATTGAACTGAGGGCTTTTGTCCGCCTGCAACAAGATCAATGGCAGCTCCATCTCAGTAATTGACTGCGTTGGGAGTGCATGGAGGCGACGAGGAGGAGCAGGAGGTGGTGAGGAGATGTTAACTCTGTCCTGTCTCTCATTGCACAGCAGCAGTCTGAGCCCCCTGTGGTGATCCCACACTATATTATGCAGTAGGTGCCTCCAAAAATATAAGGTGCTCGTGTCATACTGTGCAAGATAAATCAGAACTTCTCTAATAAGTCACAGAGGGACAGAGAGTGGTAGAGAGTGTACTATATATATATATAGACACAGACACCATCACAGACACAGACAGACACCATCACAGATATATATATATATCTGTGTATATATATATACAGTATATAGATATATATAGATATATAGATATATGTCTATTATGCTTGTAATATGCACATATACTATCAAAACAAAAACTAATACTGCTATGTATGAGATGTATTGTTATCTCAGATTAATTGAACACAGTTAAAGGATTGTTTTGTTCAAATTACAATTATTAATTAATTTAATTATTAATCAAATTATAAAATTAGAAGATTGTAATCTATCTCAGGTGGTATTCAGCCATGCATTCAGTTTTGTTTTTATGTGTATACAATTTACTGTATGTAGCAAGGCAGACAGTAAAGTTTGGCAGAAATGTTTTCCAAACCACAACCAAGTGATTATGTTGGCTAATCTTAACCACCTCTCAATCATACTTTACAACTACTACCTTTCCCGAACATTAAAGTAACACTTCACCCAGAAAATGACTATTTGTCATTTGCATGACTAACAATTAGTCATGCTGTGTTACCTTGAATTTGTGAAGAATCAACAACAGAAAAACTGTATCAAAACATTTGTTTGCAAACTGTCAAACAATATCCTTTGGAAGAATCATATTCATCCCTCCAATAGAGTTCAAGAGATCTGTAACAATGTCAAGGAGCACTAAAGCTGTTCTCACAGTGCCTAACTAACATCACTATCATTTGGTTTTCCTTAAACTGGTTATCTTTTTGCGTATGGCTAGATACTAGCTGAGGTGAGGGAGAAAACAATGTTCTTTGTGAATTTGGTGACTTTGTTTTTAACGTCTTATCTGTGTCGAGGTAAAACATTCCTTACAGTGAGACAAATGCAGAGGCTATATGACTTTCAATACTGCAGCCTCATTACATTTTCTCTATTGATGTTCCAACTACATGAATAGAAAAAGTTCAATAAAAACTTTCCATTTTGTCTATACTGTATAACCACATGACTTGTTATATCATCAAGTATTGCACAGTGTGATATCTCACTCAACTGCATGTTAAATCTATATAAAGCCATTGACTTGCTATCTACCTTGTAAAAACAAACTAAAGTTTCCACAACATGGCAATCGGCTCTCCAGTGAGGTGAATTTGAGTGCTGCTTTTTCCATCGAGTGCAGATAAGAATCTGTGTGTGAACTGTGAGAGCTACACGTCCTTAATCAGATCATCTGTGCATCTGGCCCATCGTGACACCGCAGCTGCTTGTTCTCCAGCTGAAAATTTCAGTCAACATCGGTGTCCCCCCAATCTGCTTCTCTCTGTTGTCTCTGCCTCACCTAAAACTTAGTTCACCAGTGTACACTTGTGTGACCAAATGATAAAAACAGGAAACAGACATTCTTCAAAAAGATTTTAAATTTTCCATGTTCTTTACTTTTTATTTCAGCGGAAAGTAATTCAAGACCTGCTTCAAAACATGTCAAACTACAGCAATGGTATACCAGTGACAACTAAACTTTAGAGACAGTAATATGTTTCACTAAAGATTACATAGTTAACCCCCCCTTCCCAAAATGTATTTTTCTTTCAGCTGAGAACAGCTGTTGCATTTTATTTGTGTATACAGCGGTGGGACAGTCGTTGACAACACCAACATAAACATCACACTTAAAAATCAAGAGCTTTCTTCAAATGCATAGTTGTTTTTTTATTTTAAAAAATATCTTTCATTCTGCCACCTTTCTAGTGTGAATTTAAAAAAAACTATCATTTTAAAAAATATTTATGCATCGTGTTCACATTTTGGCATGCAGCATGGTTATAAAGCTAAGCTCCCCTCCTTGTAGCTGTAACTCCACCTATCACCACTAGATGTCACTGCAGCAAAGCCCAAGCTTCAACCCTCATGCCGTCTGAAGAGATCCAAAGATCCACCCAAATACCACGTTGATTCTACATTCTCTCTGTGTTATCCATGAAAAGTGAGAGGCATGTCCTCGTCCTGCACCCACAGCCTCAACAGCTGCTTTAAGGGTATACACACACTGATAAAATAGTGAAAGCAAGCCAGCAGCTCTCACAATCTGCTCCAGCTGACTTGTGAAGCCAGAGGGTTGCACTAATCTTTGGCGCCAGAGTCACTAATTTAGCCCAATAACTGTAACAGGGTGCTAATCACTGTTTTGGTGGAAAGAATCTTGCCATCTTTTCCATGGCAATCAGACCACTTAGAGGCCCACGTGAGCTGATGAGTATACAGCTGATGTCAGGCTCAATCACAGGCCCCACTTTATGGTTTTCACAATAATGAGGCTGAAACCTGAAAAGGGTGTTTGTGTGTGTTTCGTGTGCCCAATATTCTCGGTAATAACTTATCTGGCCTTTTAGTCTTGTACTTAGAAATGCGGGAAAAGAAGGGCTATGCTGCCAAGTGAATTTACAAAGATATTTACAGAAATACCAACCCATGACTTCATTAATCTGTATTTCAAACCTGCATGCCTTATGTGCTCATCTAATGTTCCAATCTGGCTCTGAGAGAAGTGAACATAAAAACCTCTCCACATTACTGATGATCAAATTCACCATATTTTGCTGACATACCAACATGCAGGGCTGTATCTACCATTGAATTATTAATTTGAGTGTGTTTCTTGGAATTTGGGGGTTTTAGGAAAATAGAGGGAGCTAACAGGCTACACGTTTTGGTATGCTTTGGATTGTTTTAAGTATTTACCTTCAGTATATTAAAAATCCCACCCAGACATGTTTTATGACATGTACAAAAGACTGTGCTTTAAATAATAATTTGTATCCAAGGATATACTGTAGGTTTAATTTCAGCACTGGGGGACAAATACTGGATGAAACAGGTGGGTTTTGAGGTTCAAACACTTAATTTTTGGTCTACTGGTTAATTTTCTGCATCAATTCATGGTGTAAATGTCTATTTTTTTTTCAAAAGTCTTCTCTGACTTTCATGCATTTATTGTGGGAGTCAAATGCACAGGTTAAAAATATTGAAGGGGACATGGTGACAAAAAGACATTGGACCTCTCACATAAGACAGACGTTAAATTTTGGTTGGAATAACAACCAGGTTGACATTATTTTTAATGCCTAATGACATAAGAATTTCATGTTGTGTGGCTGTTAACATTATGATGTCTGGCAGAGAGTTTTGGTTTCCAGACCTTGCAATTAACGTGTTATTCTACATCAAGATGCCAATGACACGAAGGCCTTGAACTTTGGTTACTCAGTAACACAAGTTAAACCCAACAATATATCAACAAAAGTATTCTATGCCAAAATGATGATGGCATAAGACATTGTCCTGACATTCAATTTTGGTCACCCAAAGTCACAACCTAATTTCAACCAAAAATCCACACCTAACTTCTTTGGTAGCAGGCTGAGCTGTTTCCCTCCTGAAATCTATGCCTATGTTTGTGTCTGATATGATAAGATTTTTTTCTACAAAAAAAGTTCAATAAATTCTTTCAAAATCCTCAAAAAATGATCTATTCCTTCACCCTCATTGAAAAACCCCAGAATCTATGAATATTGAAATATTTTTATTCTCTCTTTAACTTTTCGACACAAGATGTTTCTTATTTCACTGAAAAGTCAATTTCTGATGTTTGTAGTTTACCCAACCCACTTGTGTAAGTTCCATATGAACTGACTTTAGATTTTAGGAGAGTACAGACAAACTTTCTCTCTTCAGGAGATGAATGTTAATACATCTTCTAGTGTCAAACTATATGACAGTAAGGCAAATCAAAACCCATTTTTGAGTGGAAGGGGACTTTAAAAAATCCACAGAAAGTATTTTGACCTTCATGTTGGGAAATAAAATGTACTGCAAGTGTGAGTGAACAGTTACCACAATAGATAATATGTTTAGAAATCACTGCCAACAAGCCTCAGGTTTTGTTGAATAAAGAGTTCAGTTTCTCTCCCTCTGGATATTCGTGGATGATTCCTCCTATATATCATTGACAGACATGTTAAATTAACGTGACTGATGAGGTTAATAAATATCATACATTCTTCCCTTATGCAACCTTGCAGTGATGTAAGAGTTGGTGATACTTCTGCCCTGAATCCACGGCCTGTCCCATCCAGACATCACAGACCGTAGCAAATGAACAGTACAGTATCTGCCTGTGTTCTCAAAGCATGTCAGACTCAATGTCAAGGCCTCCTTCCTCAGCAGACTCTCAACTGTCGCTCATATTTCAATCCAAGGCCTTGAAAGACTTGCAGGACACACGATACAGTCGTCCCAGTGAACTGAATTTGACGTGTAACGCCAGGTCAGTTAGTTCATGAATGCACTGTGGCCTGCCACTTGGTCCGGGCCAAAATGTGGCACCCCACACCCGGGGGAGGGAAAGGGAGTAGAAGTGGAAAGTGGGGTTGGAGGGTGGGGGTCCTGTCGGTTATGGCGGCTTTGCTTTACTCTTGGCTTCACTGTGCATGTGCTTCCAATTACAGACAAAGGAGAGGCGGTTCTGTGCAGCATGTGGTTCCATTTAGAGCAGGTGAAACAATGTAGGAAAATAGATCCGTCATCCGTCGCATTCCAGAGGCCAGTGAGAAACAGCGCTAAATCATAGCAAAGCTAATCCTGAGAGGAACGGGTGGGGTCGAGGCAGTTGAGGGTCCTGGCAGCATCTTCAACAGGGGCCCAATGTGCTGTGCTTCAAAGCATTGCAAGGACCTGATAAAAACATCGCATTATTTCAGATTTATGTTGCCCCCTCCCCATCCCCCCCAGTTGATCAGGTGGCTCAGAAAAATATGTGGGTATACCTGGTATGCCTGTGTATACCCTTCACTCCACCACAGTTTGTCTACCTCAGGATAAATTAGAACAACTTTGCTGATCCCTTAACTCATCATCTAGCACCATTATCGAGTCAAGTTTTTTTTTTTTTATTGCTCAATATCCCAAGTTTATTTCCAGGGGCTTCACAATCTGCACAGTATACAACACTCTAATGTGTAGATTTTAGCCCGCTCTCACTGAAAAAATAAACAACCACAAAGGTCAACTGTGCAAGCAGCTTATTACGACCCATACTTGATTGTACTTTAAGGTGGCGCCCTCTTGTAATAATTACTGGAGCAGAGTAATTGACGTAACGTAGCATAAAAAATGAAGAACGTTTGTCTAATGTACAAAAATTAAAGAAACCCCTACAGGCTGGGTGGAAGGTTGTGGTGAATGGGTCAAACAAATACAGGACTTTAACCCAGGAGTAAACACTGACTTCTAATAACAATAACCTAAAATGCAAGTATGTGTAGCATGTGACATATATCACATGACATACTGTAAGTCATGCTACATTAGCAACAAAAGTACTTCTTTCATGCCAAACCATGATGTTTTTCCTAAACACAATCACATCATTTTGTTAACCAAACTAAACCGGGTAGTTTTAGAGCGGAACTGTAACTGTTTCATGATCAGCTTCCCGCAACTATGTGTTAAGTGTGAATTACCAAATGTTAGCATGATAACACACATAGCAAGATGATAAACATGGTAAACATAGTACCCTCAAAACATCAGCATGTTAGCATAATATGTTCGCATTTAACTCAAAGACAAAGAAAAGCCACACAAAGCTGTTAGCATGGCTGTGGTTCACATTTGGTCCTGAACACTGACTCCACTGGCACTGACCTCTTGTCACTCAGGTCTCCAGGTGTTCATGCCTTAAAAAACCTGAGGAACTATTTAATATGATTGTAGACTAGACAAGGCAATGGAGCCAGTGTTGTGTAGCAGAAAAGGAATGTTACTGACCGCTCTATGTGCAGTATGCAAGAGCAGGTAAGCAGCTGATTTTATCAGACCACTATCCCAGCCCTCCATCTGCCCTTCACCCTTCACGTGAGCTCTCTGTTGGGGCCTGGAAGCTTTGCCTCTTTCCACCATGTGGTTATAGTCAGTTCATGCAGCCACTCCACTCCGTTGGAAAGAATGTAGGTTAATACAGCAAGCGGGATCTGGACATCTCGCTCTCATTTGCCTTTTATAGCCCATAGGAGCAAAGGCATAGCGTGTGCTCCAAGCTGTAAATCAGAGGATGTTTGGCATCCCACTACTTTACAGGAGGGGGGCTTTAGGCCTCAGTTAGGCCACGGACCAGCAGCACCCAGTAAAGCTCTCACATGCAGAATGAAAGGGAGGAGAGATGAAAGAAAAGGAGCAATATTTTTAGCTTGGGTAGAAGCCTAGTGAGTGTCAACTAGAGTCGGGGCTAACAAGGACGTATTTGGGTGATTACTTCACAGCTCGAGTGGTTTCACTAGGATACTTTTTCTGTGTACTTCCTCCAGTACTCACATTATGGGAAATAATAAAAAAGGTATAGATTCCAATCCAGGGTGGTGTTAGGAGAGCCACGCCAAAACCAATCCAATCACACTGTTAAAAATGTGGCAGCTGATTTCCATCATGTGCTCGATCACCTCTGTCTCCACCTCACACTCTCAGATTCCATAGTCTGGTTTAGGTTTTCATGTGTTAAAAACAGAAATTAAAGATGACGTTAATTTCTTTTTCAGTCCATTTCAGGCTAATGAGCAGGCAGGAGTGCACATTTTCTCTGTACCCCAAAAATCTGGCAATTTAGTTTACCAAAATTGGAAAAAGGTTACGAATTAGAAGCAGTATTAGAGTTTATATTCTGCGATGTGTTTTTGTAAGGTCATGAATTGCAGTGCCGGTTGATTGCTGATTGAAGGTAATATCAGGAAACAGAAGATTGCAGTCCATTAGCTTTATGTCCCTGGACTGATTATACCAGCTCTTACTCTGCTCATTCTATCCTGGCCCCATCACTTCTTTCTCTCCCTCTGTTTCAATTTTTACAACACAAATTCTCTTTTTTATTCTGTCTTACTTACTCACTCTCTTTTAAAGTTCCTCTCCTGGCATTGACTGGACATCTGAAAACTCAGTTCATCAAAATTGCATATTGCACATATATTTTTTTCATGACAAAAAAATAAAAAAATCCCTTATGCCTGTGAATGGCTTATAACTCTACACATTCACCTCATTTATTACATTTGAATTTATGACTATGCAAATTAGTGCCAACCCCTCCATCTCCATCTGCTCCTCAATCACTCATCTGCAGCTCGAGCATACCTGCTCACCTTCAACTCTGCACATCAAACACAAACCGCTTGTTTTCTTTTTTGCTGGCAACTGCACGCTACACAATGGGACGTCGTAATGTAGGAGTAATTCAGGCATACATATTCGAACCGGAAGAAGAAGAAGAAGAAGAAGAAGAAGAAGAAGAAGAAGAAGAAGAAGAAGAAGAAGAAGAAGAAGAAGAAGAAATCTAGGGAATTGTAGGCTACCGGGTCAATATATCTCAATGGTAATGTATTTTATGTATTGCTCTTTACAAAGTTAGAAATGTAGGCTAATGGTAATAGATAGCATGAGCCTTTGGCTTGACTATGCCAAAAATCACAAAAAAACAAGCCTTAGGTGATATCTAGCCATGTAGATTGTTTTGGTTTAATGTGCTGAGGTTTTAAGATACTTGTCTCTGAAATTTCAGCTTTTTTGTGTACATCTGAAAATCCAACACATCTTTACAGAAACAGTGTCACAGAACACATTGCTTCAGTGTTTCTATTTCTTTAGCAGAAAGTAGACAACAGTTTACTTCATAAAGAACTTTGTGGATTTTTATGTGTTTAAAGATCTATATTTTTATGCACAGTTGTAAAAAATCACTGCAGTTTGGGCTGGGCTCCTAGACTTTGGAGGGACTTGCTGACAGAGATCACTGCAGTAAATTCTGATGGCTTGTATACCTGAGCCTGACCTTTTTTTTCATTCATTTGGGGATGTTTGCTGATTGGATAATTGGGACAACAGGTAGGAGATAATCAGTGTAATTCTGAAAGCACTTCACCGTAACTTACAAACCAAAAGATTAACAGAAACAGAAGTCTAGAAAACAAAGCTAAACACATTAACTCAAATGATAACTACATTTTACATGAGTTATTGTATGTTCATAGAGATACTTTTTTCCCCTTAATTCTTAATAGAGAATCACCGCTGTTTCATGAACAAGCCATCTGACCAATAAAGGCTTTTTATTGATCTTCTATCTTCTTTGTTCTTTTGCATGTGTTTGAAGATTTCAACACTGAAAGAGCCACTATAAATTGTTTGTTTATCGAATCTCAAGATTTACCCATTGAACACACATTAATCTCTTTGGGCTCTGTATCTTCTTATTAATCACTTTAATCACATACATTTTTAACCAGCTTTCCAGTGATTTATAGACAATTTCATCGCTTTGGCTTAGTTTTTTATATTGTTTTGATCTGTCTGATTGTGAGGCACTCTATTTTGAAGTGCTTTGGTAATAAAAATGTGTAATTATTATCCTAAGTAATGGGAAAATTGATTTTGGAAAGCTGCAGAGATATTTAGTTGTAATTTTAGAAAAGTTATGAGCCGCAAACAGCATTCCAATCGCCTCATTCTTTTGGGGTTGAAGCAGTAAATATCTCAAAACCTCAAGTATGGCCAGATAACAACAGGGGTGAATAAGAAAAAAAAAATCTTGAAACCACACGATATCAAAGGCGGAATTGCAAGGTTTAGAGTCACAGTCATCAGAGGGCTGCTCAGGCCTGTTGATCCTGCAGCTTTATGGCAGACAGACATCACGCAGCTGGTCAGAACAGGAAGTCCAAAACGAATGACCCTTAATTACTGCAATAGAGCAGGACACCCTGTATTCCCTGGACTCTAACCTTTCCCTCCATGGCCCTTTAGTCATCCAGAGAGACTAAGTTAATGAACTGTAGGTACAATCTGATAGCAGGTGAACCTGTAATCAAACCAGAGCTTGCAGCCTGTGGGTACAATTCCTGTTCACCCAACAATTAACCCTGCAATAAATCATTCCACAGCTGCACCATCACATGGGGTCCATCACCCTCTGCAACCCCTCGCTCTGAGATAGGGGTAGATGAGAGAGGGGATAGCACCCAGAGGTTGGGGTTACAGATGGAGTGTTTGAAGTCTGAGATGTTATGGTTGGTGTAGGAGAGAAGGGCCCCCCTAGAGAGGCTGTTTAGGGTTTGGGATGAGAGACTTGAACAGTGTTTTAGATTAGGCCTCTAATCCCTCTAATGAAGGCCAACTTTAGTGCTCCATTGTTGTGTAAACTGTTGTGCATGTAATGCCCGTGCGGCAGTGACAGATCAAGCTCCTTGTCTTTCATCAGCAGAGTGGCTGCACACACCGCAGCAGCTAATCAAGTCAAGCTGATGGCGGAGAATTGTAGTGTGTGAGTGTGAACACACGCATGCATGTATGCAATTAGCTCGCAGTGTGTGTAGAAGCGTGTATGTGCAGTTGTAAGCGTTTAATCTGCTCTTTGTTAGCAGAAATGGTGGAGCACTAAATTTGGGAGCGGTATGCTTTTGTTCCGAGGAGAGAATCAATTTGCCGTTCACTGAGTGTTCACATCCTATTTCCTGAATGCAGCCTTGATGTGTTTTTAACCGCTATCACGTTCACATTTTCTTAATGAGATGTGATGATTAGGCTACTTCATCAGTCTGACGTTTACTTAATGGACCATTTTCAATCAAGGCCTATTGAATTTTTGTTTTAGAGTTGTTGATAAAATGTTTCCTGCTTTTACAAACACTAACATCACAGACCTAAACATCTTTATCTAATTAGACACATCAACTTACATGGTATCAACCCAATAAAATGTCTCGACTATTTTGGGTTTAACAAAATAATTTAAATGGTCACCCAAATTAATAAACACCATAGCTGTCTACACCCATACAGATAGGACTATTATTGAAAATGGATATTGTCCTCTACTTTTTGGCCTCTTGTCCACACACAGAGTTGTAGGTCACTAAAACTGAGATTTTTGAAAATGCTTGCAAAGGTGCAGATTTTTAAAAACTAATGCGCATTCTTATTGTTTCTTTGTGTTATGAGCACGCTAGGAAAAACAACAGCAATGCCGGTTTACTGACGTTTTCTTGGCACTGCTTAGACTTATGACTACTTTTCACAAAAACATTGCTCCATAGCACTTCTAGTGGTCAAAAACTCAACTCAATTCAAATCATCCTATTCCTCTGT
This sequence comes from Plectropomus leopardus, assembly GCF_008729295.1. Classification (NCBI taxonomy): domain Eukaryota; kingdom Metazoa; phylum Chordata; class Actinopteri; order Perciformes; family Serranidae; genus Plectropomus; species Plectropomus leopardus. The sequence goes on along the minus strand of NC_056473.1, from coordinate 10,564,728 downwards.
AGCTGTCTGACAGAATCGAAATGTATAAAACTCTGTAGCAGCTTGTTCAAGCTTTTCACTAAAGCTATGTGATGTTTGCACTGAGTGAACTGATCAAACCCAAAACTCCATTTTTTTATGCCTGCACGTTTAAATCACACTAAAGTATTCTAGATGTCATGTGTATCAATATATCAAGTATATATTTTATTTCCAACAACAATGGATAAGTTGAATATTGTATGTATTTGTAGTGATGAACACAGTTTTCTCTACAGGAGCAGCTTTACAGTATTGGTACACCCTTATGGTGTTGTTTTTGGCCACAGAGCCCTTTTAGCAAAAAGGCTCTAAATATCCTCTGTATGTTATCTGCCCAGGACAAAACATCAGACGACGACCTGGTAAACATAGTGAATTAGAGGATTTAGCAGCTGAAGAGACAGATATTCCCCCTCAGTCACAGCTGTCAAAGGGGAGTGAATAATGAACTTACATTCATCAAGTGGCCAGAAACACGACTCCAAATGAATGAAAATGTTACTCAGTGTGTAAGTGAACGGGAAATGGCCAAGCAGCTGTACCATTTGTAAAGCGTCACGAAAAGTACCAGTAAACTAGTGTTACATAAATATACCTGGGATGCTATATAGTGTTTCATTCACCAGAGGAAGAGAAAAACAACAGAGAGAGAGACACACACGCACAGAAACTGAGACAGCAAGGCCTTTCTCTCTAATTATGCTATTCCAGGAGCCATAATGATCACTCTCTCCCTCTTTCACTCTCACTCTATAAAAACCCTCCAATGCAGGACTATATAGCATGATGTTCTCCTCCAATCAGCCAACGAGCGCCGACGCTCACCCACAGCGGCTTGTGCCAAACCACTACTGTCCTCCCCACATCCTCTCACCTCTCTCCTCCTCCTCTGCCACCCATAGCTTCCTTCCAGCGGAACCCACAGTCTATACAAACACAATTGCCTGGCAACTGACTTTTCTTTCTGCGCTGTAGGTCATTAAGCGTGCTCGAGTCGTGCTTGGTATCGATGAAAAAGGATAAAAAGAGGAATTCAAAACAATTGAGTGTTTCTGACAGATGTGGCGTTTGGGCTTTGTTTGGAGACGGAAGCTTTCTTTCTGCACTGAGCTTCACAGAGGAGGTGGTGGTGGCTGCAGAAGTGAAGGAGGTTATGTAAGCTCAAAGATGCCAACCTGACATGAGTGTTGTGTGACCCTGAGGGCTGCTGAGGACCTGTCAGCGTGGAGGGGATTGTGGAGGGCAGCCGCTGGCCTGACATATGTACATCACACATTCTCTGGCTCAAAGTGAGCTGTATATTTAGTTTTCTGTGTTATTACCTTATCTACTCATCCCTGTGTTACATAATGGACCATAGTAATAGAGGTGCGTGTTAATATAGTATACATTTAATAACTTATGTTGCTTTGAGCAAATTGTGATTAAAAATGAACTTATTTATCTATTCATATATTTTCGTCTGCTTCTTATCTTAAGGTTCAACCCAGTCTCACTCCCAACTCGTCAAATACTAACGACTGGTCAGTAGCCCTTGGTGTCTGACACTGATGCACCAAGGCACCCTTTATTGGTGGGATGAGACCCATCATTTTTTGATGCTGGGAGCAACTGCTGCAGTTTAAAGAGCAAAGACGTCCATATTGGGTTGTTGGAAGTTAAGGTGGATGGATCAAACAAACTCCAGACTTTTACCAGGGAGTCTGATGATTGTATCCAGTGTGAAACCAAAAGTCATTCCAGTTATTTTAATAACAGTTAGTATGTGTGATGTATGCTACCAATCACATGTTGTTACATTACCATAGTAACAAATGTATTTATTATAAGCCAGGCCATGATGTTTTTTTCTATACAAAACCATATACTTTTGTAGCTTAAACCTCAGGTAACCTAAAAATAAATGTTTGTTTACAAATACTGATGGTTTATTTTGAAAAGAGACTATGTATTTAATAAATGAAAATTGTACATTTCCTGTGAAAACTGAAGTTTATGTTGAAGACACACAATGCATGTAGTGGGCATAAATTCACACACTGCTCTTGAGCATCATTTGGGAATGAGAATGTGTCAGAGGGTCTACTTAGCACTCATTTCTATAAAAAGATCTCTGCATATACATGCAGAATCTGCAGGCAACATGATAAGATTTTGGTATCGGAAGTGTTCCATTTTTTTTAAATAAAAATTGTAGTCTAAGTAATATTGATCTATAAAGTTTGAGAGGCAGGTAAAAGTGGAGAGCCAGAACACATTGGCCAAAATGCAATTCTGGAACCCGTCCGCTATCGTTCAGCAATGATTTAGCCTTATATTAGCTTTTTTAAATAACTGCATCTGCATTTATACACAGATTGGGAATAAGGCCTTCCATTTTATTTTTGGTGTGTGTGCTTTTGCCTGCATTTGCCATTGTGTTCCAAGGTACATCAATATTTAAAAAGAAAAAAAATAAATATTTAAAATTATACTTTTTAATATTATTTGATATCAGCAAAATCACCTAGCTCTACCAGCCTGCTTACTGTGATATATATTATAGATTATAATATAGTTTTTGCCAAATTGCAGAGAGGTTAGGTGTGAGGTATTGAATATATGATTTGCAGTGAATGGGCTAAAACATGGAAAAACACTGGTGTGATCCTTTAAAGAAATTCAGATATTTATGATTCACACTTACTCAGAGTGTCCACTATAGTGAACTCATTACTTCCTGAGCACAGCTTCGATGTCAGGGGTCCTGTTTGCTCTGCAGCCTATGGAGGCCCATAGGAGAAGATTAGGCCTGGTGTGTGTTTACAGTCAGCAGGGTCACAGAGGACAGTCACTTTGGTTGTACCTCTACAAGGAGAACTCCATGAGATTGTGGCATGTCAGGGACGAGAGCTTTCCGCTGCAGCGCTGTTGAATAAGCTTTGACAGGCCCTGTAATCAGCAGACATACATGAGATGTGTCTGCGACAAGCTGCTAGACAGTTTCCCTCCTCGATACATAACCAACGAGACTTCAGGGTCACACAGACGTACACAAACACACATGCAGCCAGGCTTGCAGGCTGTGACTGCGGTCTAATGGGGAAAGGACAGAGTTAAAAATAGCATGTGGTGACGCTGGTATCTCATAATGACATCCTGGCTAGACCAGAGGCCAGATCCACTCGCTGTTCGCTTCACTAAACGTAGGACATCGCTGTGAGGGAAATTTTGAGGGGGAAAAAAGTGCATCAGTAGTTAAGAGGTATTTGGTGCTGGTACTAAGTATGGAGCGGTTTCTCTGAACTGAGGACACAATGTGCCAGCACTGATACCACACCCCACTGAGGGAAAGCAGGGGCTGCGTGTCCTAACATACCTGTAGTCTGTGACAGACAGGGTGCTTTCCCCTCTCAGATCAACAACAGCTTGAGATAAAAGCACACAGGTGGCAAATGTTCAGTTCATGTGTCAGTAGGCCTAGAGTTGACTTTCAGCTGCGTTTGATTCTCTTGGATCACTTAAATCCAATTTCTCTTTGACAGAATGCAAACACACACTGGTCTCATAGTGTCAAAAATAGTTGTGCCTGCATAATGAAGGGCTTCCAGAGAAAATCTCACAAGATTTGGACCCCTTTGTTTGAGTATACACAAGAGCTGGACTCTTCAGATATTTCTGAACGATTGATCATGTATTTTAGCAAAATTAAATTGTGAGGTGACAAGAAGTGGACTGACCAACAGCCATTACATTATGTTTTGATATATTATTAATTATTATCATTATTATAATACACACATGTATTTACATATTTTTATATATGTTTTTAGTGTTGGTCTGGTTATTGTTTTGATTGTCTTGTCTTGGTTTTGTTTTGTTTCTATTTTTCACTCTACTTGCCCTTTTAGTTTTATCACTATTAAACTGACTAAATATTGTTGTGTTGTTGTTCTATCTCTGAAAGTTTTTAATAAACAGATTGTAGACCAAAAAAAAAAAAAAACCAGTTGTGGCCTTCATTATATTTTTCAGCAAATTTGAAAGTAATAAATTATATTTACAAAGTTGTTTTTGTTTTGGTATTATTTAAAAGAAGTAATTTTACTAATTTTACTTGTTTAAGGCTACTTTTCAAGTCTTGGTTTTATGGAAAGTGATATTCCTTAAAACATAAATATTGAATAAGCAACAACATTGTTTTTTGAAAATATATCTATCAATATAAAGTGTACCACACAATGTTGTATTCCATGTCTGCATTTAGTGATTTGCATTACTAAAAATCATCAATCATCCGTGATGTGGATAAAATTAATAAGCAGGTAAAGGCAAATAACGGAACTGCAAGACCAGCCTTTAAAACCAGGACAAGACAACTTACAATATTACAATATCCAAAATCTAAGACATCTAGTCTCATACCAGGATATCAATACAATATTGATATTGCCCAACGCAAAACATGATGCAAATTTAATTTTGACTTTAGTAAACTACCAAATAGCATGAATAAAATAACAGAGGCTCTGTGCTTACTTCCCATATCATCACAAACAATATGGTTTGCATTCCTTCTTTGTTTTGAAGTGTTGGTTGACCTTTGATCTGACCCCTAATAGCTGGAGGTCAACATGTTTGCTGACAAGTTGGGAGCTGCTTATATAACCACACAGCTGCCGTTTGAGTTTATTGCGTATGTGTCGACCTGTGAGATAGTAGGTGAGAGATCCGAGAGTGGTTGCTGAGCAAGAGGCGCAAAGAGGGACAATGTGTCAGAGGGTTGAGAAAGCAACATGCTTGTTCCAGGCTAAGTTTGACTATGTGCGTGCAAATGTCCCTCTGAGTTATAACTGTTTGTCCTCTCGTGTGTGTGTGTGCAGCTCTGTGACAACAGCACCCTGTCATTACTACCCTCGACTGCTGATTACTGGTGCTACATGGCCCATGGAGGTGCACCTGGGATGCTGCTCACACCTGTCCCGGCCCTGCTCAGGTCTTAAACTGATTTAAGGGCTCCTGATTCGCTTCTGTGTCCAAGTTGCCATTGGCAGACTACTCATTTCCATGTCCTATAATGTTTTTACTGTTGTGAATCAGCTTGTAAAAATGTTTCACCCACTTCTAAAAACTCTTACGTAATGGCACAGTGACAGCATGTAATACCACTAGGTGTACAGGATCTACACCTGTTGGGACATGTTGCTGTAGGTTACAGGTTTTTTTTGTATGTGTGTATGTGTGTGTGTGTGTGTGTGTGTGTGTGTGTGTGTGTGTGTGTAACTGCTGATAGCCATTATCACTTCAGGTCTGAGAGTGATGGCTGTGGTTGAAGCTGAGCGTTTACACGCTTTAATGTTGACAGGGTAGTAGATTACATAAGTACTTTTCTATGATACATGATACATATATAACTTGTACATCCAAAGCAAATTAGTATTACAGTGGTTAATAAACAGACAAAATCCATAGGAAAAAAAATAATTAAAACCACTTTGTGTACATTTTCAAAATGCCTTACTTGTGTGTTTGTTTCAAAGAAGGGGCTGAAAGTTACATGAGGACCGCACCAGTTTTTAGCCATGCTAGCAACACCACTTAAATCCAGACTGGATAAAAATTACATGATGGGCTGCCATGACATTAATATTCCCCAGAGGATGAATTGTAATGACTTTGGTGATCACCTGACTTTTTCTCTAACAGCTTTTTAGGCTCCAAACGTTTTTTATCAGCCCGCTGGTATTTTCCAGTGAGGACAGTGGCACAAAAAGCTGCTTTTTAAGTTTTTTTAACCAAGACTGCTGTGCATTGCCTGCCTGGACAGTGACACAAAAAGAAGTTGTTCTCTGTCAATACACTGCTGCATTTCCTGCCGAGATAGTGGAAGTAAAGCATTTGTTTTTAATTTAGACATTGCTGCATTTCTTGCCCTCGATAATGGCACACAAAGCTGTTATTTTTATTGAGACATTGCTGCATTTTCTGCCAGGATAGTGAAACAAAAAGTAGTGGTTTTTTATCGAGACACTGTTGCATTTCCTGCATGGATAGTGGCATGAGAGGCACTTGTACTTTATCAAGACGTCGCTGCAATTCCTGCCAGGATAGTGAAACAAAAAGCGGTTGTTTTTTACGGCGATAGAGCTGCAATTCCTTCCAGGATATTGGAACAAAAGGCAGCTATTTTTATCAAGACATTGCTGCATTTCTTGCCTTAATACTGGCATGTAAAGCAAGTGTTTGCATTGAGACATCGGTGCAATTCCTGCCAGGATAGTGGGGAAAAAAAGTAGTTGTTGTTATCAAGACATTGCTGCAATTCCTGCAAGGAAGTTGCACAAGCAGGTGTTTATTATCGAGACATTTTTTGCAGGATTGAGGCAAGAAAGCCAGTTGTGTTTTACTGGGACAATTATTTTCCTGCTGCCCCAAAAACTTGATATTTTATGTCAAAACATGATCTTTTTCTCATTATAACCAAGTAGTTTATGTCCCTTAAACTAACCACACATTAACTACAGTGCTACATAATTACATGCAAGTGTAACATATTTGTGGTTTGCAGATATCTACAATGCTGGCAATCAGGTTGCGAAAATTGCTATCTGATTAAAGAAGATATAATCACAAAACATTTTAGTGTTTAGTGGTTTACATGAAGTTAGTCTTATACAAGACAATATTTGTCTCCTCTTTATTTTTTTCTAAATAATTCACATAGTTTTACCATGTGAAGATGAGACAGAGAATAGGTCAGAGCTTCCATATTGTTAATGTTAGTGCTAAATGGTTAATTGGGGAGCTGCTCAGGGAATCACAGTGAAAGTAGTGAAACAGCTCTCCTGTATGTAAAACTCAGGAGAGTTTACTTTCATGTTAAATGAGGGTTAAAACATAAAGTAAACTAAATGCAGCTGGCTTAGACTGCCTGAGGATTTGAGAGGAGCTACAAATGTTGAATTTAAAACCTTCCTTTTTAGCCAAGATTTTGCCTGTTTTATATCTGTTGCATGTTGTTGTCCCTTGTCTTGTATTTATTTCGTTGTTTTTGTTTTTTTTTATTACATCTTTATTGGATTTATATGTATTTTAGACCCATATCTCGATGTTTCTATTTGTGTATCGATTGGATTATTAGTCTTATTGTAAAGCACTGCACTGAGTGAAAGGTGATATGGATATAATGTTTGAAAAACGTATTGAAAAAAAGACAAATAGAAGATTTTTGGAATTAATTAAAATTAAAAAAAGGTTAGTTTTATGTACTGCTAGTAAGTATGATGTGGTGTGAAACCAAGCCAAAGATCTTTTTAAAATTCATAAAAACAAGAGAAATATTTATGAAGCTTTTAAAGCCCCAAAATAGAATTAACTAACATAAGTCTCCACAGGGTAAAATGACAGCACTCTCCTCTGTTCTGTTTACAATTAAAAGAAGTGCATGACAGTTTGCTTTTGACACACTGGTGAAAAAGGTTAGAGGTCAAGACCATACGAGAAAACCCTTTAACTCGGCACCTTTGTGTGACAAAACAGTAGATGCTGGAGGCTTTTCACACATTCTTGTTCCTGATGACTCCTGTCCATTCTTCCTCTCTGCAGAGCTGAGAAGAGTTCAGTCTGAGAAAAGGACTGGATCATTTTCTCCTTCTTTCTCTTGCCTTATCTTGGTCTCATGCTTGCTCTGTCTCCTAGCTGACTGCCAGACTCGTGAGTTGAACATGTAGTAGATTCAACATAAATCCTGCCTCTGCACTCACATACATACAGGGCTCACTTACAAAATGAATCTCTCGTTTAGCAACTGAACACAATTTTTCTGCAGAACTTCACCGCAGCCCTCCCTTGTCTGTATTCATTTAAAGCTTCTGGTGGCTGTTGATTCCTTTGCTGGACTTGTGGTGATTTATGTCGTACTCTGCAAAGACAAAGGCAGCACAGAGCCGGAGAGGTGAAAGGCTACTCCTTGTACACACACAGAGGTATGCAAACGCTGCAGCCCCCTGCAGCCCCCACCACTTGGCCAGCCCTGGTCTCCAAAAAGGCCTGCTCCATATATCATCTGTGCACCACCTCAAAAGTAGGTCAATAAAAGCTAGTTCGGACTGCAGTTCTCAGAAACTAAAAGAGGACCAAGTCTCAGAGGTAGTTGAGTGTGTATTGGGCAAGTGAGCACGACCTAACCTGGTGTGGCATAAATGTTTTTAGGCCATCGTCTGCACAGAGGAAGAAGGAAACATACTTCACCTGGAGGACTTCTTATCCAAAGTTTGTTTAAGTATCACTTTATTATAGTGACAACTGTGAAACCCCAGTGGATAAGCTATATAGAAATTAACCATGAGAGAAGTTGCTGTTTATTGTACTGTGGCAGTTAATGTATAACTTGTTATTTTATTTTTGTAACTCAGATACAAGCAGAGACTAAAAATCTTCTCACGTGCTGCCACTTCTCTAGCATCCAAACTTACTCAGATAAAAGCCACAACCTCACCGCAACATCATGAAACTCAGCATGTGCACAAAAATACAGCAGGTATGTCACCCAGGAAACTGATCCACTGTGCCGTGCAGTTCACAACAACAGCTACTGTGTTTACGTTGACTCAAACTCAAACATGTCTGCAAGAGGAATATTGAGGGCTTAACTACAGCTTACACACTCCTATTTTTAAAAAAGTAAAAACTTTTAGGACCTCCTCATGCTAAGTGAATATCATTACAATTGTTTTACTTAAAGAGCTTTGTTTTAAAATGTACATGTTTCTGTTTTGTTGATTACTAAGCAAAAAACTACTAATAAATAGCTTGTCCTTATTTAGCTAAGCCATTTCAGTGCATTGTTGCTGCTCTGCTGCTCTCAGCCCATTCTCATTCCAAAGTTGTCAAATACTGCCGGGGAAGAGAAGAAGCGGATGGGTCCAAAAAATCCCAGACTTTCATGTGGGAGTCTGTTGTTTGTTTCCCATCTGAATTTGATGTTTTTTTCTACACCTTACCATGTGCCTTCTTACTCTAATCCTAACCTTTGTTGCCTTATCCTAACCATCTGTGCTACCATGTGCATTTCTTGACGTTTCAAGGTGGGTTTCCATGTGCTTTGCCTAAACATAACTATGTACAGCATAAGCCCACCATGTGCTTGTGTTAACATCGCAGAAGCAGCATCCCAGAACGTAAATAGAAGAGGCAGACGGACACCTAGCATCATACGTAGATGAACAAAAAAATATATTTTTGGTTACCCCTCTGTTGAGGTAACTAGCACACTGATGCGATACTAAAAGGTGGAGCTACAATCATTGCAGTCTGTTGATTTGTCTAGAGAGAAGTGCAACACTTTTGCTCAACAAGGATTCAAATCTGCACAGTGCACAAACTGTTATTTTTAAACACCCCATCCCTTGGGACAGAGACTGCAGCCTTTTTTTGTTGTTCTAAAGATGTCAGTGCTCAACCCAATTCCTCAGACAACCAGTGAGGCGCAGACACTGCTCTGCATTGTTGGTACAGATAAAAATCAGCAAGAACTGTAAGGAACAGTGACGTGACAATCACCATCTACTAACTAAGAAAAACTGTACGCAGTCGTAAAACATTGTAACCTTTTAATGAAGGTAACACAGCCTTTTAAGTCTAATTTAGCCTATCATTGTCTAAATATGCATTCATTAATATGTTTTACCACAAGGCGGCTACACTGCAGTGGGCCATTTATAATTATTTATTTTCATATAAATTTAAATTTCAATATATAAAGATGTGACTTCCATCTTCACTTTAGGGACTTGTGGCTGAAACCACTGGTTCCCAACATGGGAGTTTGGGATAGGGTGTATGCACAAGTATCCATCCATCCATTTTCTACCATTTATCCGGGGTCGGGTCGCGGGGGCAGCTGCCTAAGTAGGGAAGCCCACACTTCCCTCTCCCTGGCCACTTCGTCCAGCTCTTCCCAAAAGGCATTCCCAGGCCAGCTGGGAAACATAGTCTCTCCAGCGTGTCCTAAGTCTTCCCCGGTTTCTCCTACTGGTGGGACGTGCCCTGAACACCTCACCGTGGAGGCGTCAGAGAGGCATCCTTATTAGATGCCCGAGCCACCTCATCTGGCTCCTCTCAACGTGGAGGAGCAGCGGCTCTACGCTGAGCTCCTCCCGGATGACCGAGCTTCTCACCTTATCTCTAAAGGAGAGCCCAGCCACCCTACAGAGGAAGCTAATTTCGGCCGCTTGTGCCCGTGATCTTGTTCTTTCAGTCGCTACCCAAAGCTCATGACCATGGGTGAGCGTAGGAACGAAGATGGACCAGTAAACCTGGAGGTGCTGATTCACACGTATGCACAAGTATAATACAGATATAATGCACCCCATTAGAACTCAGATTGGCCTCGCTGACTCTGTTTCATGCAGCTTAATTCAAAGCTCTCAAGCCTGGACAGAAAGAAAGCACCATCAGCCCTAAAATGCCTGAAGGTCTACTGTATCAAATGCCTTGAAAAAGAGGAATTACAAGAAAAAAATGGAGGGATGAAAGAGGGAAGAACATTGGAACGACACAGGGAAGCTAAGACACATGCAGGCATCACACATGCAGACATGCTTCCACCCATGCATTCCTACTAAATGAAGGCCAAGCGGGAGTGTTGATCTCACACAGGGAGAGCTGTCAGTCTGTTGTTCTTTGAGGAAGCATGAGTAGACAGATCTGCTTTAACTAAAATGTAAAATATATAAAATTAACTTGCCACCCCCACTCGCTTCTGGCTCTGTTAGATGAGTAAGCAGGGATATAATAATATTCAATGAAATGTATTTAATAAATAGAGAAAGAAGGAGAGAAGAACATCAAAATGACACAAGGAGGAAGTTGCTTTGCAATTGAAAATCGCTGAAAATTTCACTCAAATGTGGGAGGAAAGGGCATGATAATAAAACCAACAATGATGATTCTTTTACAACCCCTGAACATTAATTATGAGTGCTATCTCAGCACTCGGTGCTTCACATACTTCTTTGTATCCCACCCTAAGTGTTGACAAGGTGAAAAGAAAGGCTTTGGCAGAGGCCTTTTTTGTTGTTTTAGGCTCAAACCTGATTGGGGCTCCTTAATGCAATGTGGAGGAGATGAGGAAAGGATGAAGGCAAGAGGGGAGGAAGTCAGGGAGGAGAAGCATGCAGGTCCCTTAGGGCTTTGATTTTTAAAACACACCATCATCGTCCATCTGGGCCTCATTGGACAAAGAAACCTGAGTATCATCCTAGTTATGCAACTTAGTTAAACCAGCTCAGACCTCCGTGTAGGAGAGTCACCAGCAACATCTTTATACAAGGTGATCATCCAAGAGGTCAGGAGAATAACTGGCAACTTTTGGGTGGGAGATTTATTGTCCTGGTTGGCTCCGTAGGAGAGCTGAAGGTCAACAGCAAAGCGTTCGGGTCTTGACCGTGTGAACATGGGTACAAGGTCTTAAATTCTGGGGCCAGGATTGATGTTTATGGCTAAGAGAAAGTATTCTTCAAGCCAGCAGACTATGTTAGGATTCTTGTCCACAGGCCCCAGGAAGCGACAGAAGAGGTAGTTCTGTTTCTGGCTCTGAAATGAGTTCTTCCTTTGTGGCAGAGGGTTTATTGTTCCAGCGAAAGGGGAGAGGATTGATGCCTATAGGTAGCAGGGGAGAAAGCCGTGTGCGGCCTGAGTGTCTGGAATGCATTACATATCCGTCTCCCAGTCGAAAAATACCTCACCTCACAACATCGCACTCCCCATGTGGTCCGCGCTCGCTACACGGGCTTCATGTTACAGAGGGATCAAGGAATCGCACGCTAACAGGCAGTGGAACAACAGGCGTTCAGTTCCAATCATTCAGAGTTAAAACATTTCTGATGCTGATGGAGCGGTGTTTCCTTATGACTGGATAGAGTCTTACCAATGATAAAAGCCTTTTGTTGACAATATTCAAAGAACCACATCTCACTGAACAGACAAAGTGGTTTAAGCAAAAATGTAATTTATCCTTGAGAAATGAAAACAAAAAGAAACTCAGGATTCATTGTAATCCTCAGTCATTTACCACTGATCAGAAATATATCCATAAAAACAGAAAGCAGATAACCAATAAACTACATATCATTTCTGTTTTTTACATAAAAATAATAAATAATAATTTCAAGACATTTTGGGCCCTCTGATTAACTGCAGATTTTGCATAATTTTCTGTGCTTTCATTCACAGATAGAACAACTATTTTTGTGTGTATGTGAATAAATTCTACTCTGCTGTATTTTCTCTAAAATCTTCTTGTGGTGGCTTGTTGGGCTTTAATGTTTGGTAAATTTGATTGCATTGAAGGAATAATGTGCAGGAATTGTCGGTTACTGTTTGTAAACACAACATTTCAAATTTCCTCCCTACACTGCTTGTACGTACCTACGTATCAATAGATAAATAAATAGATAAATAAAGGACCCTTGGGTCTCAGTGTCGCAGGTCACCAGGGGTAACTACAGTACACTTGGGCAATATAACCAAACAACTGCATAACAACCCCTTTTTAGGATTTTGGCAGTATCGCACTGCAACACTACAACTCTTTAAATGACTGGTTTGGGGGTTTTCTATTGCAGCCCATTGCATGCATCACCGCCAGGAGCACAAACATTCTAAAAACATTCCAAAGTCATCTTGAATCTAATAAAGGCCTTGATTACTGTATGTCCTGCTCAGGCTCCCAAAGAGCCGCTGAGTGCGCTACAAACAACTTTTACTATACAAATTGTACTGTAGGCCTGCAAGTTATAGGCCCACCAAAGAACTGAAGCAATATCCTCAGCTATATCTCAGCTTTTCAATGTTTGAGCACCATTTTTACATCACATTTTGCAGCTCACTCCATCCCTTTGTGCACCCCAATGCACAGAAAGCCAACGTCGCATCAGATGACTAAGCTAAATAACACTGTACCGCAGCTTGAAACAAAAACATATGATGGGCTAACGCTTGCGTACTGTATGAAGTTAAAGCAAGCTTAACTTTGATTCGTAGCGCATCACACCCATCCGCAGCAACAAGTGTTGGCTGTCATTTTGTAGCTTTCATGTGACTGGCTTCCAGTAAAAATGACTTGAAGACTGGTGTTACTGGTAGTGTGAACACAGCATCACAACCTCATAATTATTCCGATGGGATATGCTACAGTTTTTAAACATACACCCATTTACAAAGAGGCTGCATTGTAAAGAAAACTGTCTCTTCATCCATTTACTGCAGTCACTGTGGTTGCCTTTTATAGACTGTCAGCAGCGGGTGATAAAAGGCGTTTAAGATAAAAAGCAGCAAAAGAAGTTTCAGATGTATCTTCACTGTTATCTGCAGTGCTCCCCCACACATGCATTTTATATTAGACTGTGTAGAAGTACTGGTGCCAGTGGTTTAAAACAGAGCGTGCAGAATCAGCTGTATGCCAGCTGTGAACGACTCCACGATAAGGAAGGAGGATGTTTTAGAAAGCTACCTGGCCTGTGGGCAGTCTCCATCTCCTGTGGCATTTCTGGAATCCCTTTGTACACAAGCACTTCATCTCAAGCCAGTAAAGTTAGCCTCCTTTTTGCCTTTCCAAACAGATTTTATGGCAGCCCATCTAAAGTTATCTGGGCTAAAAAACTTCCAGCTACAAAGGCTGGTGATCTCAGTTCAGACTTTAAACTGTTCATCATACAACCTTTGCTGCTTTTAATGCCTCTGCTCGCACATGCTGCCTAATCCATGCTATTATGTTGGGTTTAATGGCGCTGTCTCCAAAACTAAATGTATAAGAATATGCTGGCTGTCTTACACACACATACGCACTTAGGCTGAGCCCCATCTGTGTAATGTATAGGCTCATTCTAATCCAAACACCCTCTCAGTGGCTCAATCAGTGCTCATATTGAGTGCCAATCCATTCTTCAAAACATGGGGCCCAACATGATCTAAAGGCTGCCAGCCTCTTTTGATTTATTATTGTGGGCGTGATCGGCCCCAACACACACACTCAAAAACACACAATAACCACAATTCCGAATGCAGCTGCACACACGCCATTTCAAAGGAGGTCTCAAATGAATTGGTCAATTGTTGGTAATCATGAGATCTATATTTTCCCTGAAGCACCAACAATCTGGCTCACATTAGGCTGTCCAGGGGTAAGAAAAAAAAAGAGCCCCGAATTGCAGAAGGACATACCTTCAAATGACTGCCCCGTCCAAATGTTGCCTGGAAGTCTGTCAAACTACAAGACAAAAGCCCCTTCTGTTGTCTTTGAAAGGCAGCCTCATTTGGAATCAACCATACCATGTTCGGAAGACTATCTGAAGAGCATCCAGATGTCAGAAGACTCGAGTCGGAGCAGCTGCCATCAACTGTGGGCATTGAGTTATTATTGCACAGCTTTGGAAATTGCTCCGTTATTAAAGCTGCAGGCTTATTTTGGGCTTCAGCAGAGCTCTGTGTCTTTGCCACAACAGAGCAGAGAGTGCATGAGAGTGAGGGGACTGCAGAGGACATTAAAAGAACAATGGAGGCTGCTTTTTCAGCCTTGTATACAAAGGCCACTAATGGAAACTAATGCAAGAACACTGAAAGGTGAAAAACAGGTGAAAGGGTTCAAGACAAGGTTAAACTCCAGCATATGAAGCCTTTTAAAATTCAGATCTTCCATTCCTATCAGTGGTACTCTATTTGAACACTGTGTATCACTGTCTCTCCTTGTGAGCCATGATGACCACATTGTGTCCACAGTCTGGACCTCCTGTCTCCTGAATTCTTCTCCAGTGTTATGTTACAGGACCCGTCTCAGCGGGGAGCCCATTGGGTTTAATTGGCTTTAATTGCTTCAGTGTTGTGGTTTAATGAGCCGTATCTTCATCCGCGCTCACCAACAGAGAGATCTGGAACTGTATCAAACACATTAAGGTGCTGTCCAGAAAACTGGACGTACCAGAGCTCAGGCTGTGCAGGGATTTGTACACCAGAGGTGTTAAATATTTGTTGCAACAGATGAGGTCATGTTTAACACTGACTGCCAATTCTCCAACATTTTACCTGATTCATTAAACATATTAGGGACTAATTACAGCCAATAACAATAACAGTGTCTTTAATGATTTCATGGCTACAAAAAGTTTTATAGTAGAAAAAAAACAAACGGTTAAACCATTAAGAAATGTGGTCACTTTGGATCAGAGGGTGACGATGATGAACAAGATAAGAGGAAACATTTTATTCTGCCTTTTTTCATAAAGGAGCTCTACACAACAAAAGCATATCGATGATTCAGAGGATGTCTGCACATGGCTCTCAACATGGAGGTGGCTGAGCTGGCAGCTAGCAACTAACAGTGCACAAAGAACAGTGCTAACAATAGCAACAGTGCTGATAGAGCTAACAGTGTCAATTGTGGGGGAACCAATGTTAGGCTTTACGCATACGCAACAGCGTGCCAATATCAGCCATAACAACACTCATGCCATGAGCGCAGTGAAAAGCGGTAGCGATGAACTAGCAGGATACATACGAGACTCATGCACTGATGCCTACCACACACTAAAACACATAAACACATAAACATAAAGACAATGTGAGTTTTTTGTCATAAAATTTTGTGAAGACTGGGGATCTTGCAGGGTCACTATTTGCAAGACTACAACTAGATTTCTTTTCAGATTATTTCCTGACCTGCTCCTCGTGAAAAATATTATGCTAACTCCCTTTAAAAAATATGACATATTAACAATCCACAAAAACACATAAATCTAGAAACACAAGACAAAAGGTGTCATGTGTCAACAGTATTCTTGTCAATTCAGCATCAAACAAACCTTTAAAGACTAACTGTATGTGCATCCAAAATTACCATTTTGGATTTTGTCACCTCAACTCTGTACCAGCCTATGGTTGGTTGGTTTTGTTGGCAACATTAAGATTTTTCACCAAAATAAGTGTGGGTTGGTAGATCAGATGCAGGAACTAAATAACTCCACAACTCTACCAGTTGAGAACCATAACTTGTTCTCGTTGTTGTGCCTCCCTGGAGTCCCCTCCATGTTAACTATCTATACAGTTTGCTGCTTCTTGTTTTGTGCTGGATAGTGTGCAATGATTAAATACTCACAGTAATATTTTAAACATTTTTGGATTTCTTAGGAACGTCAAGATGGGTAAAAGACTGACTAAAGCCAGCTCGGACTGAGTTTAATGACCACCTCGCGACAAACTCTCGATATCACAAGGGCCCCAACATTGGAAATTTGTCTGGTTTGGTGAAATCACTTGAAAAAAAAACTTTTTGTGAAGGGCCAGCATAACATGTAAACACAGCCGAACTGTCTACCACAACAAAGAACAAAGAAGCTCAGATAATAACACACAGATGGGGCGTGAATTCATTCAGTTCAGGACCATCAAACCATATCTTTACTTAGCAAGTAGTTTGCTGCTCTGTATTGCATATAGCTCCTTATAACATAATTTATTTCATTCATCCATGGAAATATTTCATCAAATATCTACATGGTGGACTGGTACAGTATTATTTATAGACATTCATGGTTTGCAGACGTTACATCCTAGTGACTTTGGTGATGCCCTGACCAGTGGTGCAAGTTAGTAACAACAGGCCTCTGTGCAGGCTATTATGACTGTGCCTAGGCTGTTAGTTATGAACATAGACAGTCTATTATTATAGTTATTAAGTTATGAAGCACAAAATCAAACACATATGAACACACTTAGATATGCACACACAATTAAGTGCATATATACAGTACCAACCATGTGTTGTACTTTACAGTGGGAATGTGTAACCTAGGCTATTGTATTTGCAAAGAACAGAGGTCAAAGAGAAAATGATCAAAAGCATGATGTGAGGGTTCACAAACATGAACAAGCACATGAGAGCAGAGGAGGTGTCCATTTCACTCTATGCTGAAATTACCACAGCTTTTTTTTTTACGCATTTTTAGTACAACAACCTCTCAAAACCCGCATTCCTCCAGATGAAGGCAAGGGAGGTTAGTAAATAAGAGAGAAGAGAGATGCAATACCTATCAACAAACAACTCCACGTCCCGAAAACATGCCGGCTACAGCGGCACGCGCACACTTTACCCACGAAAGTACACACACACAATGACGCAGGTCCTCGAGGACGACCTGACTGTAAAATAATAACAACCTTAGAAAGCAGGGGCACGGCGGCCCGTCAGTTAGCCCAAAACCCTTGAAAAAACACTTGTACTCACCTATTTCAACGGTATGTCTCTGACTGGTTAAGCCTGCAACCAAAAACATGTAAATATAACGGTAATGCTAGAAACAGCATCTACTAGGCACTCAGTTAGCTTTCCATAATAACTGTGGCTATCTAACTGGTAGAGATATTAGTTTATTAGCAACCTACAACTTAGCCTATAAAATACATGTATGCATGTAACACAACAGCCAAACGTTAGGATTATTTAGACCAGCCTTATCTAGCTTGTTGCTAACGTTAGCTTACCTGATGTTTGTTTCAATAACAGCAGCGACGAGGGCCGTGTTTGTCAGCTGGCGACTGTTTGTAAAAAAAAAAAAAAAAAAAAAGTATGCAATGAAGCACTGTAACCTTCTCCTCCTGTTCATTTCTCTCCTGTCTTTTCTAGCAACCGCTTCCGTGCTTGAATGGCCGGACCGCTGGCTGGGTTCGCCTAGGTTTGCTCACCTCCTGAGTGTTGACAGGTTTTGGCGTCACCTAGCCAGAGAATCATCGTCTCGTCACGTGATCAAATAGATTTAAGATTTGACAAAAAACATACACAAATTACCCACCAGTCAAATACCAAAGAAAATTTGAACATATGCATTTCATTGGATTGTTTTTAATAGTTTGTTGATAGTTTTTATAGTATATGCAAAATAAGTTTATATATTTTTTTAAAAAGTTCGGATGGTACTATGGAGCCTATTTTACACCATAATAGAGCTGTATTTGGATATTTGAGGGTTTATATATCAATTGTGATTCATTTTCTTTTAACAGTGACAGCTGAAATAAGAAATTAATTATATACTGTATGATCTTCTGGGAACACTCTCTATCTCATTATGATGTGGCTCTGATAAATTATAAGCCCCACTACAGTCACACAACGTGCACTTCCTTTGCTTATACCCCTGACTTTTTCTCTAGTGCCACCATCAGGTACCCATTTGTGGTTTTGAGGAAAATACCTCAACAACTAAAGGATGAATTGCCATGGAATCTGATACAGACATTCATGTTTCCCTCAAGATGAATTGTAACAATTTATAATCCTCTGACCTTATTCATCATAAAATATTGGCCAATTTTACCCCTTTATTCTTGTACAATTATTTAAATGAAACAATCTGTGAAGAGTTTCTGGCTTAACCACTCACAACTCATACATCAAACATATCCAACCTGCTGTGACGAGGGGTCTTGAGTAGGCAGTGCTTTCAAAGTGGTCACAGACCACTTTTGTAGACAATCGTTGTAGACATATGAGCATTTCCTTCTTTGCGGTATGTTCTAGGGAACATTTTGTTCTCTGTGTTTGAAAAGTACATTTGTGTTTTTGTTTTTATCTGCTTCTGATCTGTAGAGTGGCCTGTGTTTGGCCAATGCCTTTAACCAGCACACTGGAAAGGTTTCTAAACCCAAACAAATGTGGAGATATCATACCAACGTGACATTCGGGGTCGCCGCCATGAACATGTACAATAACAATATGACAGCATGTTGGCAAGAATGCAGTACAGGAATCAGTACCATTTGACAGAAATGTTTGATACACATTTGCTCAGTTCAACTTTGAGCAAAACCAAGTCTTATTACACCAATTCAACTGCTTGTGGGAAGGGCGAACAACTGGGGCAAATACACATCTTGTCAGAGTGCGTAATATCCTGCACTTTTGAGGGCATAATTGTCTATTTCTGAGTAAAAATTGGAGCACAACCTAGTTAATGTTGGTCCGGCCACAAAATGGGGCAAAGTTTTCACTCCAGCTTAATCTTTCCCCACTTTTCACCTAAAGCAGTGTCAGCACCTCTCAGCCATCCTAAACCTCTCTGTCCCACCCTCTCAGTCCTAGCTGCCCAGGTATCACTCAACACACCCCAGCTTTACCCCCCCCCCCCCCTTCAATTTGGCTTTATTGCCGACGTGGAATGCCTGGTATGTCCACAGGCTAACCCATCCTCTCCATCCACACAAATACACCCACACAATCAACAATGCAAGCACATGCCCGGGCTTGTACTTATGGTTTTCCAGAGTGGAGCGAGTTCCAGTGGCAGGCCTGGCACTGATACTTGCAGACATGGTCAGATAGGGTTTAACCAAACTTCTGTCATGGCACCAGCTCCAGGGCTTTGTCTGTGCTGTCTGTCACTGCGAGCAGGTGGTGCCTGGAGGCCAAGTTCTAATCTGAGATTTCACCTCTGCTCACCCCACCCCCAAGCTCACCCAGAGACCTCTCCTTTGTGTCGGGTGGCACTTAGGAATCATGTTGCCTGCTTGAAATATTCATGCAGCGCCAGTCTTGATGAAAAGACACATTCTTCTAGCTCCCACCTTTTCTGCTGAGAAAGTGTGGAAATGGGCCCGCCGAGGGGCAGAAACAGATCCAGCCTGTGGATGCTGGGAACGTGTGTCAGGATGTGAGAGTCAAATATCCCAAAGAAGGAATTTGAGTGAATGCATACTTTTACATGCATGCGTTCCCATGCACACACATACAAATGCACAAAAAAAGTATAATTTTTTTGCACACACGTGCACACATATTCATGCTTTGCTTGCTGGAAATGATGGATGATGTGCATGAAATTCTCCTACACTTTGCAGACCTTTACCTCCCCTACATCCCCTCTTGTGGGAATAGGTGGAGGTCCTCTTACATTTTAGCTGTCTCATGGGAAGCATAAAAAAAAAGAAGAGGCCCAACATGTGGTGCACATACCGACTCAGTTCGGAAGTTTACTGTCTTGATAATATGGCTAAACAAATGGCAAGTCAAACAAAACGCTCTGGCCTTCCTCTTGTTTTGAAAGACAAACAAACACACTTGCTCTCATCTGTTGATTCTTCAAGCAAGGTGTGAAACTCAGTGCCAGGAGTTTTATCTTGTGATCGGGAGAGGTTTACTTTGAGTTCTTTCTCATGTGTAGACGAACTGCTCGGTAAGATATACAGAATTTGTGAGTTGCGAGTTCATTCTGGGACACTTTGGCTTTACCAGAAACAACACTACAATCCAGGTTTTCATGCATTATTTCATGCATTATTTGTATATGAAAAGAAATGCATAGCAATTTGTATATAACCCATGTATTCAGAAAGGCTGTGATCACATGACCAATTCACTGACAGACGTTAAGAAGGAAGTGGTATAATGAGCAAAAGTCTGTGAGTCAGGTTGGGGTGATGAATGGGTCAAACAGCATAGTACTTTCCCCCAACAGATTGATGTTAAGAATTGTGTGAAACCAAGTGAATTTTGACTTATTTTAATGTATGTATCTTTTCCTGACCCTAACCTATGTCACTTTACTTGCCTAAACCTAAAGACACCAAACCATGTTTATTTTCTAAACCTTACCTACTTAACTTTACATTAAGCGTGCAACTCTATGTTAAGTAAACAAGTACATCATTTGTGGGGCGCCTTCTGAAGAACACAAATTCGTTACATTTGTATGCTTCATACATACAGTATCACATCATTGTCTCTAAAATAAATATATTCTGATTATATAATCTGAGTTGTTGGATGGCATGACAGCTAAGATCGGCTACCAAGCTGTTGACCACTGCAGATGACTGTTCAAAACCAATGAACAGCTGTTTTTTTTTGTTTGTTTGTTTTACCAAGACATTGATGTGTTTCCAGCAGGGTTTTTTTCTGCCAAAACCAAGTATTTTTTAGCCAAAATATTATCTTTTCTTCAACATAACCAAGTGGATTTTGTGCCTACACATGACCGCATGTTAACGCCTCAAACATTTCCGCCTGAAAGTATTTACACACACCTGATCCATTCCCTTTCCCTTAGACTCAGATCTCATATCCAGCCCCTCCAATCTCATTTCTTTTCCTTTCTCCTGTTTGTCTGAATGTTGGAACCACTGGTGGCTCTATCAGAATCCAAGTTTATGAAGAGTCAGAGTCTCAACTCCTTTTTACTTCATCTGACACTGTCCGTCATTGTACTTGTCCATCCATCCGCCTCCCTTTATCCCTCAACCCTCATCCTTCTTTCCAGACAAACCTTTAATTCATCATATGCAAGAAACTATTCCAAATCTTTATCTTTTTTGGCGTGGTGTTTGTTTGTGGAATGTAAAGTCTCAATATACCTGCTGCATAATAACAAACAATTATTACATAATACAATTATTACATATTATTACAATTATTACATATGATTTGCAGAAATGCACAATGCCAACATTTCTCCTGTGATTCTGTCAGCTTTCTGATTTTAATGATCTAACTCAAATGACATGAATTCATGACTGGACAGGATCCAAAAATGTAGCTGGAAGCCGATACCTAAGTGTTATCAGAAAGAGAGATCTTTGAGCAACTGTTGGGAGATAAATACTGTAAACAAAAATCAGAGGCTTTGCATGTGTTACAGTTCACATCCATCCGTCACCACAGAAATCTGTGTAAGCAGACATTTTCTCTGTTACACAGCTTTCGTCTGAGTGTTTGTTAATACATGTGTGCATTCTTGTGCGTGTAGACAGTGTCCTCACAGCACCTCAGCTGCTTTGGGAGGTGCTCGGTGTGCTCTTTTTGCACCGTTGACTCTGAAAAGCGCCACTTCAGTGGAGTAAGCCTAGCCTGTCATTAGTGAGCATGGCATGGGCATGCTGTTTAACCATTAGGGAAGAGTGGAGCTACAGCACCGGGCCCTGCCAAGAACAGCACTGCTGTGCCACGAGGACAGAGAGGAAGAGAGAGGCCTGTCTGTGTGCCTTCTGTATATAGTAGATATATGCAGCATGTGTGCGTGCAACAGACATTACACTAATTTTTCTTTCATATGGGAAGTTTGACGCTTGCCCCACGAAAATTGGTTAAAGAATAATTCCTTTTTCTCCGTAACCATCCTCGCTCTCCCCATTTTTAAACCACACACTCCACTTTGATTGACGGCCCATTGGACCCCGGTCTCCTGCAGCAGCCGTTCAACATGTTTCACGGGGTTGTGGGCGACATGGCGAATACGGACGAACGCACTTGTGACGCAGGCTGGCCAGGGGAACTGTTGAGTCGGTGTCTCTGAATTACAGAGTACGGCTGATGGCGCGCTGCTGCAGCTAAACCACCTCATTAGATCGTGGTGACTGCATTTAGCCGGCATTTCCCCCCTCACACGTCCAGAGAGGCCGCATCAGACATGGTGATTAACTGCAGAGTAAACACGTCCATCTCCGAGGTCTCAGGTCTCCGCCGTGCAGCACAGATGGCAACAGAGTTTACTGTAACAACCAACCAAGAAACACTGCAAGACCCCCCCCCCCCCCCCCCCATAAGTAATAACCCAAGATTCATAACATTTGGTCAACACTGTGTGGCAAGACAGAGACTACAGTACATTGTTGAGTTCACTTGCAGTTTAGTATGATGTTGCTTCAAGTGTTTTAAACCGCTGCCTCCAATAATCGAACTCTTCCTTTGTTGATGCAGAAAGGAATGTTGTTTTTCACGAATCTTGACAATTACCCTGGAACTCTAACTAAATAACTGGGATGCAGCTATGTAAACTTTTCAGGAGACATTTTTCTCCAAATTAAGGACAAATAACTACATATGCACGAGGCTATGGTTTGAAATTCTCCTCTTCTGTGGGGGAATAAAAGTGAGTTGAGAGTTCTTTGAGTCCCTCTTCTGAGATTGACTTGGCCAACAAGGCAGAATACCACAGCAGAAAAGCGTGCAAGGGCTGGATTAATTATTGCAATATCTGCAGCAAAGCAGGGCTAATTTGCTGCACACTTCATTTGGTTTTATTACCCCTTGTCTCGTGGGGTGTTGTAACGGAGTTTACCCTTGTCTGGGGAAATCTTTTGCCCATTTACTGAATGTCTGTAGTCAGTGGTTTGATTTTTTTCTCGGGGCGATGTGTGGGCTCTGCCAAGGCTCCACTGTTGCTGGGTGGAGAAGAGAAAAAAAAAAGAAAGAAAAGCCTAAGAGCACTTTTTTTCATTTCATGTGTGTTTACTATACTGTAAATGCTTCACCCTCAAAGCTAGGCTTAATTTTATAGAACGTTTGTGTGCTGATTCTTTTCTGTGCTGTTGTGCAACACAACACATTGTTCTGGTATTTATCCAGTGCATTTTCTGCAATGATACGTCCTCTAGACTACCTCTGCGCAGTGTGTGTGTGTGGTTTTCAAGAAAACATGTACTTGTGGTGTCAAAGTCATGCTTGGGTCATGGATGCTGCGAAGAGAGGAGACTGAGGTGTTGGGAAAGAGCTCCACGCTGCAGGGTACGCGACCTACCTCTGGAGCTGCAACTCAGCTTCGCACAGACAGCTGTAGACACCCTGTCTGGATGAACAGCTGGCCAGGATGTCTGGGAGAAAAGGAGGGGGAGAAAGGGAGAAAAAGATACCAAGATAGAGGAAAAGAGGAAGGGAAAAGATAGATGGACATAAAAAAAGAGATGGGAAAGCGGGACAGGAAAGGGAGAGGAAGGAGAGGTAGACAGAGGTGACAAAAAGTAACAGACAGGGTCCGATACATCCAGAAGCTCCAGAGAGGGGCCTCAGTGTGGGAAAAGAGGGGTGGAGAGTCATAAATTTGGCTGGGCCTGGCTGTCCTGGCTACCCGGTTCCACACTGGGTTTGTTCAGGTGGCCCTCTCCATCAGCCTCCTCCTGCTGCTGTTGCGGCCTCCCGCTCAGTGGACTAAAAAAGTGCCGCCGAAAGAGAAATGTGTCGGAGGAAAGGAAAAGAAGCACTTCATGGTTTTATGGTTTCCTTGTCTCGGCAGGCATGCTCACAGACTGAGTGACATGGCTGAGTAGCATGACCTGTGAACAGCAGTCTGGAAGACAAAGAGAGTTATGGGCTTGAACTTTTCTAACCTTTACTGTTCATGAGAAGGTTTAGTGAGCATATTGCCCACTTACAGATACATTTATGCTTCATACTTACAGACATATAGGTATAGTGGTGCAAAAAGAGGTGGGAATTTTTCAAAGTCACTTTTTAATCACATTTAGAGCAATATTTGAGAACTTTGTCAGATGTATTATTTCGTGAAAAAAAAATGTTCAAGATTCTGTCACTGTGTTTAAAATTAAATCTAAATGTTAAATCTTAAATCTAAATGTTATACGTTATATTTAAATGTTAAATTGAAATTGATTGGTACTAGTTTGGGTAAGAACACGACAGATTTTGTTTGACAGGAAGAAAACTTTATTGTATTATTGTATTTTTATATAGGCTAAGAATAGGAATAAATTGGTTTTTTTTGTATTTTACTGGCACATATTGTCACATAGGTGCATAATATGACATAAAAAGATGTGGTCTGAAATAGTTAAAAGGGCATTTTTCCATCCATCTTGACTTTAACAAAGTTGGAGTGAATCTTAAATTGACTGTAAAATATGCAAAAAGTTTAATGTTTTGAAAAATGTGAAAATGGGAATTTTAAGTTCATCATACACGAACATATACACATACACATGCATATACAGGTACAAAAAAAAACAAAACAACAACAACAACAATCTTTCAAATGACAACAGCTTTTTTACAGACGTGCACAGACCTAAACTGGAGAATAAAAATTAATTGAATGTTCTCATAAAGAACAACTGTCTGAACTGGGTTTACATTCTCTAAGTACCTCAGTTTGCCACAAACCATAATTTAAACATCTTTGTTCAAACTGATTTTAGATCTCTTAAGACGGACAAGGACATATTTTTAAGACTGTAAATGTGTCATTTTACACATTTTCATACAGGCAGCAGTTGAGACCCCTGAAGAATGCCAGTGGGTACAATTCAACAGTTTCTCTTAATGTTTGCAAACAAAAACGTGTTCCTTTAAGCTTAATAACTGATCAGATTTAGTTAATATTGTGATCCATTGTGCTCCATGATGCACATGTTCCCTTTTATGTGCTTTAATATACATTTCTACGGCCCTACCAGCCAGCGTTTGGATTCAAACATGCAACCCAGAAGCTGGATTCTCATGAAGCTGTAGGGTCGAGTTCAAGTAGGGATTTTTCAGCACACATTACTGCAGCCAGATAGTGGCCTCCTCATGGCTGCGGTCCAGAGACGCTGGCCTAGTGGGCAGACTGACAGTGGGAGACGATGCAGAGAACAAGAGGCAAGAGGGGAGCAGAAAATGGAGAAAACAGACATTCTGCTTGATTCACACAGGCGGGAGTATTACAATTGGTGTTTCAGTGGGTCAGTTAGCATGTACTCATTTAAGAACACACACTTGCATAATTCCTTTTGCATAAACATACATGAGGAAGATTCACATACATTGCACACTGAAATAGGGATCCCCAGTACACACGCAAAACAAACATGAAACATGTACAAAAACATGCAACATAATGCGAGCAGAGCGCCACATACTTTTTCACTTTGTCTCACGTGTGGGTGAGAAAGCGAGCGAGTGGGCTGTGTAGACAGGGCCCATTTTTCTCTTTTCCTGTGGTCGGAGTGTGTGACTGGGGATTTATTTTCGCAGATCTCTAGAGGGAGGTCACTGTTTCGCTGAATTTGAAACATCTGAAGTATCCGAGGCCCCCCATCCCTGTTCCACATTAGAGAAATGGCCCATTCATTTGGACCTGTCAGAGAGCATAATAGTTCTCAGTTCGTGTCTGCTTACTACTCGTCAAACTGGGTCACACAAACACTCTGGCCCTTGATCTCATTATGTAATTTACCTTACTTCTCCTGCACTCGCTCTCTGTAAAGGTAAGATGTTCACTGACAAAAAGTGCAAGTGATTCACCAAAAGATTAGACAAATGAATTTAGACGAATGGCCTCACATGAGAAACAGCACGTTTGCATGTGGGAGAGGTTTCTTGTGTCTCTCCATGGAAACGGGCAGATGAATAGCGAGCGGATATTACCTTAGTCTGGGCTCTTTGACACATGGCTGTCTAGGCTTCCTTTGCCTCCTACAGGTAATATTTTATAGTAATGGCTACTGAAAGATCTGGCTGAACCTGAAAAGGAAGCTTTCCAGAAATTTCTGTCACGGCAGGACAATAACCGGTGCATTCTTCTGGAGTTCAAAGTGAAACATTACCCCAGTGACGATCCAATAAGACAGCAATCGCAAGAAATCCCGACCCCCAGAAAGTAAAGCACTGACAGTTGGTGATAATTTGCCATCTACAGTGACACTGCTGTGCTGAGTTATAAACATTAACCGCTGATAGCCCCTTTTGTCTGTAAAAGTCTTAATCTTGGTGGCACTGCCAGGAGCTCGTATTACATTTATTGGAGTAAAAATGGGTGTTTTGTGAGTTGAAAACGGGCCCAATTTGAAACAGACCCGTTCATTTTAAGTCTGGTCCACTTAAGGTAATTGAATTTGACTCATTTTTCTCCAGCACTGCCTCGCTAGCTGCTACATCATTCACTCCACATTCAAACAGAGAAGAAGCAAAGTCTTCATCCGCTCGCTTCCTTGCTAGACCAATAATACCTGTTTCAAAGTCATGTTGAAAACCAAAGGGGTGCAAACACACACTCATGCACACATGTACAAACACATTTGTCTCTAAAAAAGACTAATAAACATTGAGGCCAGCTGCCCTTGAGAGAAGTGTGCCAGTTTTGAGAGGGCTAGTTTAAAGTAGGCCAGATATTTTCAGCCTCACGCACACTTCCACTCCTCTGGCCACTAGTTTGTGTTTGTGTGCTTGTATGAACTTTAAAAGACAGAGAAAGAGTCAGAACTTTTCCACATAAGCCCCTTTTAATGTGCTAAAGAGGTTTTTTTTTTTTTTTTTAGCCATGCTGGTGGTTGGGCCCTAGGGCCATTTTGGCCCAGACTGAAATATCTACTAGATTAATGGGCACAAAACTCTGTCCTGACATTCATGTTCCCAGTTAATGAATCCTAATAGTTGGTGATCCCCAGACTTTTCATCGAGCCCCATACCACCATGAGGCTGACATGTCAACTGCTGGCTGCCATGAAATTTGGCAGAGACATTTAGGTTTCTCCACAGGATGAATTCTAATAACTCTGGTGGTAACTTTGGAGGGTGGCATAGTGGTGTAGTGTTGCCTCACAGCAAAAGGGTTCTGAGTTTACGTGTTATCCGATGTCAGCGTAGGATTTATTTATTCATTTTAATTTATTTATTTTTATTTATGTTTTGGGGATCTCTGCATCCATCCAGCAGTCCAAAGACATACAGGTTGGACTAATTGTTTACTCATAGATGTGAACGTGAGCAGTAATGGTTCCTTTGCCTCTCGCCTCCGATGACAGCTGGGACAAACTCCAGCCTTCTGCACCCTGTAAAGGATGAGTGGTTACAGATAATGGTAACTAGGAAGGACCATCATCAGGTGAGACTGTAAACTTTTCCAATAATAAAAAACACTTATTCTGTCTTCACCCAGCAACAGTAAATTATTAACAATTTGCTATATAAAGATATAGTGCCATAATGGCCTCCTGAGCAGAGAATGAAGTCACTCTTCCTCTGTATGTGCTGTAATCTGAGCTTCTCTGTTTTTTGTTGTGATAGATGGTCCAGGCGTGCAAGTCATACATGTGAGTCTCTGTGAGTGTGTCACACTGACTAGCTAAGCTGCCACTTTGCTTTGTTAGCACTGTTTATTGAGTTTGTGCTGTTAACTGCTAGCTGCCAGCTCAGCCACCTTCATGTTGAAAACAATGTGCAGACAATTCTAGCTCAGATTCTGAATTATAGCTATGCTCTGATTATCACTTACATCACATGCACCTCCTTTAAGGTATTCTTAGGGTATGCTTAAATGCGTGGCTGTCTTGTGACTGACAAGTTGCTACCATGGTGGTGTCCTCAAATTCCAGATATGGTCACTTCTGCCTCCAAAAAGCCGAGCTGGTGACAGCCAAAATCCCATACTCAAGGTTTCAAAACAGTAGTCTTCAAACCAATATAAAACCGTTATCATGGTGGCTATGCTCACTTCTTTTCTAAAATCTAAAAAAAGTGCCTGATTACAGTTGTTCCCAAGTTATACATAAACCTGTCAGACTTTTGAATTAAATTGCCTCTCAGGTAGCATAAGGGCAGCAATCTGTGCCATCCATATTTCAGCAGAAGGCTTATGAAGAGCTATCCATATCCAGATAAACATGAATGGTTAACAAAAAGTTATCTGCAACAAAGGTAAATGTTAAGAAAGAGGATAATTTAAAAACAATTAGCATTTGTTCTGTTTTCGTAACACATATCACCAAGTAATCCTCAGACACATCTCTTGCGTTGACAACAACCCCGTCATTTACCCAGAACAAGTGGTGACAGAGTCCATTATGTTAAGTTAACAGGGGTTTTGCTTCACTTGAAGTGGGGGTAATTAACAGCACACTAAGAGCACTGGCCCTTTTTATTGAGCCATGGCTAAGTGGAAACCCCTTTTACAGGAGTCAATGGTTCATCCCCAAGCTTTTTGGTGGTTGGCCAGACAACACAAGGCTACTGACAATGATGAATGGAGGCTTTGCACGCATAGAGCCTCTTGCATCCCATCTTCAGCTGAGAATACACACTTGTTCACCTCCTCACTGTGTTCGCCTCCATAGAAAGGCACCTTGTGTGTGTCTAACAGCCGTCAAATGCTATTGGTAGGCGGACCAGTGGAGATGATAAAGTGGAAAGAGCTGGTACCATGATGTGTGCAGGTGTGCAGGTGACCTTTTCTGCTTCTCTAAAGCTCTGGCCCCACAACCAGAATATGTGTCAACACGTGAGCTGTGTGTGAGTCACCCATTTGCGTACAACACTGTGTGGAGCTGTCACTTGTTTCTTGTGCCGACATGTGGTTTGTCTCTGTGTTTATGTACATGTGTGTGGATTTATGTTTCAATTCACAGCTGCCGAAGGTGCCTCACTTAGTGACATGTGGCTTTTTCACACATGGAGTCGCTTGTTTTACTCATTAACACAACATTACAGCACATGAAAGTCCCACTTGTCAATGCACATGTATGTTTTTCTGTTCCCGCTATGTAAACACAGCTTTTCTCGCTGCCTGTAAAGACCAAAGCCATGCATGCCCACGCCTAACCTCCCCCCTCTTGCACCCCTATCTTTTCTGGCTTTATTAATTTTCCCAGTCAGGCTGCTTGTATGCAGGGACAGACCATTTCATCACTGGTATGATCGTTGGGTCTAGCTGTCATAGGCTGGTGGCGAAAGACATAGATCCAGGGTATGTGGACTAGGCGGCGTACAGTAGATTGAGTAGTTCAGTGAAAGCTATGCAAGGTCGTTGTCGTGATTTACCTGTCAAAGGCGCCAAACACAGGTGTTAGAATTAAGGAGGAAGCCGCAGGGGAGAAGGAGGACCAGCGGTGAAGGAGTTAGAGGAGGATGGCGACAGACAGCTACCGCATGAACCCTGCTTCATCAGTTACATCAAAAGTACAATCAAGGACAGAATAGATTGCTCCTACTCATGAGAGGTGATGCCAAACAGACTCACATCAAAGACTGAATGACCTCAGATGGGCACATGGGTGGTAGCCAAATCAAGGAGAGAATAAGCTGAGGCGTCAA
This sequence comes from Plectropomus leopardus, assembly GCF_008729295.1. NCBI lineage: Eukaryota > Metazoa > Chordata > Actinopteri > Perciformes > Serranidae > Plectropomus > Plectropomus leopardus. The sequence continues at coordinate 10,534,886 of NC_056473.1, read as the reverse complement.
GGACACAGAAAGGGTGGAGGTGGAGGAGTTGAAGTTGGAAAATAAGAGAGCTACCATACCCAGATGGAGTCATGATACATGTGCCAGTTATCTATGATCTTTATTTGCTGAAGCTGCATGATTTATTAATTCTTTATCAGTAAGGATGCAACATTAAGACTTTTTTTTTGTGAACTCGTAATATGTAATATTTTCAGAATGATTTCAGTGCAATTTGTGCTGAATCATAACTACAATACAGATCATCTGATACTTTTTTCATACAGTCTTCTGTTAACACACGCAAGTTTACTACACAATGGTTTGGTTTGCCCACTTTGGTATAAAAACAAAGAATTTACATTTCTGTGTGATTTGTTGCACATAACAATATCTGATAACATTAAGAACATTTAGATTTAGAATAGGGCTATTCCAAAACAGCACTTACTACTTAAAGAATAGAATACCACATAATTGTCAAGCTGAGGACAGAAATCACCTTTGTCTCACCAGATACAATAAAAAGATCACATTCAATATTATAAATCTTGAAACAGTTGTACAACAGTTAATACAACTAGCTGACAGTCAAAAACCAATAGAACCCAAAATCCCTACACCATTACATAGATTTTTTTGCATAATGAGTAGTTTTACTGTCGATGCTTTAAGTATATTTTGCTAATAATAATTCAGTACTTTTACTTAAAGGTACAGTATGCATTGTGGGTTACTGTTTATGAACAGCAAAAGTTAAACTCAACCCCCAATTCACTCTTGTTTTTGAACAAGCTTTGTCTGCAAGTCATTTCACTTGCTAGTCATATTAACGTTTTTTTTGTTTGTTTGTTTGTTTTTATGGCACTATGTCCAATTTTTGCAGCTTTCTCTTGTATGCATGCTGCTTATGGTCTGGCACCTAACCCCATTTTTATAAAGTCCTGACCTTACGAACGAACAAATGAACAAACGAATGAACGATAGATAGATAGATAGATAGATAGATAGATAGATAGATAGATAGAGACTTTATGTTAATGTTAAGTTACATATTTAATGCAATGTTACATAGGTTTGATTTAGGAAAGTAATGTTATGTAGGTTAGGTTTAGTTAAAGAAAGATGGTGACAACGTACCTTTAGATAACTCAAAGTTAACTTGGTTTCACACAGGACATGACCAGTCTCGTTGAGGAAAGTCCTGGGTTGTTTGACTCATCCATCAGTTTTTTACTACTTCCTTCTTTACTCCAATCACTGCATTGGTCACATGGTCAGTTATATACGAATTCTGGTGGATTACTTTTCATTGATATTCATATGAACACTCCATGAGAACAGCCTGATACTGAATATTTCATGAGTTCTTCTTGACATTCTATCAAAAACATAATAATGATGTAATGCTGTAAGCCATTAGCACATGTAGACACTGGAAGTTGTCTCTCTCTGACTTTCTCTATATGAGACAACATGAAATGACTAAATTACATTGCAATTGCTGGCTGAGGTTGGTTACCATTGTTGCTTCTAGTCTGTGTTTTATGGAAACCTAGTTGGTGTTTCCAGTGCAGAAACATAAATTATATTCCACAACCTAAAGAATTGGTATCAAATCAAATTGTAGGGCTGTAGTTAAGGTGGTGACGTGACATCTGGCAGTGGCATTAAACTATGTCTGTAGTAGCACTGATCTATTTTGACTTAGCGGCAGAGTTCTCATCATTATGAGAAAATGTTTATAATTTTAGTCTAAAAGTTACAGAATGGTTATGCAAATTAGCTGTAAGAAACCTCATTTTGTAACCACATACAATACCACTGGTTGTAGGTTCTGCCAGCTCTTTCTCCTGGCACAGTCCAACTGGAGACAGGTCTGGCAATGTGAGACTAGTGTGGGTCTGGCTCAAGGGTGCAGCCACCACAGAGAATTCCCATCCCTAATTCTTCACAAACTCCGCATTAAATTGCTTCAGCATCTGTATTTTTTTTCCAGACTTCTGCAGCCTAAACAAGGGAGGTGACTTGTATGGAAAAGGGATGAGATCAGTCTCTCCCCTTTGTCGTCCCTTGGGTGTCACATCATCACATGATCTTAGTTATGGAGCTCAAACTGCTCACGGACCCCGTTATACCCATCTGCTGCTCATGGAGGCCCCGGGAAAACATCTGAAAGATGGCCACACGACACAACACGCAGACCCAACCGCAAAAAAACAAGGGTGAGGAGCTGGTATATTTGGAAGAGGATGAAACGTGCATTAGAGGAAGGCAGTATATTAAAAAAAAAAAGGAAGACAGGGGTCACATGTGCTTGTGGAAAGGGAAGAATGCTGCCCTGAAGATCACAAGCAGAGAAATAATTTATCACTGCTCCCTCTATCATTTCTCCTGGCAGAGACAGATGGCCTGGAGTCAGATTGGATCACTTCTGGCTTTCTTTGGGATTTTTTGCCTGCTGTGTGTTTTGAGTATGTGCACATACACACATTCATTTACACATACACAGGAGGAGAGTGGCAATTAGCAGCGTCAGCTAAATGAGCATCTGCCTTCAATAATGAACTGACTTCATTTGAACACATGATAATTGTAGAGACAAAACTCAACAGCTTGAACTCATGCAAGGTAGTTAATCTTTCATCAAATCACTTAAAGGGAGCATTTAAACCAGTTTTCATAGCATAAAGGATTTAGAGACCCTTTGTTTGAGATACATTGTAATTCATTATATTTAACGCCAGAAAAATATTATCATTGTTGGCTGTTTCCAATTTTCTGCCAGCGTTAGGAAGACAGCATTTGGAACTATAGCTTGCAGCACTGTTTAAAATGCTGTGGTTCAGTAATAGTGAGACATAATCAAAAAACATTTCGCACATGGCCCACCTGCCTGCTTCATGTAGGTTTCCACTTTCCTGTTTCTTTTAATCACTGGCATTGTGTTGTCTTTTTAGGTCAGTTGGGGTCAGTTATTCTTTTGACATTAGAAACAAACAGAGACTTGTAGGGAGCAGACTGAAATAAAAGTCTACCTTTACTGGACTACACCAGTCACAGAGCAGGCTCACAACCTTACTCAAAGGTATGGTAACAATGTTGATGTGAACTCACACAGTAGTGTAAATCATGGATTTGTTCCCTAAAAACAAGTCCAGACTGGTCTATTTTCAGTGCCCACTATGAAATAACAAATACAGTCAAAACAAAAGAAAAATTTGCAAAACTGCACTGTCAGTTTAAGAGGAGTGATGCGGTACTACATTTTTAGGAAAATTCTTGTTTAAGAGATATTCCATAAAAAATATAATGCATAATAAAAATAATAATAATATCACGTTTTTCTGAATTTTTGAGCTTTGGATGCTATCGAAACATTAAACTCTCCAGGATAATGACCCTAAACAGGTAGGTTTATATTATGATCACCAGTTTAAATTATTACATTTTTGGTGTGGCGGACAGGTCTAAATACTACAATACCCATTAGTCTATAGGGTCCTGTTGCTACAGAGAATTCAAAATGCTTTATCCTAGCAGTTGTGAAGAAAATGCAGTGTAATAGATCAAATAATTTGCTCTGACAAACTGATGTTGTTAATGTTACCTAGATTAGCTTACTGTCTAACAAATATGATGCTGACAAATGTTTCTTACAGTGAAAACAGGTGTAACTAATCAAAATAATTATGGCTGCATTCCAGCCAGGTATTCCAGTGCCAGGGCCTTTGTTTTGTGCATGCTATCACTCGCTGGCATGGCTCACTGGCACAGCTAAATGGAATGCAGACTGCATAAATGTTATTAGTTACACCTGTACTTTTCCTGCAAGTGCAAGTCAAAATGTTCGCTGTGGGGGAGGGTTTATGGGAGCTTATTAGTGCCTTAACTATAATTCATTGTTCAAACGTGCTCCAGTATTAACTGAGATTTAAAGAAGAACCAACAGGCCTCAGAGTGTAAAAATTCTCTGGCAGATACACAGTTTAGAATCTGTGTAACCATGAAGGAGCAACAAATATTCATCTATAACTGTTGCAAACCTCTACTGATTTCAGTAGTTTTACTAAAGACCCAGTTAAATATTAACTATTACAGCTTTAAGAGTGTTTTCATGTTAGATATGATCAATTTGCTTTTACATTAGTAATGCTGATCCATACCAGAGAACACGTGCATCATCATCTGAATGACATTTGTGTATGTGTCACCACAGTGTAGAAATCCCAAGCCTATACAATTCCTCTTGCTTGCCTCTCTGCTTTATTACCCACCCATGGCTGTGCAGGATAATGCAAATTTCAGAAGAGAACGGCGGTGTTGAGAATGCCTTTACAACTGTACTGGCTGACTGCTACTAGTGTTAAATAGCTTTTCGTGTTTTGGTCCAGTTGTTTATTACACTTGATATGAATTATATCCCAGTACACTTAAATCATAGGCTACTTAAGTCTACATTTTCAAAGGCACCTAGGCATGGTTTGTCAATTGATGCCCTGATGCGGTTGCCCACATAGTTCGCATTAATCATACCAACTGGACTTTGGGTTCATTTGTAACTTGGATCTGGGTCCCAGATGTAAAAGCCTTCTAAATCCTGGCTACAAGCTCAATTAAAATACAGTAGTTGCCAATTAAAAACTTGCCCCAAAAAAGTATCACTGCTCAAAAAAAAAAAAAAATCTACCGCCTTCATCTATCTTTAAATCCAGTGAGTGATCACAGCCGCCATCTCGTAAACACACACTCGTAAACATGTAAACACTACAGGGTATAAACATTCACAAGGTCAGTTTCACCCACATAATCACTGCTAAAACATCCAAACAAAGCAGGCATGCTGCAGAGAGGGGACACTCTTACGTAAGTTAAATTAAACCAGAGAGGATGACGTTGATGCCAAAGCACAAGTATGAGCTAATTGCTGATTTGTTGTACAACACGAGTTGAAACTGCAATGCACCTGACTCACTTCTTTGATGTTAATGAAATACTGCTGGCCCACTGGGTTCTTTACCCTGTACAAGGGCACAGCGGCCCCTATTATAAAATGGAAACAGTAATTTTTTCAGGATGAAAGTGAGCACAGAACAAGGGATAGACAAAAATCTCACTCTCTCTTTATGTAATCCATTCAAACACACACACACACACACACACACAAATACATCTTCAGAATTTCATGTGGAAATAAACCACATTTTTGGATTTGTGATAACCATCTTGCTGTAAAGATAGTCATGCCATGGATTTCTACAGCTCCTCCATTCACAGGTGTCTTCATCGCGCTCGCTCGTCTTGTCTGTCAACATGCAGATGAATCACTGATTGAAGGAATTCACTGGACTTCAGCAGGATGTTTGGGAATGCTGGAAGGCCTTGTTTTCATCCCAGTTCCATCGAAGTATCTCAGCTTTGCGTGCACTTTGGTGATAGATATGCCTACAAAGGATGCCAACAGCAATTGAAGCAGGAAGAGAGAGAATGAGTGGGAATGCTGGGAAGGGGTGGAGACAGCGACTGGAAAAACACAGCAAAAGTCAGTTGTGTTATGGATCTGTGGGGAGCACATTTCGGATATTTGGAGATGGGATAGGGAGATGGCTCATTTGAGAACCTCAAACACCTGCATGCTCATCACATGTGAGCGTGAGTTTTAAAAATAAAAGGGGGGCTAACTCACACTCGTGATTCACAGCTCACTTGCTTTGGCAGGGTTCAAGGGCTGTAATTTGGAGCTGTTCGTTCGCTCACGCCCCATCACATCACACACACTCTTGGGAAAACGCACAAGCTCACTGTGCACACATAAAAAATAAAAGTAAGATAGAATATTCAAGTTTGAGAATAACTTTTAAAAAATGAAACACACCTTGGCTGAAGTTCTGCTGCATCCATATCCACCCCCCCCGACACACACATTCATCAGCACAATCAGTCAGTGTGTGAAAGATATGAGCTACCTCCAAGTGATGATGAATAGAGTGCAAGCTGCCCTGAACTTTATAATTACAATGATCACACACGGCTATAATTCTCACTCGACACACTTAACACTTCAGCTCGGTCTTGCTCGGCTGGCATAGACACGCCACACCAATAAATATGCATTCCTGCTCTCCTCTCTGCAAAGATTAAAGGGCTGTCTCATGTGTGCACTACTGTGAAGCTGACGTGTCTGTGTCTGCTTATATCAGCATACAGTATGCTCATACAGTGAGGTATATATACTTAGAATTGACTTTCAAAATAGAAAGTTTCAATACTATAGTGCAGTGATTCCCAACAAGGAGGTATTACATCTGTTACCAGGGGGTACATGGAAAGATTGTCCAGTGGTTGAACTTAAAAGAAAAAAACAAAATTAGGTAGTGATGTAAAAAAAAAAAAAAATCTACATTTGTCCACATAGCAAGAGAGTAGAAACGATTAAACAGTGAGCTACTGAGCTAGTTGCATTATGTAATTGTCATTAAGAGGCTGTACCAGACTGAGTTTTAAAGCCACAGTGATGATACTGGTATCATATACCAAACTAAAAGAACTAATGGATCCAGTGGTCCCAGTCATGTCATGCTAGGTTCTCAGTAAGGGGGTGAGTAAAAGCTACATTTTGGTGATGCAAAAATGGCATGACCATTTCCCAGGGGTCCCTTGACCTCTGAATGAAAAAGGGATCTGTGGGTAACATAGAGTGTATATAACGATGGACAACATGACAGCTCCCCCAAAGTGAGGTTATTCAATCTCGATCATCCATCTGCTCCTCCATGTTAGTGAATGGTCATAGGCTGAACTAAAAACTCAAAATAAATTAAAAATAACTTTTTATTAGTACAAATAAATTTTTCCCAATGATGATTTCTGTCACTGAAAGTAGTTCTCATCACCCTGATGTTTGTTCTATTGTTTGTTTTCATGATACAGTCGGTTTTAATGAATTATAAAATTATACAAAAGGGGGATTTTCCACCATGATTGACAGCTTTGACAGTTTTTGCACTCACATTCAATAGAGCTGCTCACTATTGGTTGGACCGGTCTTTGTTTGTGAACTCCCCCATCGTGGATATCATTACTACGCAGATGCAGGGCCCCCAATGACATCACCCTCGCAAGATGGCAATGCACGTATCCCGGATATTTTAACGTCACTTCAGCATAGCAAGGGTAAGTGGGGGCTCATTATCCATCTTTATTTACAGTCTATGGTGGGTACCCATGAGTTTTCCTTTTACAGACATGCTCACTTTATACTTGTCCCATGAAATTTTATCATTTGATTCATTATTAAGACAATCTGGTAAGGCTTTCATTACCTTGTTAATGTGGACTTCATAACTGTTTTGAAATACAAGATATTGTTTGACAGGACTGGAATAATTTCAAATAATAGTCAGTTTGAAATCAATTTAAATGGCATTTGACACATTACTGGTGTTGTCCATGACAGAGTAGGCTCCTGGAGTTCATCTCTCTGTGGGGGACAACAACCTTTAAGAACCACTAAAATACTTCATTTTTAAGCAGTCTTTACACACACATTGTGTTCTTATCATAGACATCCCAAAACTTTCCCGAAAACAAGCCAACATGCCAGCACGCCTCACTCTCCCTTGCTCTCCCTTCACTACCCACAATCCTTATCTGCTAAGTAAATAAGGGCTCCCATCCTGTCTGAAGGGGTTTTGTCTCTTTCTACACTGAGCTCTGTCTGCCAACCATCCTTATGTTCGAGGCATGGAGGCAAAAAAGCAATGCATCTATCACGAGCCAAACAGAAGGTAGCTATCAGTGTTTGGGATCACAAGCCTCATTTATGAAAATGTTGCATGAGATTTTCCAGGATTTTTGGAACCGTTTTGAGAAAATGTCTTGTAGGGATGAAGACTTGGATATACAGTATATTCCAAGATTCTTGGAACTATTATAAGAAAAGGTTGTTTCAGGTCGAAGTCTTGAAAAAGATATGAGCATACGACAAAAATAGGAAATGGGAAAAAAACGATTTGGCTTGGGTATTTTCATCTTTACTGGATAGTGGACAAAGAGGAGACTGACTGGAAACAGGAAGAGCAAGAGGAACATGACACACAACAAAGCTCACCTGCTGGAGTCAAACCAGCAACTCTGTTGCAGAGAAGAATATTTTGATGGCGACAGAAACCTATATCTCCTGCTCGGCTTTTAACTGAACATACTGAAAGGTTCTCTTAATTTTTCATGCTTATGTATCCTCATATATATCTCCAATCTAAAGAGAAATAGTTGTTTTCTACTGGCACATTCACAGTTAACTCACACAGTAACTACCAATGTATGCAGCTGACAAAACCCACTCTGAAGTTTATGTAAGGACTTTCTTTTCCTAAGAAGCTCAACTTTTATAAGGAGGTCATAGCTTCTAGACTGCAATTCCTGCTATTTTCTGTCTAGAGATTGCAGCGGTGAAGCAAAACATGAAGTTTGTTTGAGTTGCCAACTGGAGAAATGAACTGTAAACATTTGCATGCCTCTCATTTATTCACATTGTAAGTCGAGATGCCAGAAAACAATTCAATTAATCTTTGGCAGCGGGCAGGAAGACTGTGTAGAAGACAGGATATAAACACACACGCATGTGCGCACGTGCACACGTGCACACACACACACACACACACACACACACACACAAAGAAAAGATGGACTGGGAGATGTAAACAATTATCACAATGAGAAAATGGACCGCTGAAGCCATCCTGTAACAGCAAGTAAAACACGCTAGCTATTAAGACGTTGGCGGGACGGCATCACTGATCAATTGTGGGAATTCAGTTGTAAACACTGTCTATCAGCAGAAGGAGAGGAAGGATCTGTTGGGTGTGTTGTGTGTTTTTTGTGTGTATTCATGTGATAAACTCCTTTGTGTTGCATTTGCTAACATCTATGCACATACATGGATGTGTTTGTATACAGTATATATATATATATATATATATATATATATATATATATATATATATACAGTATATGAAGGTTTTCCACCATCATGGAAAGCCTTAAAAAAGTTATGGAATTCCACAATCTTGTTGAAAGTCGTGGAATAAGTAAAATCCTTGGAAGTTATGGTATTTTTTGTGTTTAATGAAATTGTTGCAAACATCCAACATTAAATAACATGAAAATAATAATAGTAAATAGTAAATGCATGGTCATGGTTTGGTATTTTGAAACGCCTGATTCATTTGCATGGGCATCATCTAGGTCAGTTTGGTATTTTGAAACGCCTTAGAAACGTTCACCTTTGCATGCAGGCATGTGAGGCTCCCTGTGGAGTCTAGGTCAGGCATGTCAAACCGGTCCACAGGGGGGCCGGTGTGGCTGCAGGTTTTGTTTCCAACCAAGTAGCAGCACACCAGACTTGACTCATTTAATCAACTGATCTCTGTCTTCAGACAGTTGATTGGTCAAACTGTGTGCTCTTGGTTGGTTGGCACAAAAACCTGCAGCCACACCGGCCCCCCTGTGGACCAGTTTGACATGCCTGCTCTAGGTTGTCTGAAGGTTATTGTAAGATGAAGACCTTGTAGATGTTCAGACTTTAGTGGACTAAGGGATACACATTATTCTGTATGGTGAAAGGAATACACCATATAAGGATGAATCATTGTTCTGTTACTTTTATTTTTTGGTATGGCTGTGTTCATGCATACATGTTGTACCAACATCTGACATCAGATTTATGTTGTATTAAAGATATATTCAATTCAAAGAATTTGTAGAATTTTTTGTAACTGTTGAGGTAATGTACTGTAGCACTAGTATGTGTCGATGATTTTGTTTACCATCACGTAAGTTCTTGCGGTCCGTCTCTCCCTCCATGTATGCCAGTTTACTGGAATTATATTTAAATAGAGTCTGATATGTTTGAAAAATGCTAGGCAAGTGGGGCAAGAAATAATATTTTTGTGACAGTGTGATTTAACATGTAGGGTTATAAATCCCAAAGTTTCTATGCCCCACTGCTTCTTTATTGATGTACCACATTTTTCGAAGGTACGCAGCAATCTTTTTCTGAACAAATGAACCAACAGAACTGTCGGGTGTTTGAGGAGTGCCTGTAATATTATCATTGACATCTTGAGTTAAATATAGTTCTGTTTGTTTTGTATGTTGTGAATGGAAATTAAATTAAGGGTCCTTCAAAAGTCATGGAAAAGTTTTGATTTTTTTTCCATGAAAATGTGTGGGAACCTTGTTTATGGTTGTCGGGGGTTTGACAAATTTAAATTTAGAGCTCTGAATGTTTATTTCTGCTCTTCATAAAAGTCTATATGAGAGTAATTGGTTACAGTGCAGAAGTTGCTTTACACAACCCCAAAACCCACAGCCATAAAGTGAGTAAACCTCTTCAAACAGAGATAGGTTACTATCATTCATCAGCGCAGACAGATGCCTGTATTAGCTGTGTTTTTTTTCTCTCTGGACTGCCTATAATATCTAATTTACTCTGTGTTTACAGTGTCATGACTGTATGTTATGTCACCACATCTTAGTAAGCAGGGACCATAAACAAAACAAGCACCAATGCCCATAATTCTAAATGCAACATCTACCATCTCTATCTGCCTACGCAACTTGCATGCAAGGCGCAATACCATCTGAAAACCAATACCTCAAGAACCATTTCTGGTTACACTTTTATGTGTCCAAACAAAATGTTATAACTTGGCGCCATGGAAATAAGTGGAGGTAAAAATAGTCACGGTAAAAATAACACATTCCTACCGAGTGACAGATCAACGTTTGCCCATTTAGTGCAAATGTTTCTGTGCTCCTGCGGCTGCTAGAAGAAATATTGGTGGGAGGCACATTCCCAGAAAACAGGCCCTTTTTTTTGTCTGTGCTGAAAAGGATAATTGCTCATCTGAGCTCACACAAGATGCCTTTTTCCCTTTCCAATGGCAACATAAACTTCTTCTGCATTCTTGAGAGAAGAGTTATGTTGACCTCCTCTCCCTCTCCCGGGGTGTTGGTGTGTGTGGAAGAAAGACTGAGTGTGTGGGTGCATGCATGGTGTGTGTATACAGTGTGTGCATGCTCATGTCTGTACAGTAGGATGGAGTGTATAGGGTGGACGCTGATTTTTAAATGAGGGGAGGATACAAGAGAGAGCTCTGCTGGAGTGGTTGAATTGTGTGGGAGAAGGAGAAGAGTTTGGTGCTGGTGATGGGGTTGGGAGGTAGGGAGGGAGGGCACTTCAGTGGTGTTTGAACGTTTGTGAGTCAGACTTTAGCAATGAGGGAGTAACAGAGGCCATGAATGAGAGTGCTTGTTTGTGGGTCAGTGGGCTCCCTTTTAACCCCTTCGGCCTTTTCTGCCTTTGTACAGGAAGTAGCTACTCCATCCACGGTCGTGCCTGACTGACAGACAAATCATGTGTGCAGGAAAGGAAGTCAAACACACCACGAGTGAGACAAAACCCTTTGTAGTCTCTGTGGCTCTGAGCAAAAAGCCCTGCAATAATTGCCATGTTTACACTGGGGATATGAAGCTTGCCTTTCGTCACACGTGTGGCACAAAGCTTCTATCTCCATCCACAGAAGGCAGAGGTTAATTGAAGTGAGATCGTCTTTCTATAGCAAGCCCCATAATGAAACTCTTCTCTCTGCAGGAGGGAAACTGGATCAGGACTGGAACTCTAAACTGTCGCTGACATTTTGCTGGGAGCCAAATGTGGCGGAAGAAGCCTTGGCACTTAGCATCGCATGCACACAAATTGCTTGTCCTGTTTATGCAGCTGCTTTATTCAGAGGAAATTCCAGATAAAACAGCCATTTCAGGATGTGAATTAGATGAAGGAAAATACCACGTCTAAATACTGTATGTGCACCTGGTGGAACTCAATCAAAGCTCTGTGAGTGCTGACCCTTTGGGAAACATTTAAGATTGAAGAGAAGGGCAGGTAATTGACTTGGCAGATTTGCAATGATACACGCTGATTGCTTCATAATGAGAAGATAAAAGCTTAGATTTTACAACCAGCCCATTACTGTAACTAATGTTACTGCTACCATTTTTTTCCATTACTACCACCACGACCACATTTGTGTAATGCCTTTTTAAAAATCCCCATGAAAGGTTCAGCTTTTAGGATTTAGGGGGATCTATTGGCAGAGATGGGATAAAGTATTTAAACCTATGTTTTCATTAGTGCATAATCATCTAAACTAAGAATTGTGTTTTTCTCAGTTAAGAATGAGCCCTTCATATCTACATAGGGAACAGGTCATCGTATGTGGAGTCTGCCGTGTTTCTACAGTAGCCCAAACAGACTAACCAAACACTGGCTCGAGAGAGGGCCTTTTGCCTTTTTATATTACCTGGAAGGTCACTGTAGGTTCTTTACATATGAGGGAAGTGGAGAGACATTCAGTTGGTTACAATCTGCAACCTCACCACTAGATGCCACCAAATCCTACACACTGCTCCTTTTAAGTGTTCATTTACAAAATTACAAAAAATTAAAAAAAAACAACAAAAACAAAACATACAGTATGTGAGTCTGTTAATACCTGTGTCTTGGGAGATCCAATTACAAATGGACAGCAAGTGTAAATCAGCCCATTCTCATTCCAAAGTTGTCAAATACTGCTGCTCTTGCAGTGATTTCTGTGTAAGATCCTAATGACAAAAGCCACCTTTTCCAGCTGTATGTATGCCACAGCAGCATGATCAGGTTGAAATTCTGTCAATAACAATGCATTCAAGTAGCACTAAGGTCCTTGTAGTGCAGAAGGGAGGTGTGGTGGATTGATCCATTAAACCCTGGACTTCACCTGGGAGCCCAATGCTCACCTCCAATCTGAATGTGATGGCTTGTGTGTGGGAGCCTTCTTTACATTGATGAAATACTTCAGTAAAACCAAAACGAAGAGCTAAAGATGCTAAAATGCTCCATAGCATTTATGCAGTTTTCAATTTTTTCAAACAACAACCTCTCTTTCCAGACACATCATTCACATTACTCTGGATAAGCTAGCCAACCCACTTCTTTTGGCTGTATGTGTTCCCTGTGCTGTTGTCCCTTTTGCCTTTCCTGTGGCTGTCTCCATGTGTGCTGCATTAAACAACGAAGAGCACCTGACCTAGGAGGGATGTGCTTAGAAGCAGCAGAAGAGAGAGGCCTTTAAGGTGGGAACTGCTGGTTTTGTTTCCTCTCAGAATTTTGTATTGTCTTCTGTGTCTGTATTTAATGTTAATGAAACCTGTGGATTTGTTGTAAAGGTGTTTTCTGTGGAAGATTTGGGTCAGTGGTTGAGCATAGTTCCCTTCACGGGCTGCCCAATGTGTGAAGGTAGCAACACTGGTGAGTTTTTAATTGGCACATTTTCTGAAAAACTGACAAACTGTTGACTTTAAGGTTTGTGTATTACTATAGTTGAATCCGTAGCACTTTCCTGAAAAGATATAGTATTTTTAGAATTACTGAAACCATCACAAATGAATTTCCATCCTCTTACACTGTTTTGTGTGAAGGTAAAAAAATCTCAGAGAATGATATTCCAAACTTGGACAAGTAAAACCAAACTATCTGCATGGTTAGATAAAAGCAGAGATAATAAGGGAAGAAAATGTCATTTGGTTGGAAGACGCCTTGGTCTGATTCCTTTTGCTCAAGGCCACTTCAACAGGATGGGTGTTTTTCTGACGTGGGCTTGAACTCTGTTCCACAGTTCAGACAACCTGACCTTGAAACTACAATCTGCAAGTGCCTGCAAGTTATTTTTCCTGGTCCAACATCAGAGTCTAAATAAACTGCTGGCGGCTTTCAGATGGATGAGCTTCACAGGGACTCATACAGAGTGATTCACCAGAGTTCAAACCACAGCAAGTCTGGAAGTGGGAAAGAACAATTATATCAAAAGATCGCCTGTTAGGGCTCTGACAACCCCTCCTTCTGCCACACAGGTTGCGAAGAGGACATCTGTCCTCCGTAAACTCACCAGGACGTCGCTGTCGGAGGGTAGAATGTCTGGAATGTGCCCTTGTGGTCAGTGGGCCCGTGATCCAGTCATCTGGCTAGCATTGTTTCCAGAGTCTGGCAACAAAGGCATCCTGCTCCACCTCTCACCTTAGTGGGGTTCTCTCTGGACAGGGCTGAAGGAATTCCTACCTCAGGAGTTATGATTTGGACCTCCGGGTCAGCCAGTTGGGGACCACCCTCGTCCAAACATATCAGCTCTCACATTGTCCAAGCGGTTCATATTTTGGTTCGTAACATCATATTGAGCATATTTTGTGATAATACGCTGACATCAGCTGCTAGGAATGTCTGTCAGTTCACCAATCTTTCCCACCCTGCTCAGTTCATAGCTCACCACTACAGCGTGTCATTACTGTATGAAAGATTTGTGTTTTGGGAAGGAGACGTGTGGGAGGTGTGTGTGTCAGTGACTGTCTTTGATGTTGTCACGGACTGAATGTCTTGGTGTAAAATGTTTCAGTGGTCAGAAGGACAAGTTACTGCAGCTCCCTGCTAATCACAGAATAATTGTTTTGTAGGAGATGCTAAGAGTTGGATTCTGAAGAAGGTGTCAGGTAAAAATAAGAGAAGTATTTTTACATGAACATGATATCTCTGTTTGTTTCTTTTGTGTTTATTTAAAGACTGCAGTTCATGATTCAAAGACAGCTCATGAATTAAGCCTTCATGTTAATTTGTTGAAGGGGATAGTTTAGATCTTTTGGGGTGGGATTGCATGAGGTACTTATCCATAGTCAGTGTATTACATACAGTAGATGTCCCACATGGAAGCTAAGCAAAGTGCTAATGTGAATAGATGGATAACTGAATGGGTCTATGGACCGGCATAGGCCCAGGGGCCCAAAGTATCAGGGCACCCCTTGCCTTCACTTGCAAATGTCACTCGAATTAATAAGGAAGAGACTAAAAATGATCATAAATCTAAAAAAAAAACTGGCAAAACAATCAAAAATACACACAAAACTGTTATGAAGAAGCATAATATAACAAAAAAAAGGACACAAATTACCTAAAAGAGAAACAAAACCTTCAAAAAGATGCATAATGACTACAAAGAGATGCAAAACAACCACAAAGTCTGTGTGTCTTGTTCCTATGTAGCAGAGGTGGCAGTGTCTTTTGCATATTTGTGCTAAGGGGCCTATTGCCTCATAATTTGTCCATGCTGCTCTGGATGAGGGCAGCAGCAAAAAATATTTTAGTCACCCAAAAATAAATAAATCAATACCTGTTTAAGTGTATGCTATATTTATAATATTGACTGAAGTAATTATATCCCTGTCTTCAATGCCAGACTCCAATGAGGAAAACAGTAATTTTGCATTGCTGAACATGGCGGCTGCTGGTCTATTGTGCCTTGATCAGTTATTTTATTTGTGTTGTTGTGTGACTTTGGCATTTAAAAGGATTAGTTCAAAATAGCACAAACTACAAACTGATCAATGATTGTGCTCAATGAGCTAAAATGACTGTTTTTCTCAATGGCGACTTATGGAGACATGGCGTTGACGATAGCATAAATGGGGAACTAAAGCCTATGAAAGCTTCCCGGATGGAAAGGGCTGTCTGATAGCAAGGTAAAATGGAGAAAATATTCTCAGTATGGCATACCATATTGGATGAGGACCCAACAAACAAACAAACAAAAAAAAACAAATCAAAAAAAAAGGATAACAACAAAGAGCTCAGGTGAAGGCAGCAGCAAACACACAGGAGAACACAGGAGAACACAGGGAGGAACACAGACAAACTGATGAGGAACAAAGGGGAACACACAGGTATATATATACACAGAGGGCTAATCAGGAGAACGACACACAGCTGAGGTGGACACTGGGAAAGGAGGGAAACAGGGAACACAAGGGCGAAGCAAACAAGGCTGATACAAGACAGGTGACACTAACCAGGGAAACACAAAGACAGGAAGTAAAACCAGACATGTCACATTAAGGAGAGATAATACAAAATAAAACAGGAAACAGGGCATGAGAAACAAGAAACAAGGGAATCACAAAAAGAAAACCCCCCAAAACAAAGTCCACATTTGTTATAAACCCAGATCATGACACATGTATTTAAACTATTATTTATTTTTTAAAGGTGAGATTTTTTTGAAATGACTAAAATATGTTTTGTAGCTGCCCCTGTCCACTGCGGTACATCCCTTAGCTACAGTGCTGGTAATCCTGCCTGCTTCTCCAAACTAGGGGGCATGCTGACAGCTACCTACTGTACATTATACACTGACTGTGGATAAGTAATTCATTCAATCCCACTTCAAAAGATCTGAACTATCCCTTTCATCCCACTTTTACATTTGGATGAGATGAATTTCATGTAAACGGTGTTGCTTGTATTGAGTATAACCTGACTCTCCTATTCCCTTCAGTTCTACACAGCGTTTAGCCTAGTTTAGCTTTGTTTTACAGCTCAAAAATTCCCCTCTCATCCACCCTGTTTTCAGCAGCTGTTGTCAGCAAAAAAAAAAACAACTCTGAAAAACCCACTGTACACTTCCTGCTGCTTTTGCAGTTCTTCAGCCAGTCTGAACATCCAAATATTTTTCAGCTGTCCAAAGCAAAGAACCCTCTTTTTCTCTCTCCCTCTCTCCTACATACCACTTCTCTTTCTCTCTTCTCTCAGTGCATTGTTGCTATTTGCTCCCCAGCAACAGCTTTATTATTATTTTTATTTTTTTATCATCAGCCATCTCAAATGGATCTTCCTCTAACCATCACTCTCTTTTCCTCTCATTTCCTCCTCCCCCTCATCATTTTTTTCTTTTAATTTTACCCCTCCCCACTCCCCCCTGTTGCGTGCGACGAAGAGAGGTATACTCTTTCGTCAAGCCTGCACAAGTGGAGGGAGGAGGGGGTCAGAATTGAGGGGGAGGAGGAAGGTGGTGGTGGTGGAGGGCTGCTGGGACGGATCCATTTTCAAAGCGTTATCTTTTCATTTGTTTTCCTTCAACATTTCACTGCTATTTAGGAGGAAGAAAAAAGAGAGGAGAAAAAAAAAAGAGGAAAAACCATACTCACACACACATACTAAGAAAAGGCCCAGATGGCCATCGCTCATAAAGGGAATCTTTCAGTAACGACTCACCAGCCTATCTACCATGTTAAGACAAGACACTCCAACAGCCAGCCCCCACCCCGACAAACCGCAGCTGCCAAAGGGAGATTTGTATCTTTGCCTGGGAGAAA
This sequence comes from Plectropomus leopardus, assembly GCF_008729295.1. Lineage (NCBI taxonomy): Eukaryota > Metazoa > Chordata > Actinopteri > Perciformes > Serranidae > Plectropomus > Plectropomus leopardus. The sequence goes on along the minus strand of NC_056473.1, from coordinate 10,517,672 downwards.
AAGCACAGTGTTCCCATCCAAATGTCACCCTAAGTGAGCATCAAATGGGACTCACCTGTAGTCGCGGAGCGCTTGCTTTTATTTGAAACCTAACCGTTCCCAAAAGAACTTCCCCACCCCTCGACTTGGCAGGCAACACAGACCGTGATATCTGTCTAGGATGTTCCTCTTTTCTTAAATCAATCCAAGAAGCGTGTATTCATCCCCCCCGAGGCTGCTTTTAATCCCCTCATCATGAGAAGAACCGCAAAACCTCCTCATAGTTGTCTCCATTCCCACAAGCATACTTGGGACAAAAACACATTTTCATTTATCTGGTGGAATCTCTTGTCAATGACATACTATTGTGAGAGCACATGAGGAGGGAGGGATGGGAAAGAAGAACCGAGGGTGGAAGGACAAGAAGAGAACGGGAGAGTGATTACCTCAGTGGTTAGCACTTCATTACCTTGTGTCTCACGTTGTTTTATGTGCATGGCTGTGTCTTAGGTGGGCTGTAATGGGATAGCTAATGTCAGGCCCCACATACTCCTGGGAATTTTTTTTTTCCTGTCTTCCTTTTAAAAAGAGACAACGGTGGATGGACCACCCTGACAGGGATTAATGTTGATGGTGGTTTTACTAATGAGTTATCTAAATGTGGCGAAGGTTCAAAGAGGTCAGATTCTGGTGATATGTGGTCATATGTACAGTAGTGGTATTGAGCAGATTAGCGTAACGAACAGAGTGTACTTTTCCCAACAAGCCACTGAAACACGAGACTGGGCGAATTTGATTACTGTCTAACAGGATAAATTGACGGGATGCGGAAAAAAACGAACAATCTAATTTTGTGATGTGCTGAAATCTCATTTTAGGTTGGGCTTTCTAGGATAATTGTGTGTTTGGTGTTCTTGTACCCAGATCCAGCTTCTGGACACAACACAGTGATTGGGTTACTTGTCTGGAACTAGATTTATGAATATGCAAATGTACATACAGCACTCCAATGTGATGTGGTGTTCTCTGTTTTGTCACTTCTTTGAAAAGCCAGAATCATTACTCTCACACTTGGAGTCTGATCAAGCAGCCCTGTCTCCTAGAAATTAATATTGTATGTTATGAGATTCTTGATTCCATTGTGGAAATGTGATTGCTGCCTGGATAATGTTCAGTGACGTTTCATTTAGGTAATTTAACACTACATTTATGTACTGTGTAGGCTTCGTAAGGAGGCAGTTGGGGACATAAACTATATAAATAATGGATGTAGCTACGACATTGTCACCCATTGGTTTGTGGACTGCCATTTCATGGCTACCAGTTTGGTATTTTGGCCATCTTGATCTTGGATTTTTGGAGCTAGAAGTGACTATATTTGGGTGAGAGGTTGCAGCTGTGGAGAAGCAAGGGCCTGTTACTCAAGTGGCCTGCTCCTAAATATGTGAAACTCTGGACTTTATTAAAATGGTTGAGTTGTAAAATTCAGCCCGTATAGTGGTCATGAATTTTGAAATTAGCTATAGTGACCAAAGCTGTTGTTTTGTTTTTTTTAAATTTTGATTTCTTTTTTTTTTTTTTACAAGTCTGTAAAAATGTTAACATGGAGGTCTATGGCAATTTACTCTGTTTTGAAGCCAGCCTCAAGTGGCCATTTGCTGAATTGCAGTTTTTTGGCACTTCTTGGAGAAACACCAAGGCAAAGCTGAAAAAAATATTATTTATTTAATCCAATTTAACTGAATGAGACCAAATTAAAGTTAATAATAATAAAAGCTAATAAATGAAAACTAAATATTTACAGTGTGGAAGTCAGTGGTGCCAATAATGTGTGAGATGCATTAGCAGAGAATGTGTGCAGGTGTAAAGGTAAAGGTGCATAAAAGTAAACAAAGAACTAAAGCCGGAGAACCAAGCCAAAGAGGGGTAGGAAGATATAGCAGCAAAGAAGAAGTTTAGCCAGAAAAAGGCTACCAGCTGCACACTGACTTAAATAACCTGGGAGGGAACTGGTGTTCTCAGTTTCTCTAACAATCACCTACCTGCAAAAAGAGAGCATAGGCAGGTATGATGTCACAGGCGTCACTACAGGGACAATGCATTGACACCAGAACTTTGGGTTTGCATCAAGGCTCTTGCCTTAGGTTTTGGCAAAAAAAGGGGAAAGATCCTGATTTCAGTAAAGTGTTAATAAAAAAGGTAATAAAAAAAAGTAATGTTTTAGTTTATATGAATGGATTCTGTATTGCAAAATTGCCAATTTTGGCAGAAAACAACTGAAATGTGTTATATGTTCAGTTTCAACCTTTTTTCGACTCACCTGATATGATAATAAGCAACATTTCCTCATTATGTTAATAGAAAATGTAATTTACCCTCCATCATGTGTCCCTCAAAATGTATTTGCTGTTTCAGTTTAGTTGTATATAAACATAATTTCAAGGTGATGGGACTGCATCAAGCCCCCCTCCGTGTGAAACAACCACGTCTGGAGAGCAGCAGAGGAAGAGGAAGCAAGACAAGGAGTCCGCACCCGAGCTCATATCAATCACTCTAATGTCAGTTTGAGGATGGCCAGTCAGTTGGCAAAGATGATAAGGCCATGTGAAGAGAGACGTTGTTAAAGGGTGGCAGCGTGAGAAAGTGTGATAGTGATGCTGTAACACCAATAAACAATGGGCAGAGACAACATGTGAGCTGTGTCAACACATTAATCCAGTAGAGTAATTGCAAGACTGAACTTTCAAATCACTTTATTTACAAGATGAAACAAAGACGATTTATTTAAAAAAAACAAAAATTGGCAGTGAAGTGGCTGCAGGACAAAACTGGACGGGAGTTTCCCCGGTCACTTCTTGGGACTATTTAAATTCACATGAAAAGCGGACAGGCAAAAAAGACAGAGAGGAAAATAGCTATGAATGGAAAGAGAGTGGAAAAGCAGAGGGAGGGGGGGAAAGGAAAAGAAACTTTAATCACAGAAACACTGACCCATAAAAAAGGAGAAGCAGACACAAGTGGAAACCAGTGGAATGTTATCCAGCTGGGGGATACATCCATCCATCCAGCTCTTTCTGCTGTATTTCTACTTAAAGCTATGGGTGAATTCAATTGGGGTGGGGGGGGGGGGGGGGGGATGGTAAAAGAAAAACCTCCGAAACAAAAACCAAATTGAAGGATGAGCTAAAACCAGCAGTGCTAAAACCCTGCGGCCATGGGATCGGGTCCTGGAGCAGCCAGGCCGCACATCTCTGAGCTCCAGCCAAGACCGACTCTGCTTCCCAGCCCTCACTTCGGCCTTTCACACTCTGGAGAGAGAGACAGCGCTCACACAGAGTGCTGAAGGCTGTTTAATTACCTGACTGGCTAGTTAGCTGGACGTCTCGGCCATGGCGTCTGACGGGCTTCCTCCCAGTCTCCGCTCTTCTCCATGGCCTAGACTCGGCCCCACCGTACGAGAGCTAAAACCCACATCCCCTTATTGGGAGCCAAGGCCAATTAGCTCCATCCATGCTCACACTGCTGACTATTCGCTTTTCATACTTGCCTGTGTACATCCTAATGCTAACAAGAAAAAGATGTTCTGAGATGAGAATTCTTATCAGTCGCTCGAAGATCGGCAGGACGCAGAGTTCACTAATTTACAATGAAAGGGTTACATGCCATAGAAGCATTTCCTCATCTCAGCCTCTGAAGAGGCAAAGTGTGCATGAGTACGTGTTTTAAAATACTTGGCTATGTCCCATCGTGTTATTTTTACACCCTCCTGTTCATGCCCTAATCACTTAGCCTGGGGGAAACCACTCCTTCACCGGATGAACTCTAGTTGCCATTTAGAAGGGCAGGATTTATCTCATTAAATATTATAGAGACGTGTGTAAAATAAATCCTGTGGATCTAGATTGTGGTCTGGGGGGAAACATCTAGAGAGCTATGATTTAATGGAATGACAAGCAGTACTATTGTGTTAAATAGCTGTGTCACATCTGAATATTTGGGTGACAGATAAAGAAAACGTGTGCAACAACGCCGACTGCATCTCTCCCATTGCATAGCAGTTCAGGCACGCCTACAACATACTTTGAATTTGCATTGTAGTGCATTGCCTCTGCTTGGGAGATTTAGAGGAATGAATGGGTCTGCCCGCTCCATTGATGTTATTGAGTGGCATACTGCAGTATGTCTCTCGACAAGGCCCAGCTCAAGCGGATCTCTGCAATCATGAGCAACAGGTGGGCTTGGACGGCGTTCCCTCCACTGCAAACAATTTTGCTTTGAAACCCCTAAAGCCTGATCCAAGACAGGAAAAACTTCCCATTAGTGCTGCTTATTTTCTTTTCATGGACCACACAGACAAGCACACACACACACGCACAAACACACCAGAATATGTAAGCATTGACTTTCATTCATTTCCTGGAAACTTTACCAAACTTAAACCATAATCACAGCATGCCTAACACCAACCGTAACCGTTACCTTTAAGGAATAGTTTCAACATTTTGGGATAGATATCCTTTTTTTTTTGTTTTGTGTTTTTTTGTGAGTGTTTGTGGAGAAAGTTGATACCATTCACATATCTGTTCAGAAACATATGGCTATAGCCAGCAGCATGGGTGTAGGTTTTGCATCAACATTGGAGGGAACACATATGAAATGGGGGATTTGGAGGTCCTCCGCCAGAAATTTTTGAGGATTAACCACATAATTTCCTGCATTATGGTGATTTTTTATGCTCCAATCTGTGCATTGTCTGCGTCGAATTATCATGTAAAAGTCTGTAGCTTTGTCGAAATAGAAGTTTGCTGATACTTTTATGTTGGATATACTTTCATGGAGACAAACGCACGTTCTAAATATTGAGGGGGATGTGCCATCCTGAAATCTACACCTATGGCCAGCAGCAAGTTAGCTTAGCTTTGCAGAAAAAAATGAACTGGGGTAAACAGCTGGTCTGGTGCCAGTCAGTGGATATAAATCCACCTACCAGCAACTCTAAAGTTCACTTGTTGTATCCGTAGACTACAGGAAAATAACGGAGGCAGCCACTGTGGCGCCATTCATGGTTTGTGGACTGCTCACGATCTTGAATTTTTGGAGGCAAAAATGAACATCTTTGGACAAGAGGGTGGAGCATGATGTTCTAAATTATCCATGATGTGATAATTTAATGTCTTGTCTTGCTTTTGCATTTTGTGTGGACCCAAGGAAGATTAGTTGTTACTGCCGTAACAACCAATGTGATCCTGAATAACAAATAAAGGACACTCTTTGCAGACAGCCTGTCACTCAAAGCAGGCATTCTTAATTACACATAACTTTAAGCCTTAATAAAATGGAAACAGACGAATGATAAAAATTAAAAAAAAAAAAAAATCACCCCCTGTACGGTTGTAATAAATGAGCATTTTAGCTATAGAGACCAAAAACATTTTTTGTACCATGCTGCAAACATGTTTATTTCTGCTGTTAAGTTGGGCATTTTAACATGGGAATGGGGATTGACTCGCTTTTGGAGGCAGCCTGAAGTGGCCATTAGAGGAAGTGCAGTTTTTTTTAGCGTTTCCACATTGGCTTCATTTGTCAGCCCTAGGGGTTGGCACTTTGCTGTATTTTGTTAAAAAGTGTAAAACTTTAAATATAGCATTTTCTGGGCAGGTATATGCTGAGCTTTTTCTTTGGTCGGATCTCATAAGAGAATTTCTGGCCGATGGATTTTTTCAACTTGGGACAGAGCAAGGTCTTAACCCTAAATTTTAATGGTTTACCTCTGTGAGGACTAAATAGAATGAGTGTCCCCATAAAGCCAGATTTTTGTCCTTACAACACAGTCAATAAGAGTACAAAAGCACACATATAGACACAGACAAAAAGCCAGTCATAAAGTTCTCCCTCACTCCAGCTTTGTGTTTCTGGTAGAGGAAGAGTGCACTACAGCTACAGCTACAGCTACGGCGGGCTTAAAGTTGTAATCAGAGCCTCGAGCCATCCACCCTGCGCTGGGACTCTGGAGTGGTTTGAGAGTGGGCCAGACATTCCAGAAGAGATCGCCGCCCAGACACCCAGCAGCAGCCAGTCAGCAACAAATTCCAGAATAGCAGTGCTGCCGCTAAAAATAGTCATCTGGACAGGAGAGGGATGGAGAGCCGCGGTGTGTGGAGGGGGCCCGCTGGATGGAGGATGAATGTTAGAGGAGTGGAAGTTGAGCAGGAAAGGAGGGTGGTTTATTCCATTCCATATCCAGTCACAATGTTATCACAGCAGCGCAGAGGAAAAGGAGTCCTGCAGGGATGCGAGTTAGGGAGCCTGTGTGAGTGCTTTCTGAGAGAGCAGGAAAGAATGAAAGAGGACTTATAAAAATGTGCACATGCAAGTGTGTCCATGCATTTGTGTGTGCGTGTACAAAAGCATAAAAAGCGGCCTCTCAGACTGTTATTTCTAAAACAATGTGTCAGCTAAGCAAGGGAACACACGCTCCACTGTACTCAGGACTTTCTGCGGGCCCGGCCCTCTGTTTATTTTTCCTGCAATGAACGGGCAGCTCGGTTTACAACAGCCACCCTAAACCTTCACTGTGGAACATCCTGCCTGCAACAGCAGCCAGACGCGCCAGGCAGCACTGACCTCGCCAAATCCTCCGCCAGCTTTTTGCTCGATTTGCAGAATATCCCCAAACTTTCCTCATGTGAAGCTGTTTTTCAGGAGACAAAAGGAGTTGTAAACTGATTTGAAGCGCATGTAAATTCTTCAGCTTTCATGTCCCAAATCCCTCTGCGTGTGACGGCTTTTATCCGATGCAGCTCAAGGGGGAGTTCTCTTTTCAAGTCTGTGCTCCATGCTAAACGGAGAGAATAGCTTATATCTTCCAACATTATGCAGACCTCCATATCTGCAAGGCATAGAGTCGGGGTCACACTAAAGGACCGGAAGGGGTATTTGGGGAGGGGTCTGAGTTTTTTTGGCATTTTGAATGCATTTATGCCGTCTCTACCAATAAACCCCCACCTCCAGTACGGGGGCAAACAGGCTCACCTTCTGCATGTGGAGGGAGGAGGGTGAAGGAGGGAAAAGTTCAGAGGGTCTAGCAGCTGGACTTTATTTAAGGGTCAAAAAGTGAACCAGAAATTGTTCTGGAGACATTAAAAAAATCCCTTTGAAACTCAGATCATATCGGTGTCAGGGGTGCAGCCGCTGAAATATCAAAAGAATTTTTGTTTCTTTCTCCACAACACTGTATTGGCCCTTGTATACATCTGACAATTAAAAGGTCCAGTATGCAGGGTTTAAGAGGATATAGTTGCACAAACCGAATATAATAAAACAAGTATGTTTTCTTTTGTGTAAAATCCCCGAAATAAGCATTGTTGCATTTTTGTAACCTTCAAAATAAGCCGTTTATATCTACATGCAACACATTCTCATTCCAAGTCGTCACATGTTGCCGCTTTGCAGTGGACTTGCGTGTGTAAATATTACACTCTAGGTTTCCCTTTGTGTCTGCTATTTATGTTCAGTGATGCCACAAGCTTGATGTCAACACAAGCACATGGTGGGATAATGCTGCACGTGGCAACCAATGCCAGGACGCCAACAAATGCACATGCTGGCACAGATGGTAAGAATTAGGCAAAAATTTTACCATGTTTCTGCAGGAGCCTAGAACAGACAAACAAAACACTGGCTCTAGATGGGACCATGTGCATTTTTGCATTTTTGTGTTTTTGCTTATAGTTAGCAGCCCCTCTGTGATGAACCAAACAGCAATATAAAACCATTGATTTTTAACATGAACTGCTTTATTCAGTTTTTTGTTTTATTTTTACCAGTTTATATCCCCTGGTCTGTTTGTTTTGGAGAGGAACAGACCTCGGTGGATATTTCGGTTGCTGCTAAAATCCCTCTGAACATCTGGATCTTAAAAAAGGTGAGCACACATTAGCAGGTGCTGGGCTAGCAGCCCTTCTGTTATAAGCCGAACCATATTAAAGAAACATTGATTTATAACGTGAAACTGCTTTATTCAGTGTTCTTACAGGTTAAAATCACCTGGTTGGTTTGTTTTGGAGACAGACCTCTGTGGATAATTCAGCTCCTGGTTAAAACCTCCTGAACAATGAACACTGGAGGAATCTGAACTAATGCTTGGCTTATGAGAAAACTTTCAGCTTGTTGCAATCTGCAGTCCTCACCATTAAATGCCACTTTATCCTACACACTGCTCCTTTAATTACTACAGGCATTTAAATTATTGCATAATTGCTTTATTAATGCTTGCCCTCTGCTTGTAGTATTACATTTCAGCTTTGTTCTTGCTCACCTTTGACCTCGACAACTGGAATTTGCATTAAAACAAAAAGAGATCCGTGTTTGCTCCAAGGGAAATTAGCCTGCTGTTTTAGAAAAAACTTCCCCAAAGAAATAATGACTTTAGATGATGATTGATGTAATTTTCTGTAGTTCACTGTCAGTGGGACAAAATTGAGTATTGATGTATGAGGGATTTATAAATAGAAGGCTTAAAGGGTACTTTTATAGCTCAGACTAGCTTACAAAGGCCAATTTCAGACTTGGGATAACAGTTTCAATGTGTGATTGAGGAAACCTAAATCCAGTTCTGCACCATACTGTAGAAGTATTTGATGCTTTCTTCTTCCAAGGCCTGCAGCTTGTGTCTGGCCAGCACAAGCTGGGGGTGCTGTCCTACTCATCAGGACCAAAGCCCCGAAAGACTACAGAGCTTCCAGCCGCCTACCCACTCCCCCCTTGCAAAATGTGGATCAAATTAACCCAGCAGCAGCAATGTTCTCCCTCGACAATCAATTGACTCTCCAAGTCCTAAAAACAGACACTCTTGTTTCTTCCCGGAGCCAGACGTGAACTGTGTTCTCTGCTCCGTGTTGTCTGCTGCTGTTTGTTTGACTCTGTCAGTTCTCTAATGACAAAGAAATTGCTTTTCTCCAGAGACTGTTGCAGTCTACTCTTTTAGTAATTACCAGCAGGTGTGCAGAGTCCAAAAAGCAGCTATTCATTGAAGAAGTAATATCAACACTTTTGTCACACAACTGCCCTGATGATTTGTTTTTTATTTTACTCTATTTCCAGCAGATTTCAGGTGAGCCGCTACTCACCTGTTGGTTTTGGCATGTGTCGTCTCATTAGGGTGCAAAGTTGTCCGTTGTGTAACATGCAGACCTTTCTTGATTGGGAATGGCCAAAATTGCAGTTTGCTTGACTGGGACTGGCTGTCAATCAACCACCAAGGGCTCATTCCCAGAATAACTGAGTCTGCTGTACTTAAGTTTAGCAAGATTTGAGTGCAAATACAAGGACTCTTCTCCTGAGTATAAAACAGTTACGTTCTTTGGACTTAAAAGGTCCAGTGTGTAGGATTTATAGAAATATACTGGCACAAATGGAATATCATAAGTGTTTTCTTTAGTATATGATCACCTGAAAATAAGATCTGTGTTTCGGGGTGGCTCCACAGAGACCACCATGCTGCACCACTTCATTTCTACAGGAGCCCAAAATGGACAAATCAAACGCTGGCTCTAGATTGGGCTGTTTGTGTTTTTGGGCCAGCCACCATAGTTAGCGGGATCCACAAAGAGCCGAACAGCATTTCAAAAACAATCATTTATTATGAGAAACTGCGTTAATCAGTGTTTTTAAGCAGTTTAAATCACCTGATCTGTTCGCTTTGAAGAGGAAGAGACTGCTGCGGAAAATTCAGCTCCCTCCCTAATAATAACTACAAAATTCTAACTGGGAGCTCATGCTTGTTACATGGGAGACGTTTCAGCTGGTTGTAATTTGCAAATCTAAATACCGCTAAATCGTACACGCTGCTCCTTTAAAAAGTCTACTCTAAAAAGTTTGTAGTTTTGTCCTATGTGGAGCAGAGTGAATGAGCCACAGTGCCTTCCAGTAGTTGCCAGTTTTCATGGTGGAAATGGATATTATTTTAATATGAACCTGTGAAGAATAAAGAGAGGGAGGAAGGAAGAAAGTAATAGCTGGTGTACCACAGATAAAGAAAATAACGTCCTTTATTTTGGATAAATCATCCCTGATGTATTTTGGTTTCTGTCTGCGTTCATGTGTTGAATGAACCAATGAGCTGTGGGCCATTCTTGCCAATGCAAGAAGATGCTGGGCCCAAACAGAAACATACAGCATCATAAAGCACTCTGCTGTCCATCAATACAATATGCTCAGTGTATTTCAATCATTATATTGCTGCCTCATAAATGGCTCATAGGTGGGCATGTACATTAGTTTGCACGGTTTTTAGCACATGAGGCTTGCTCTTAAATCCTAGATCACTGGCTTCTCACTCAAATTTACTACCCTGAGACACAAAAAAAAAAAAAACAGATCTCAAACGTCTCCTGACCAATTGAAGGGGAGGGGGTGGGTGCGCCAATGTGCATAAACCAACATGTATGCTTAACTAATGAGCTTGACAGGGTTGTATGTGAGGAGTGAAAGAAATATGATACATGGTGGCAGAATAAATTATTTTGCAGAGGTGGTTTAAAAACTCTCTGTGGATGTTTTATTACTTGTTCCACTGAGAAAATTAGCCACTGTTGGACTTTATTGTGACCAAAAAGTGCAGAAGTTCTGTGCTCTGCGAGGGACAATACCACAAACTTTTTACAACCACCTTTAAAGCCTATAGGGAATGACTTTGAAATGCATAAAAAAAAAAAAAAAACACATTTGGATTTTGGGTGGAGTATCACTTTAAAATCCATCAAGTTAATTTACAGCTGAGGCTGTGTGGAAACAATGGCTAATTTCAGCCCCCAAAACTGGTACATACTTATTGATAGCTTTGCTTTTAAGCAGGCCATGAGGTTTTAACAAATTCTTTCAAGTCAAAGTGACCTGTATTCTTTTGTTAACCCCAAGCTTTTGCCTCCATCAGTTTATTCAATTCATTATGTTAAGAGTTTTGGATAAAAATAGAACACCTTTGAAATGTGGATCACCACTGCTGACCTCCTTCATGTCTTTATGTAGGTTTTTGGGTCACACATTCTCAAAAAAGAAATTAGGACATCTCTCCAGTAACAGTTTATTTTACACTTGTCCCTACTGTAAGAAGACAAGTGGTGAATGAAGTATTTCTACCTCAGTCTGACCGCTGGGAATATTTGTTTTTACAGTTCTATCACTGGATCAAACCGGAGAGAACTTTTTTAAAGAGGTCCTTAAAAGTCAGGCTTGAGCTCTGGAAATAGATAAACACTAGTATGTGACAGACACCAACCTTGGCCTATTTTGTGAATGGGATGGAGAGTGTTTGCACAGCCCACTCGCCAGAAAAAATGTTAGCATTGTAAGTTTCTGCAAACCACAAATACACTGCATTTGCATGTTTTATATGGATCATAAACATTTCTAAAAGGATGTAATACATAAGCTGACTTTGTTATCAGGAGATGTTAAATGGTATGTCACCTTGGTGCGACACCTCTAAGCTGCAGACCAGTTGTGTTTTTACGAGTCTTTGCTGTGTTTTCATCAGCTTTTTAGGCTCCAAATGTGGGTGCTCTGTCACGATCTGGCAGTGTTTTTGCAGCAGCTGTTTAGGCTTCAAATGCAGGTGTTTATAGCAACCCATCAGCAGGAATATTGCCAAGAAACCAGTTTTTGAGCCAAAACATTATCTTTTACTAATCATAACCTAATGGTTTTTTTTTGCCTAAACCTAACCACAGAATGTAATGGGATGTGGTAGGACCCAATTGCAGCACAACGGAGCAGGTGAGTAGTTGGTACTGACCTTTATTTAATCTTTTGACAGGTTGAATGGAGCAAAGGTGAGTATAATCAGGTTGCAGGTAAGTAGGGACAGTTATCAGTTCAGGGGTGGAGCAGAGTTCGTAGTCAGACTACCACCTAACTATCACCTGTGAACGTGAAGCAGACTGGCAGGTGAATGTATCAGGTAAGTTGCAGAAACACTTACAGCAGAGAGCTTGTGGGATAAGCGGGGACTCCAGAGAGGGGCAGCCAGGGCTTGTGGTCAAGGAGGAAGCAGAGTTTCTGTAAGGCAGGCAGCGGAGCAGATGATTTCAGTAGGAACAGGTAGCAGGATCAACAAGGACAGGTGAGGAGTGGATGTACCATCAAAAAGATGCCGATCTCTCTAGACAGAGCTGAAGCAGTAAAACACTGCACAGCCACAGGCAGATGAGAACCAGGAAGTGCAAAACTCGTGGTTAGAGAAGGAAGGCTGTTAGGTTTACGGAGCAGAGACGAGGAGAGGTGGTCAGAGGTGAGCCGAGTCCAAACCAGGAGCAGAAGCAAAGACAATCTGGCAAAGAGTGAGTGGAGTGAAGCTGCTTAAATACTGGCTTGATTGGAGATGAAGAGCACCTGGGAGCACCAGGTGGAGGTGATGAGGCTGATGAGGGGGAGTGGCTGGGTGGAGAGAGAGGTGAGGGTGGAGTGAATGAAAAAAATCCCACAGCAGTAGGAGAGAGGCAGAGCAGACTGTGACACAGGATTGTTTAAACGTGAAGTTTCAACTAATCCACTACATGAAAATGTTCAAATGTAACTTATCTGTGATTGCAGTAATGTCAAGCCAACATTTTTTTCCTACATACACCTTAGTATTCATCCCCCTGAGGCTTATTTATACCTAAACTTAATTGGCATATTTGGTGACCCTTAGTTTACAGTTTAATCAGACCCAACTGTTTAATTCTTAGTAAACACAAGTATCAACACAGCGTAAAAAACAAACACGTGTAACTTTCAAGATCCATTTATTTAAATTGATACAGTACTACAGAGGCATTGTGTTGAGTAGAAATACACCCGGATGGATGAATTAAGACATTTTACAGGATTTTAGGAGCTGTTATTGATTTCTTAAAAATACACGCTTTACCGCTATCTTCACAATGAGATGATGCCACTCTATTTCTGTCATATTTTTTCAGTGTGCAGCACGTTCTGAACACAACACACAGTCTAAAGCAGGCCAAAGCATGTACAGGGAGTATTCTGACAATTTAAATGGCTTGATCACCAATAAATACATGTATAAAAACACATTGATAATAATTTTTCATTATCAAAAAAAAAAAAAAAAAAAAAAAGTTCATAAAAGATACCAAAGGCACGCAACTTAATCCACCTTGGCAGTCCAGGATCACCAAAACAAAAAACAAAACAGAACAAAACTGTGGCAAAAGCCATCAATAGTAATGAGACAAAAATAATACTTAAATAACATAATAATACTAATTTATTATTATTGTCATAACAATATCCAGTCAAGTTTTCCTATGATTAGACTTTCTGCTAACTAACAGATATGCACCATGTATTTCCAGTTTGGCAGAGTTTAAGTTTCATCTTCAGATTCTTTCCATTGCTTTAATTCCTTTTTCTCCTGCATTGTTTTGGACCTCTCCTGCTTTGGTAGAGGTGGAAAGGCAGTTTTCTTCTGGTCAGTTATTGATACATTAATACAGATTCTTGCATGCTGTAGTATTCCAAATTAATTTATAAGAGGTGTTTTTGCCATTTGGAGGTTGTTAAAGGTCTTCTCTCCCAGACGTTTTGCAAAATGTGGGGAAACTGCACCAATTTCAGATCCGATTTTTCTGGGGAGAAATCCCAATACTTCGAGGAAGGAAGTATTTTCTGCCATAAGATAAAGCAATATAAAGTTTCTTACATTTTGGAAAATCAAAAACAGAAGCATAATAAAACAAAAATACTAACATAGTATAATTTTCTCACTGTAAATCCAGTTGACAATAAAATGCAATACAAAAGGCAATAAAATGCAATATAATACGCAATGGGGTCTTTCATTTGAACCAGTACCCAGGACCTTTCCTTCACACCAAAGGGACCACTGCAAACATTCAACATGTGATCTTTTTCCTTGGGGGTCATGGTTTTCCATCCACATCATTTGGTATTTTGGATGATGTCAGTCAACGTTCTCCCACTTTTTGCTGCTGTGGAAAAGTGTATAGCACTTTAAAGGTTGTGCACACACATCGACTGACCCTCAAGACAAGCTGTATCAACAGCCTCCAGCATCTCAAATAAAAACTGTAAAAGAAAACAGCCAGCACGGGGATGATTTCATTCACCGATGGGGATTCCCAAAAATCCAGAGGACTCCCATTAGTCCCTGACCTATCCATTCCCATGAATCATGCCAAAGCTTCATCACATCTTTGGTATTAAAAAAAAAAAACACTTTCCATCTACTCTTTCTACTCACTTTCTTTACTTTCACTACTCTACATTACAATTCCTTTCAAAAAATAAACCCTTGACCTTTCCTGTGTTTTGCAGGAAAGTCCTTTCAAAGCATCGCCCTTTCACACTCTTTTCTTCTTCCTCTAGCTATAAATCTCTACGCACCACTGCCTCTCGCTTACTCTCAAATGAAAACAATAGCTGGCTAATTGTGCTTGGTTGACATAATGGACTAGTATACACAGCTGGAGGGCTGAGCGCAGACCGCAGATCCCACCTGTGCTGAGTCGGGCTGATAGAGATCTCTAGCACCGACACGTCTCCAGCCTTTTGTCTGAGGAATTTGCTGTGTCATCAGCAGGCTAAGCAAACCACCTTACTTAGCTCTTTTGAGGAGCTTTGGGTGAAATATTAACTAGACTGACAACTGAAACCACCTTATGTATCTTTGGTAAAAAAAAAAAACAAAAAAACAATGAATCTCAGACTAAACAGCCTCTTTTATCAGGTAACCTAAAAAAAAATGAAACAACCATAGTTAAGAGAGCCAGGCACATTCCAGGACTGTGAGATGGTGTCTGTGCAATCTCCCTTCACTAAATGCCCCACTAGGTGAGTCCCTCCAGACCTCTGGTGCTGCCAGCAAATCTGCGCTCAAGCAAACCACCTAAACTGCTGACAAACCAAACTCTGTGCTTAAACACTGACAAAGAACACAGAGGAGGTCTTTCTGAAGCGACATATCTGTGTGTGAGTCTACTTGTGGAAGGAGCTGTGGGGGGACGAGACACTTTGATCTCAACTGTCTGAGACTGACCTTTGACCCCCTAAACTATTAAAGCTAGTCAGCTGTGTGCTGAAGGCCCTGGGTCTCTCCACATTCACAAACATTAAAAAAAAAGCACAACTGGTGACAGGTTGGCCTGGCTTTTTTCCTCCACTTTCAGGAAATGACATACATAATTTCTTTTTATTATGAATCAGAAAAGGCACTTCCTACATATTCCCTAGTATCATACACATATATAGGACATACGCTTTTATGAAGGTATATTTGCCTGCGTGTTTTACAAGCGCAGACACAGTTATATATGCCGGGTATATATATGTTTCTCATCACTGAGCAACATAATTATATATGTCAGTTCCCAGGACAGCCCAGTAACAGCCAGCGCCCACCAGTTTTGAACTAAAAGCTACAAAATATTAATAAATAATCAGCAATGTCAGTTATTATTGGAACAAGACCCTGGTTTGTTTGTTTTTTTTTTTAAGGAAGTAAAGATCACAAAAACGTGTGCTCTGTGTGAGTTTTAAGGTGCTTTTGTAAACTCAAACTCAGAATGGGTGGTGTACAAGGAGAGCCAACCAGTTTCTGGTTGTGCGTTTGTGATTCTAACTTGCCTTCTTGCTGAATATGTAAACATGTTGAACACAGCAAAGTCTATGGGTGGGTCGAGAAAGCAGACTGGGTGGCATTCTCTTGTGCCAGCTCCTCTCTCTTGTTCACTAACTGAATTTCCTCTGGCCAGAGAAGTGCACCTAAGTGTGTACATCTGTGTGTGTATGCATGTGTGAAGACGTATCATTTCCATCAAGATTTCAGCCCCATTTGGAAAACCGCTACTTCCTAAAAGGTGTATCCCAGTAACACACTGGTCGTTAATGCCACCTACAGTGTTATACATCTGTACACACAAATACACACACACAGTCAGTTCCCTCTGCTTCCTCTCTCTCTGCCACCCATCTTTTAGGTGAGGTTGCTGCTGATGTCCAGGGCTTGCTGGTACACCTGAGTCATGTCCTCCAGGTCCCCCAGCAAGGAGAAGCTGCCATTGTCCCCTGGGGAGCCTTTCGTTTTGGGGCCACGGCTGAACTTGGGTCCCTGGAGCGGCGGGGCTGCCTGGAAGCCCTTGAAGTTGGCAAGCTGCAGCAGGTTTTCAGCCGAGACGCAGGCCCTGATGTTTGGGCGGAGGTTGTGGGTGGAGGGATGCCACTCGGCCCCGCTGAGGGAGCTGGGCGAAAGGGACAGCACAGAGCTGTCCTCCCCGACAATGCTGGAGGGCCGACTCTGACTGCGGGACAGACCGGAGTCGGTTGAGGGAGGAGGCTCGCCAAGGACTCCAGCCACCGCTGCTGCTGAGGGAGGCCCACTGTAGGTGGAGTACTTGCCGTTTCGCTTCAAGATGCCCTTTCTCCCCATCACTCTCTTTGGCGGTGAGGTGGCTAGCAGAGACATACTGGCACCCCCTAAGAGCTCGGAGGACTCGCTGCGTTCTGGCGAGGAGTAGTACCCTGATTCCCGCTGCTGGTTGTTCTTCAAGATGCCTTTCTTGGGTAGAGAAGGCACCATCTTAGCTGGTGAGCCTCCTCCCAGACTTGGCTCCTCTTCCTCCTGATCTGGGCTTGAGGCTTCCTCCCCCACGTCGGCTTGTTGAGGCAACGCCACTTGGCCCAATTCCACCTCATCCAGACTGGCAGACCTTTGCTCATCAGCAACTCTGGTCTTCAGGATCCCCTTTGGTCTCTTCAGACCTGGCTTGTCCTCTGCTCCACAGTGGGTCTGTCCTGCCTCGACATTTTCCTTCTTGGACTTTTTGGGCCTCTGGCGCAGCATCTGGGGCATGGCTGCAGCCTTGGCTCCAGAACCACGTGGCTCAGTGCGGTTCTGCCAGTCGATGAAGCGGGCCAGCATGGGCGAGCCTCCGTGATCGCGTTGGGTCTCGCAGTCACACACACTGTTTTTCCAGCCCCAGTTTACCCACCAGTGGTTTGCTATGTCCTCCACTGTGGCCCGGCGCTCAGGGTTCACCATCAGCATCCAGCGGATCAGTCCACGGGCATCTAGCAACGAACACAACAGCAACAATCTGTAAGCCATCTCATACTGCACATCACATAAATATCTATTTGATAACATACACTGTTATTGGGTTGGGAAGTATATTGAAATTAGATTGAAATTGTGATTTTAGAATTGATATTAGGGATGGGAATCACAAGAGACTCTTCGATGTGATATTATCACGATATTTACATTATGATACAATATTAGTAATTTTAAATGTTCAGCAATATGCTGAGTATTGCAATAACATATGGTGCAATATATTGCAATATATGACCTTATTCCAACTTCAATTTATGTTATTATTATGTCCCCAAGTAAAACTTTAAAAAAGATCTGTTTTATCTAAAAAGATAAAGTTTCTGTGTCTCCATCTCACTTCAGTTATTTTTATTCCACCAAACTGTATCGAGTAGAATGACAAGAAATTGATTTTTTTCTCTTGCCTGATAGAGAATGTAATATTAATAGTTTATATTATGAAAAAAATGATACTTCGTATCCATGTATCAATACAGTATTGCCATGCAAAATATCGTGATACTATGCTGTAAGTTTTGTCTGTTGACCCCACTAGATTTCTTAGATTTTGGATATCCCACTATTGTAAATGTTGTCTGCATTACCATAACGTGATATAATTTTCTCAATGTAGCAGACTCTTTCTGCTGCTCTATTATTTTCCTTTATCCCCTTAGTCATTATATCCACATTACTCATTGTATAAATATTTTGTGAAAGCGCCAATCGTCAACTCAACAATATCATCAAAATATTGAGGTATTTGGTTGAAAATATTGTGAAATTTTCTCCATATCAATCAGCTCTCTGTTATTACAAGTACTCAATGGAGACATGGAGTGTGAATATTAAAGGCTGTCTAAATTAAAAAATGCTTAAACTGGCCTTGCCGATGTGGTTTTTCATAAAATAATGGAATAATTAAGGATGTAAAATGTGGTGATATAATTTTTCCAACATGCTACTTTTTTGTTTTTCACACAAGTGGCAATTATTCAATTTAGAGGCTTTTAAAAACAGTGATTTTACACCCTTAAAGTATTAGTCACTAAATATTTGATGTTATTTTTCTATTGTTCAATGTAAACCACAGTAATGCACCCTCAGTTAATTAACACAGTAACACATGGTACCGACAAAATTCACACCATGTTAGTGACTTCAGTTCTCAAAAATAAAAAACTCAAAAATAGCAATAAAAACAAACAGTTTTTCCAATTGCTATTTCGGTAGAGAAAATACATTTAAATGGCGTTTTTCACATTCCATTTCTTCCGTGAAAATGGCATTCCTAATTTGATTTTGGATTAATCAAAAATTAATATGTTAATGCGTAACAACAACTGAGTTGCATGCCAGGTTTGTGGTCCTGAGATATGGAGTTTCTTAGAAATGTCTGGACAAAAAGCATCATATGTAATGGATTATGCAGATTCGACTGTATGTGTTCACTCTGATTCATATTCCATTCATCAGTTTATAGGCAAACATCTCAAAAACTTTTGAGTATTTTCTGGAATTTACATAAAGAAGTGAGTCCTGCACAATTTATAGACAGAAAGACAGAGACAGGGGTCAACCGTTTCAGTTTCTGACAAATGGTGTACCTCACTGACTCTATCTTCATTCCTGCTGAACACAATTTACCAAGTATAGTTTATGCTATAGTTTTTTTAAAGGGCACTGGAATCAAGCATGTTTTTCTAGTGCAACAACAACAAAAAGTGGAAGAAATACAAACAGAGGTTCCAGCAGTACCTGAGGACTGAGTGGGCTCTTTGTACTCGCCGTTGCTAATCTGGCGAATGAGGTTTTTGTGGTCTCCCCCATCAAATGGCATGGTCCCATAGACCAGGGTATACAGCAGCACCCCCAGAGCCCAGCTGTCCACCTGGACAAAACAAAACAAAAAAAGGTTATAATTTAGTCCATTCTGTCTTATGCAGCACACACTCTGCCTATGAAATAAGGCATGTACATGTAGTACATGCAGCTGGCCAATAAAACAAAAAGCTGAGATATTTTAGACTGGTTGTTATGTAATGGAAATGCAGTTTCCCCGTCCTGTTTTGATTAGTGATTCATGGCATTAAAATGAATGTAGAATGAGCGCTGCTCAAATTCAGACCTGAGATGAGTTATACTCTTGTGTTTAACTTTAAGATGCACCACAATCACTTTTTCACGCAAACATCACAAGAACATCTCTGTTAAAGAGCTTGGGATGCTGCGGTGCTCCTCCAGTGTGTCTTTCATAGAAATATGACAAATGCGAGTAGTCTGGGAAATGGCTAGTTTCCACACAGATAAATCCTCCCCCCCCCCCCTTAGTCTCTCTTGCTCTGTCAAGCAGAAGCAAGCACTTTCTGACCACCGACCTAATGCAATGCGGCTTTCTGAGTAAGCGGTTACATAAGATTTTGTGTCTGGGGCATGAGGAGGTGCACAGCCACGTGGGAAGTTGTGGAAGTGGAAGAGGGTAATGAGTCCAGCAGAGATGGCAGAGTCGTGATATCCTGGCCCCTGATGACTCGCTGGAGACAAGCTGCCTCTCAGTCATCAGCAGATGACTGGTCTTGCTGTGTGTCTGTGTGTATGTGAGAGTGTGACAAAGATGGACATGTGATGTGTGTGTTGACTGTGGTTAGGGGAGGATGAGACGTCCGGAGGAATGTGCTTCTGACGGCTGAAGCTTTGAGACACAGTCTAGGAAGAGGAAATCAGATAGGGTCTGTTAAGGAGCGAGTGTACTTCCTCTAAGGATCTGGACCCACATCAAGAACGTTTCTCTCTCCTGTTGCCATTGGTCGGTTCCCGAGGGCGAGACAGGGCATGCACTATTGTTTTGTTCTATTTTCGTTGCCTGTGTTTGCTGTAATTTGTGGCCTCACCCCAACCAGGGTTCTGTAATTTCGATTGCAATCGGATTGCTGTAGTTTTTAGCACTCTGGAGTAAATTATAGTGAATTACGCTAAATTGAACGGTTGGACTTGAATATCTAAAAATGCAAGTTTTTTCCCCTCTCTGTTGCTTTGTTTTATGTAACTGATGCAATTTCAGAGACGACGCCCTTCAGAGTGAGTCTGGAATTGCCAGATAAGTGGCTTTGGGGAGACATTTTCACTCTTTCTTTCACCAAAACTATTTGACTTTGACCATGAGCGTCTCTTTGAGGCTGCGAGGGCTCATTCCGATTCCATTAAGATGAAGAGAAAGTGAGGAAAAACTATCCTCCAGTTCCTCACTTCAAAGGAGCCAGACGTGGTAGGAAGGGGAGGACAAGGGAGGGATGCAGACAGTATCTGAGCTGACCCACTGCAGAGTTGCAAGAGAGACCTCCCTTTGACTGGAGACTAACAGTAATCCCATCAAAGCAGCAGAAAATAAAGCCTATCCACTTCTTTGTGTATGGCCTATGTGGTGATAATAATCACTAGTGAGATAACAAGGATGAAAGCTATATAAGGTGAGAAATCTGGGAGGTTCGTTTCGTAGCAAATTTAACAGCTAGGGAAGACAATGATGATGGATGGATGCATAAAAGGAAAACATGTCCAGGAAATTAAGTTTGCGCACAAACAGCTGGGGTTTTAGTCATTGTCATTGTTTGGTTAAGTGGGCCTCACCTCTGGGCCACGGTAAGGTCTCCCATTGACGATTTCTGGTGAAGCGTAGAGCGGGCTGCCACAGAAGGTTTGCAGCAGCTTGTCCTTGTGGTAGAGGTTGGACAGCCCGAAATCAGCAATCTGTGGAAATAGAAGTATGTGTGGAATTTTACATCGACCATGTGATTGCTAATCCTTCACATAAAGATCAATTGAGGTGGGGTTAGGCGTGTCACAGTAACTACTTTTCTTAGACAATACGCTGTATTATAATTGAGATTAACAACATGACTGACATTTTGAGAACATTTTATGGCACTTTTATGATAGTTATATAATACCATAATAATGCAAGTACACCATGTCAAAGAGCAATGACTTTTTAATTCTTAAGAATATTCAGACATTGGAATATGACAAAAAATACTGAACAAGTGGCCGTATGTGAGAATGGAATTGGACATTGCACAGACTTTATCCTACCGGCTCCCTGGTAAAAAGTCTATGCAATGTCTGATTGAGTTTGTGTGTCAATAGAGCAGGTAACTGTCCGTATAATTAACAACAAGCAGGTGTTGGAGTGGGTGTGTTGATGACATTTCGATCATGCCCAAGGTGAAAAAATGGAGGAAAACACATCAAAGGGAGAGGAAGAAATGTCATTTACACAAAGACGACAAAAAACAATGTCAAACTGGAGAGATTAAGTCAAAGCCAAAACCATCAGACATGTTAAGGGAAAAGCAGAGACTTGGTTGTGTATGACCAAACTACAATCCGGCTACAGGACCGTGGTATAATCTACGACATGTTCTGCCACAAGTGCCACCCCTCGTCTGAATCAAACAGAATATTTCCAGTAGGTGGGAATAATTCTAACACAGTCTCACTACACTCAGTCTCACTTTTGGACTCAGGCAAGTAGGCAGGGGTGAAGAGAAATAAATAGGGAGAATGGTTGGCAAAAATGTTAGTCACGTTCATCAAGGTCAAAAAAATGATCATGTCATGATCATGAAAGGTCATGTCAATATATCATAAGATAAACTGATAACATAATTATCGTGACAGGCCTAGGTGGGGTATTACAGTCCGGTGGGTAAAGGATCACAGATCAGGGGTGAACTCACCTTAATATTACAGTTTTCATCCAGTAGCACATTTTCCAGTTTCAGATCCCTGTGCACCACTCCATTCTGGAAGACAATAATAAAAAAAACAAACTCATGATTGATGTATCTATCGATGCATTATTCACGAGAGATGGATCCAAGTCATAAACAGCGCATTGTATTAAGAGATGATTTACTCCGACAAAGCTAGCCTGCGGCTCCTGGGGGAAATCAAGGCAGCCTGTTGGTCTAGTACTCTTTAATTGGTCCTGTCCCTTCTGGGGTCTTTATGCTGACATCTGCTATAATTTTCTTCTTAAATTGACTCACATGTGTCACATAAACATGAGCCTGTAATTACCACATTGTATGAATGATGTTCTCACAGCATCTTGGGATTAAAAAACAACTATGCTGTTAATGCTTGGGTTTTAAAAAAAAAACACCCTGGAATTAACATGTGGTATGCAGGCAGACAGACAGACAGAGCCCAGATCAGATGCGGAGGAGTGACATCACCCGTCACTCCACCCCCTGGGGTTACGCTCTGCGTGGCATCTCCTATTGGTTATTGCCTGGCAGGGAGCTCGTGTTCACATGATCCTGATTGGTGGATACAAGGAAGAAATGGTTGTTTGCTTGTTGTGTCAGTGACTAACACCACCCCACCCGGTGGGAGGTTGTGCTTGGTGGTGATGACTCATCATTCATGGCTGTCTGGGACTCTCCTATCTGAGGACGATGACATCATCCCTATCTCCAGCTGGGGAGAGGATGACATGAGGGGAGCCCAGTCCAAACAAGCGCTGGGACCTTGGGGTTTTAAAGGGAGTAAGCGAGGTGTGGAAAAGGGGGTTGACATGTCATGGGTGTGGCTGGAGCTAAATCTCTAGGGAAAAGCTTTGGGGGTATCTCGGGACATCCATCAGTGTGTCAACAGATGAGGACCGAATTAATGCAGGAACTGTTTGGTGCACTGTAATCGGAGTGTAAGCCTGAATTAAACTGGCCTGTGTTCCATCTTCGCTCAGAAACAAATGACTCCCTTATACCAGCGCCAAGAAAACCATACTGTGTAGGGCCCGCAGATTAGCTGGATATATGGATGACTGTATGAGGTGCATGGTTAATGTTACAATAAGCATGCTGAGGCCTCGAAAACAAAATCTGGATGCATGTCAGAGAGGCAAAGAGAGATTTAAAAGGACAGTTCTGATTTTTTAGGGTTGTATTGGGAACCTATCCATACTCAGTGTATTACCTACAGTAGATGATGGACTGCACACCCCCAGTTTGGAGAAGCAGGCTGCAGTCTGGCAGCTAAGCAATGTACTGGTGTGGATGGATTCAGCAACAAAACATATTTTAACCCTTTGAAACCTGAGCAAATGGCTTGATGTCTTTCGAAAACACGGAAAGAAGGCAACTACTTAACTGGAAATGTCTCAAAAATCAGCAAAGAATTAATAAAAACTACAAGATTACCTAATTAGCAAAAAAGAAAAGAAAAAGACTAAATACATAAATTAACAAAAACAGTAAATTACATGACAAAAAGTGGCAATAATATATATATATATATATAAATGTAGTTTTTATATACTGTATACTATAATATACTGTCTGAGCATAAGTACCCCATACAAACTCACTTCAAAAATCTAAACTATCCCTTTAAGGTGAGCAGGAAAATGATTTTTTTCTTTCTCTATGTATGCTGAAGTATGGGTTTTCTCACCTTGTGGCAGTGGTGCACGGCGGAGACTAT